>NC_036251.1:10049300-10050088 GCF_002742605.1 Olea europaea var. sylvestris
CTTGCTTGTTTTCTGTCGAATTATCCCCTTGTGATAGGTCGACGTGTAGTATGTCACGCTGATCCTCTGTCTCCTGAATCTCCTTCTTGCTTTTTTCTAATGCTTCCTCATCAGTTATCCAACCTGTGGGAGGAGGCATCATTTTTGCTTCCTCATCAGTTATCCAACCTGTGGGAGGAGGCATCATTTTTGCTTCCTCATCAGTTATCCAACCTGTGGGAGGAGGCATTATTTTTGCTTCCTCATCAGTTATCCAACCTGTGGGAGGAGGCATTATTTTTGCTTCCTCATCAGTTATCCAACCTGTGGGAGGAGGCATTATTTTTGCTTCCTCATCAGTTATCCAACCTGTGGGAGGAGGCATTATTTTTGGAGGTGACCCATACTTCTCAGAGCGAGGCACTCTCTTCTTCCTTTTGGGTGTCCCGTACAGTACGTAGAAATCGAAAGGACGCCCAGATGGCTCCCCCAATAAGTCTACTTCGTGGACTCCCTCTTGATGTTGTTGCTTAAACAGAGTATTGCGTGATACTCCTCTCTTTTTCCTTTCTGCTTCTAGATCAATTTCTTCTTCAATGTCTGTCATCCAATCGTCCTCTTCATCGTTGTAGGCCTCTCCAGAAGTCTGGCCTTCTTCACACACCAGCACGCAGGCTTCTCCTTCGTTGTCCTCCCTCTCTTCTTCTTTTTCCTTATTTTTGAACTCATTGGCCAGTAGGTAATTATTGGCCATGACAGAAGGCAACGTACCGAATTGGATAGCAAGGGGCTCATCTGGATCTTCTTCT
>NC_036251.1:10050138-10050380 GCF_002742605.1 Olea europaea var. sylvestris
AGTTCTTTCATTGATTCATCTGTACCAATCTCTTTATTACCCTTTAAGACGTTTTGATTGGCTACCTTGAGTAGTAGTGGTGCTTTAGGGTGTGGCATTCCTTGTTGCTGCCTCATCATCCGTCCGTAGTTTCGCTGGAAATGCCTTTGTTGAGTCCTAGTCATCTCATCGAAGGGTATTGCTCTTCCTGCAGTGTACTGGAATGAATGCCATACATTTGGCCGGCGAGATTGCGGCCTAAA
>NC_036251.1:10050397-10073345 GCF_002742605.1 Olea europaea var. sylvestris
TAAATGTTCTTCCAACATCTGTTGGTCTGAACTGCCTTTCAAAAGGCGGTCCTCTATAGAATGATGTACCTCTTCCTCTGCCAGGCTGAACGTTTTGGAAGAAAACAGGGCGACGAGGATGCTGCCATGTCTCTGGTTTCTCCGTGTTTCCATTTACTTCCCTTTTACATCTTGCACACAGGACGTCTTCGTCCTTTTTTGGTTCTTTTCCTTTGATACGTTCAAAGACACTCGGATGTGGCCTAAGATCTTCTTCTCTGTCATCTATGACTAACTTGAATTTTGGTAACTTGTTCTTGAATCCAGATGTTACCATGTTTACTCCAAGTGGCTGTGGGAAAGGATTCTCGTCCACTGCCATCTTTTTCTTATCGTCGAACGTAATTCGTCCTGACTCAATAGCATCCTGCAATACGTGACGAAAAATCAAGCAATTGTTAGTCAAATGTGACCATGCATTATGCCACTTACAATATTTTTTACCCTTTATTTGTTCAGGGTTTGGCAATTTGTGCTTATCGCTCAACTTTATTTGCTTATCCCTATATAACTTATCGAATATAACGTCAGCTTTGGTTACATCGAACGAGAATGTTTTAGCCTTTATGTTTCCATCCTTTATGGGCTCATCTTTGCCCGATGGTCTAGGTTTGGCCATTATGGGACAAGTATATGTATCCCCTTTTACTAATTCGGCCAAACACATTTCGGCCTGATCGTACGATTCGTCATCGATGGTATGAACGTCAAAATTTGGGTCTCTGTAATAAGTCCCTTTGCTAGAATTTTTTATTTGTTCTTCTTCTCTTATCAATCGCTCATACCTAATGACATTCGCACTCAACTGGAAAAGGTCGGGAAATTCCTTGTCTTGTCAATCGCTCATACCTAATGACATTCGCACTCAACTGGAAAAGGTCGGGAAATTCCTTGTCTTGGAACTTCTTTTTTAAATCAAAACTCAAGCAGCCTTGTGCGATCTTGACAAATTCTTTTTCGGGCAAAGGTACAAAACACTTGCTTCTTGCTGTTTTGAACCTTTGGAGAAAACTTTCTGCCCATTCATTTGGCATTTGACGTAAATTCGCCAAATCAGCCAAAGTGACTTCAGATTCAGTTTTGTAAAACTGAGCATGAAACAACTGTTCCAGTTGTTGCTATGTTTGAACAGAGTTCGCTGGCAAGTTAATGAACCAGGAGAAAGCTACTCCTGTTAACGAACTAGGGAAAAGTCTCATTTTATGGTAATCGGTTACATCACCACTTTGCAACGTGAATCGCCCTATGTGTTCCAGAGTAGACACCTCTCCTAAACCAGTAAACAGTGAGAATTCTGGCATTTTGTACCCTCTAGGCCATGGATATGCTTGGTCTACCCAATCAGGATATGACTTTGTGTAAGTCGGTCTAATGACAGGACGCACCCCAAAGACCATCTGATCCTGCACGATTTCCATAATCTGATTTATCAACATGACATTGGGATCACTTGCTCCTTCCTTGTCGGATCTCTGAGGCATATTGTTTCACCTTTTGCACTTTCAACACCTAACACCACTGTCCCACTGGACGTGCCAAATTGTTTCGCGCGTGTTAATTCGCTAACAATTAAAGAGGATCAGACGATTGTGTAAGGGACGAAACCTCTTGAGACAAAGTCCCAAAAAGGGGTGTTCTTTTTATTGGCGATGAACTTTACAATTGGAAACGGAAAACAACGTGCCTCCAAGGGGCGCAAGCACATGAGTTACAGAAAAGGAAGTGTTTAAGTCTAAAAGCTAAAGGAATGAAAATTACATATTCTCTGTTCGAGAGTTTTGGATTCGGTCTTTTGCTTCTAAGTTCTTTCTCCCTTTTATACTTCATAGGCGATCCCTTTGTGATTAACTGCTCTAAAAAACTGCTTGATCGCCCTATAACTACCCACTTTCTTTGTAGTGGCCATTTTTTCATGAAACTGTCCTTTTAACTGCTGCCATTATCTTGCATCGTTCAACCGCTTTCGATTGAACCCCTTGAGTCGTGGAACGTGATAAGGTTACTTTAACAACTGTCTCAATAACTACATTTCTTGATAATCATAATGCGTTATGTTTGTTGATACCTTGGGCGACTTGAAGATTTGGGCGAGACTCTGGGCGACCGTATGCCACTCTATTCGTTCAGATTCTGAGCGACTTGCAAACTTGGGCGATGGCGTTACCGCACTATTGGGCCCCTTATTTGGGCACTCACCTTGATTCGTTCAATTGGATTTCGTTCTTTGGGCTATCTGATTTGGGGATCCTCCAACTGGGCTTTACTCTCTGGGCTGTTCGATATGGGCTGAATTTTTATGTGTCAACACGCCCCCTCGCAATAGGGGGCCGCCCCACTGTTCAAGTAGCAGCCCCAGTGAGAAAGAAGGTAAGGGGTTCTTCCATTTTTTATTTTTATAAATCATGGAAATTTTAAATTTATTATTTTACCATTTTTAATTTGATCAAAGTTAACGGTCAAATAGATATTTGGACTCCAAATGCTAATTTTTTAGAAGTTGGGACGTCCGTTGATATAAAATGAAGGTTAAAATAAACTTTAAAAAGTAAAAGATTTGAGATTGCTACTACAAATTTCCCTTTTTATCTAGGGCAAATATGAAGAGTACAGTAAAATCTCTATGAATTTCTAATAATGGGATCAAGAAAAATTATTATTTAGGAATTATTAATTTATCGATAAATGAGTAATTTATTAATTTATAGAGTATTTTGTATTTTTATAACTTGTATTATATTTTATCATAATAGATATAGAAATTTAAAAAATAAAAAAATAAAATTGAATGTGGTGAAATTCAGAATTTATCATGTAAGTATACAAAAAGGCACGAATACATACGTTAAAGAGGAAACATTAATGTATATGTATAGAAGTATACGCTTCAAAGTTTAGTCTATGTTCAACCCTCTTTAAAACAAAATAATTTATTTATCACACTCATTTTCTATCACATCTTTATACAATAAAATATTTTGTATGTAAGTCTGAAAAAAATTCTTACTCTTAACCACACATTTCAAAAAAAAAAAAAAAAAAAAAAAAAAAAAAAAAAAAATTTTTTTTTAAAACCAAAAAAAAAAAAAAAAAAAAAAAAAAAAAAAAAAAAAAAAAAAAAAAAAAATATATATATATATATATAGAGAGAGAGAGAGAGAGAGAGAGAGAGGACTTTGGATGCATATTTTGTAAGAGAGGCAAGTTACAAAAAATAAATTATTGTCAAATAAAAAGTTTGTTAATTTGTATTACATGAACTTCTATGAATTTAAGCAATTCGTTGGGCCTTTAACGATCTTAAAAAAAATATATTATCTTCTACATTTAGCAGGATTATTAATTTATTACATTAGCCTAAGTCAGGATCGAAGAATTTTATTATTTAAGCGAGATTATTAATTTATCGAATATTCATTTATTGAGGTTTTACTATATATTTCATGTAGATTTTTTGAGAATATTTTTTGTGAAAAGTGATATCTTTTTATAAAGTGTGTTCAAAAAATTATGGAATCATTGAAAGAAAGTGTAGTCGAAAATAAGAATGTAGTAATATGAATTGCAAATAATTTGTATCAAACATGGCAAACATTTCCCCCGTTTTAGCAGTAATTTGCTTTTTCTTCCTTTTATTAAATCAATAAAGGAATTATTTTATTTTTTTCAATAAAAGAATTATTTTTTTTTCTTTTTATGAACAAGTGAATTTTTTAAGCTTTGCCAAACATGCAAGTTATTCTCGGCATAATTAGAATTTGCCTTTTGGTAGGTTTTTAATCTAGATTTTAATTTAAATCAAAATAAAAAATTAGTTGTAACTAAATATTTAATAAGATCCATAACTATTCAATGACATTTAGAGGGATATATTTAATTGGGACTTTTAATGACTTTGGAATTTAAAAAATTTAGAAGTATCCAATGTAAACTTTTTGGGACCCTCTAAATTTTTTAGAAGTTTTTATGAATTTTTAGATATTCAAATTTTAATGACTTCTAGAAACTTTTATAAAAGCTTCCGGAGGTACTAACTTTTAAATAGAAAATACTTATATAAAATTTCAAAATTTGCCTTTCACTTATATAAAATTTTCAAAATTTCTCATTCATTTTCTTTATGTGAAAATTATCTATTTTTTATTAATAAAATTTCATATGGCAAATTTATAATTAAATTTAAATATATTGATTATTTATTTATTTTTAAATGTGTATATATTTATGTATAATTTTGATTGTTATTTATTTAATTAAAATCTTAAATTTTTATTCTTTTTAAAATAACTTTTTATCATATGGGAAGGAAAGGGAATTTTAGGGATCACCACCTCGTATATAAGAATTTCACATTATTACATTAAATTCACATGAATTTTACTTCAAATGAAAGTTTTCAAAAATCTTTTAAATTCTACAAAAAGTCTATAAAAATTTTAAAATGAAAGTCTATAGAAATCTATAAAAGACTTCCACTAAACCAATATAAATTTACAACAAATTCATCAAATTCATATAAGTCATCACTTAAAAAAAAGTTCATCAAAATCTTCAAAAGTTTCAATGAATATACCCTCCTTAACCAACTTGTATAAAAATTTATTAAAATTCAATTTTAATATCCACGAAACAGGAAGAGACATTATATAACTTTAAAAAATAAGTACTTTTCTATGACTAGGTAACTCGAAGAATAAGTCATTAATATTTTTTTCGTACATTTGTATAAAAAATTATTAAAATTCAATTTTAATCTCCACAAAAAAGGAAGAGACATTATATATAACTTTTAAAAACACAAGTACTTTTCTATGGCTAGTTAACTTGAAGAATAAGCCCCCGTTTGTTTTTCATTTTTGGAAGAATGAGGATGAAAAATATAGTTGTTACGGATTCCACATAAGAGATAAAAATTCAAATTTGATGGTTTGATGTGATGGATAACAGTCATATTTTTTATTTTAATGAGAAAATAATAAAAAACAAACGAGAGCTAAGTCTTTAATATTTTTTTCGTACTTCTCGCTTGTTGGAAAAGGGAAGAATATGAGCATAATGTGCCTTTACAAAAGAAGGCAGCCCGACGATAGTGCCAGTGTGTAACTGGAAAAAAAAAAAAAAATAATAAATAAAGTTTTAAAAAAAAATAATTTTGATATTCGCGCCTGCCCTTTTCTTGTCTTGGGTTAAAAGATAAGAATATTATTATCTATCTTTGCCTACTTGCAGAAAGTTTAGCAGCCACTCCTATCATTTTCCATCTTTTACAAGCAGTTTTTCTTTCTCATCAAGCTACTGTACACACCGTGCATTACACGCAAATATTTGGTTTCTTTTTTTTCTTAAAAAAAAAAAAAAAAAGAGGCTCCCATCACTCCGTTCTTAGAATTTTGTGAGGAAGGTAAATCGCGAGATGTATCCCAACAGGTCAGGGAATAAAAATGCATGTACACTGCGCCTACAAAGAGTCTAATTCCATGTCTCAAAAATCGAACCCCCACACTGCGACTGCCAGACTTATTCATTTTCTAGTTTTATATTTGTTGACTTCACCTTAATTTTGTTTGGAATGTTTAGCGATGTCAATGGGTCGAGCCGAGCCGATTCGGCTCGTGCTCGGGCTCGTTGCCCAACGAGCTCGTGGGCAACGAGCTCGAGCTGAGCTCGGCTCGTCAAAAAAAAAAAAGAGCTCGGCTCGGCCCACGAGCTCGGGGCTCGTGGGTGGGGACGAGCCGAGCTCGGCTCGTGAGCTCGGCTAGTGAGCTCGGCCCGTGAGCTCATTTTTTAATTTTTATACACGTTTTCTTTCTAAATATTTTTTAAAAAATACAATTTTGATAAATTTTTATCTTATAAGTATTTTTATTTTGTAAACAATTTATTTAGATAAAGTATGTTTTAATAATAACTTATAAGTTATAATTTTTAAGTAATTTTAATTATAATATATTTTTTTATGATTTTATCTTATAAATAATACTTACTTATAACTTATAAGTTTTTTTTAATTATAATTTAATTTTTTACTTATAAGTTATAAATAATTTTTAGTTAATATATTTTAATTTTCAAGTTTATTTTGAATAAAACATATTGATTGAAAATCATTATTTTATAAATGATAGTCAATCAATTCATAGGTTCGGCTCATTGCTCGGGCTCGTTTTTTACAAGCCCGAGCGGCTCGTTTTAGGCGAGCCGAGCCCACGAGCCCGCGAACTACTCGGGCCCATTGCCACCACTAGGAATGTTAGAGCTTCTTCAATCATCAAAAGAGACTTTACTTTTAGGTCGGTTTGATACAACAAATTTCGATGAAAAATGTTCCATATTTCACATTTTTTCTTGTTTGATTGGTATAATTTTTGCCCGTCACACGATCCATTTTTCCTTGATTTGGTGGAAATATGGGAAATCAATTTCCCCCTTTTTTTTTTTTTTTTTTTGCAATAGAAACAAATTCTATCCGCAATTGTAACAAATTCTTTTCCTTTAATTGACAATTTTTATAGAAAATAAAGTCAAACGAATACCAAAAAATAAAAAATTTCAATATTTTTCATGTAAAATTATACTAATCAAACACATTTAATTAACAATTGATAGTAAAACAAGTTCTAGGCAATTCAATTTTTTAGAATTGACATTCTTTCCACCCAAATTCCATTTTTGCAATCAAACGAACCCTCAAAGGGTTCTATTATTTGGAGAGTATTTATACGTTTAGAGAGTTATAATTTTAAAGTACTTTAACAAGCTCTTTATATTTAACACTTAATTTTACTATTCTCAGAAAAATATTTATTAGTTTCTCTATCTTTTTATTTTAATTAGCTTTTCTTTAAATTATTTTATTATTTTTCTCCATTGAAAATTGAAATATTTTCAAATAGAGAGTATATTATGTTTAAAGAATCTCTTAGAAATATTCTCAGTGGACTCAAATTAGCTGCCCTTATATATAGCAGTTGAAAGATAAGAGATCAAGCGCGGATCTCTACTAGTTTATTGATTCTGAAGATAGTTAAAAGGATGGAAATGTGAAAAGTAACACTCTTCTTTAAAACTCACATAAACTAGAAATACGTAGCGCTAACCTTAAGTTATGCAGGACTTATTTCGTAAGATTTTTGTTTCTTGTAGAAGACTTTTTGCTTCAAAACGAACATAAACTGGAAATACATAGGTTAACATCAAGCTATGTGGGACTCATTTGATAGGGTTCTGCTTCTTATAAAAGGCGTTATGTTTTAAAACAAGTATAAACTAGAAATACAGAGTTAATGTCAATTTATGTGGGGTTTATTTGGTAGAGCTTTTGCTTTTAAAATGAACATAAACTAGAAATATAGCTCTTCTTTGAGCCACAGTATTTTCATTAAAATACGTTCTTCAATAGTGATTTGATCTCATTTCAATCACATTCTTCACTAAAATAATATTACAAATAAATCCAAAACTTTTCTTTATTTTTAACCACACATTTTTCATCAATATACTATTGAAAATGCATTATTTATTTACTATTATTATTTTATTTTTTTTGTGGGCAAGAATGGGGCTCAAAAAGGGCATATAGGGTTAACGTCAAGCTATGTATGGCTTATATGGTAAGGCTTCTAGTTTTTGTAGAAGAGTTTTGTTAGAAAGTCATCTTAGACCATTTTTCTTTAAAAACTCTTCTAATTAAATAAAGAATTTTCAGAAAATTATTAAAATATATTTAAAAAAAACAATTTCTTATCTTAAATGTAGCTTCTAAATATTTTTATTGATTTTATTTTTGTTCTCTTTGATATTAAAATTTGTTTATAAAAGTCACGTGAAGGATAAGAGGTTAAGCACAAATCTCCGCTGCCGCTGCTTTATAGACGTATATTGGATATTAGCGCAAGGTAAATCGTTCGTAATTCATGTATTAAGAGTGAATCACTCATAAATCTTGTGTCTATTACCTAATTTTAATTTTAATTCTACATTATAGTTAATTTTAGTAATGCGAGATTAGATGTTTGGGCCCTATTTAATTCAGCTAAAAGTAAAATTTCAGTGATTTTTTATTAAAATTAATAAAATGTGTGCTCGAAAAATTGATAAAGACTATGAGTTCCATAAAAGATATGATTAAAAAGAAAATAAATTTATATGAAAATATTTAAAAAAAGAATATGCTACTTATACATAACGCGATGTTCATAACGATTTATACTCTCCTCAAATGGAGGGGAATTCACTTGAGATAAATTATAATTTTAAAAGTGGGTCCCTTCCATACGAGGAGGATGAACACTGTTATGAATACCTTGATGTATGTATAGCATAATCCTTTAAAAATGGAGAGCCAAACAAGACTTCAAATCTTTCTATAGGAAACTGTTGTAAACCTCCCCTCAACCGAAAGTAGTCAAAGTACTAAAAAATTAGCCTCCACAGTTAATGCGAAACGGCCCTACTTAAAAGCTCGAACCTCCACAGTAATGGAGTCACATTTTTCTCTGCATGTGAGTTTTAACTGACACTTCCACTCTTTCTCTTTCTCTATATATATATATACACATAAAACAACTGCTAAGTCTCACTCTCGGCTATACTCTGTGGCCTATATAAAAGGGCTACTGTAATAAATTCCATACAATTCTATACAGTTACAGTACAGCCATGAAAATGATGAAATTCCTCTGTTTCCAGTTACTTTGCATAATTTTTCTTTCAAACATTGGTTTGTTCCAGTCGAGTTATCACGATTATGCTGATGCATTGTCGAAATCGATTTTATTCTTCGAGGGGCAGCGATCGGGTTACTTGCCGGATAACCAGAGAATCAATTGGCGGGGGCATTCCGGCCTCAGCGATGGGTGGATGGTTAAGACGGACTTGACCGGCGGTTACTACGACGCCGGCGATAATGTTAAGTTCAATTTTCCGATGGCATTCACCACCACAATGTTGGCTTGGAGTGTGATTGAGTTCGGCGAGTATATGCCGCCGGCGGAATTGAGGAATACGCTGGTTGCAGTCAAATGGGGTACGGATTATCTCCTCAAAATTGTTTCTCAACCCAATCGGATTTTCGTCCAGGTACGAATTCAACTCTAATTCCTACTTTCAAAAACAATAATGATCGGAGTACGGATAATATATAATATGTGAAGAATTAGGTGGGTTATCTGGTGAAAATAAACAATAATCCTTTGGACATTTTCGTGGTTCAAGAATCAACAACAGTTGAACTAACCCAATAAAGGGTCAATTATAAGTTGTTTATGACGTCCGTGACCCGTGGAGCATTGGTTTGTCTGTTTTTCTGAACTTCTGGTCCCACTAATCTTGTGACCAAATTTTTAATGGTAGAAGTTTACAGCACCAATACATCTAAGAATGTGTGCAGCCTACCAAGTTGATTGCTCTATCCAATGGATATGGACTTCACTGTAATTAAAAAAAACCCTGCTCCCTGTCCCGGGTCAGGGACAGGGTCAGGGACAGGGGCGCCACGTGGCGCCCCCTATTGGAGGGGCGCCACGTGGTGCCCCTGTCTTTCTCCCTGTCCCTAACCCGGGACAGGGAGAATTATTCAATTAAAAATTGTCCTTAGTAGTTATTTTTGACTAACCGATAAAATTAGCCATCACCGATGACAGTGCCACTTTGAATTGAAAGATAAGTTCCTCCGAAACCAGGTTGTTAATAGCAAGGAAAATTTTCCATTGGCGTCGATATCTTTTTCTTGTAGCGTCCATAGAAGGGGAGGGGCGAATGATTATTGATGTGAGTAAACAACTGGTGGATCTATTATTGCAAGGAAAGATTGGTGGAAAATTTCCTACTAGATCACCTTTTAGGAATAAGAGAAATCGAAAATGTTGTGTGCTTATCTAACAAAAAGCACGGTAATTTAGTTTAAAAATCTTGAATTTGTACATTAAGTGGAGTACAAATGGAGTTGCAGATTCATAAGTTGAAAGTTTATAATTTCTTTTGGTGGAGGGCTTAAATTATTGACAGCTTAAACTTTTAAGATGCAATTGAAGTTCCCAACTTCTAATTTTGCAGGTGGGGGATCCAATTTTAGACCATAACTGCTGGGAGAGACCAGAAGATATGGACACTGCTAGAACAGTGTACACAGTTGATGCTCCAGATACGGCTTCTGATGTCGCTGGGGAGACTGCTGCAGCCCTTGCTGCCGCCTCCATTGCATTCCGATCCTCTGATCCAGGATATTCTGATACCCTTCTACGAACTTCCACCCGGGTTTTTGATTTTGCAGATAGTTATCGAGGGGCTTATAGCGATAACTCGAATATCAGGAATGCTGTATGCCCGTTTTACTGTGATTTTGATGGATATCAGGCAAGTTATTTTGCCAATCATTCTATTTTTATGTACATTACGAAATCAATGCTGGTACTATGCCTTGTAATTATAATGCACATTTACCCTGGAATTTACGTCAGGCCTGGACCCGATACAGATTAACTACTACTGGAGTATATTTTCTGAATTGTGTTGCTTAGTTGGAGCGTCTTATCAAGTTGTTCTTCTAATTTAATTTGATTTATTGAATCTTAATTGATAGGATGAATTGCTGTGGGGGGCAGCATGGTTAAGAAGAGCTTCTCAAGGCGAATCTTACCTCAATTATATACAAACCAATATCAAAACATTAGGTGCTGATGACAATATTAATGAATTCGGATGGGACAACAAACATGCCGGTCTAAACGTCCTTGTATCTAAGGTTAATATCGATCTATATAAACACGGTGAACATTTTGAGTTTTTTTCTTGTTTTCAATGTGAAAAATTGCTAAATATTGTTGTAGGAAGTCTTGGAAGGGAACATGTACTCTCTGGAGACATACAAAGCATCAGCAGATAGCTTCATGTGCACTCTTATTCCCGAATCTTCGACATACCACATAGAGTTCTCTCCCGGAGGTCTCATTTACAGGCCCGGTGGAAGCAACCTACAACACGCCACCACCATCTCGTTCCTCTTGCTTGTTTACGCCAATTATTTGGAGAGATCATATCAGACCGTGAATTGTGGCAGTGTTAGCATTAGTCCAACGATGCTTCGACATATAGCCAAGCGGCAAGTTGATTACATTCTAGGGGATAATCCTAAAGGAATGTCATACTTGGTTGGATATAGTAATTACTATCCAGGGAGGATTCACCATCGTGGTTCATCGCTTCCATCCATCAAAGATCATCCCCAATTCATTGCGTGCAAGGAGGGTTCGATTTATTTTAACTCATCGAACCCTAATCCGAATGTGTTAGTTGGGGCCCTAGTTGGAGGTCCCGGAGAAGATGATGCCTATGAAGATGATAGAGCCGACTTTCGCAAATCCGAGCCCACAACTTACATCAACGCACCATTTGTTGGTGTACTTGCATATTTTGTGGCCAACCCTAACTTCAAATTAGGACAATACACATAAAAATTTGTATATAATGTACTGCATACTCAATTCAATATGGAAAGGATGAAAGTCTCTCATCTTGTGCTAAGCAAAAGAGGGAAGAGGCTTAATCCTAGGAGAATTGCAGCCACAATAGCTCATTGTGTCATTTTTCAATAGAATTGACTACGAAAGCTTGAAATTAACACGTAAAATCTCCGTTTTGGTTTCAAATTTTTGAGACGAAAAGACGAAAAGTTTGAGCTTGATGTTTTCCTTTAGTAGCAAAATATGTTGGAAAAATCATGTGATACTCTCTCCATACATAAACTATAATGTCCTAATGTAAAGATATCTTTGACAGCTTTAAGTACATGGACAAGATATCTTAGTACGTTACTTCGTACTTTGCCTGTTTCTCTTTCTCCATGTGTACTAAGATCATCTTCATCGTTGTACCACAATTTGTACTAAATCTTGCATCAAACCAAAATTCATTTCCAATCATTACACCAGGATTTACACCAGATGAACAATGTTTTATTATATTATTCATTCTTTTGATTTTTGACAATATATTTATTTTAAAAATTTATTTATTTATTTTATAACTATATAAATTACTAAATCATAACTTCGTTAAATTAACAAATATATTGAATTATTATCGATTACTAAATTATTCACATGTTTCATATTATGTTAAATTGAAGAAAATAATTGATTATATTATTAATTTATTTTAAATAATTACGTTAAATTTACAAAAATAATTACTAAATTAAAAAAATCCTTAATTATTATTAATTATATTATTAAAAATAATAAACTTTAATAACATAATTAATTATTATTATTATAAAACGAAAATGACACAAATACCCTTAATGATTATCTTGAAAAAATGAAATAATTATGATGCAACACTGTTCATGTTGTACCATTTTACACCAAAATGGTGCAACGGTTGGAAGGAGGTTTGCACCAAATTTTGGTGCAATAGAACACCCATTGGAGATGGCCTAAAAGCAACCATTGTTAACACCCTTTCATATATGGCTTTGAGAAGGACCGTGACAAATGTTGCCAATGACATTGGTGATTGACGCGAACGTTCGTCCTACTCTTTTTAATTATTATAGTAGAAAATGAGTAACTAGTGTTGTATTATAAATAGAACATCATACTATATTCTAATTTGACGTGTACCGATCAAGAAGAAGAAGAAGCATGTAACGGCTTATTAGCATAAAATGTTTCTACGTTTGGCTTTTAGTGTGCAAAATGTCCATATGTTTCAAATTTTTGTATTTTTACCCCTATTACCATGTTGCATTGTGTAAAATATTATTTTTATCCAATTTCTTAATTAAAAATTGTAAAATGATAAATATGCATTCCTATTTAAATAAAGCAAAAAGAAAATAAAAGAAAAATAAAGAATAAATTGCAATTAGACTTCCAAATTTTTTTCTGAAAAAGTACAAATAAATCAAATTAAAAAATCAAAAAAGAAAAAAACAATCATCTTCCCCTTTCTCTCTCTCTCCCACCCAACACGCCCTTCATACCCCCGCGTTGGAACTCCATCTCAACCTCAGTTGAGGTGATCCCCTCCAATCTTACCCTTCTCCACCACAACTTCGCCTTTGCCTCCTCCACCACAAAACACGAACTCCGTCTCTGCCTCATCATCATTTCCCTCCGATGATTTCGAGTTGTTTTCAATCAAGCCAGCCTCCCACGGCTATACTTCACCAAAAGACTTTTTATCCTCAGTTGCAATAAACTCCTCGAGGCCCAGGATATCTCAGCAAGCTCAATTAGGATTCGATATCTGCATCCACAACGTCTCGTAAAGCAAGCTGCTTGGGCTTTTCTCCAACTTATGTTCAGGAACAAATCTTCGGAAACAAGGAATGCACCGTGTATACAAACAACTGCTAAGCAGACAAGAAAAGTTGAGATAAGCAGCGATCTAAAGCTTGTAAAGTGTTAGACAGTCAGATACTTTGGCAGAAAATCAGGGAACAAGATTCCATTCTGGTAGTGCATTAAGAGTCCCATCTGTTTCAAGTATCTCCAGCTAGAGAGATATCTTATCTTTCCCCTATACAATCGTGTATTATAGTTAAAATGTACAAATATTCAAAGCTAAGTAAGAAGCCAAGCCATAAATTCTCTGCATTTATCTGTCCATGTTCAGTAAATAATTCTTTACATGGTATCAGCCTAACATTCTAAAAACTTACACTATTTTTTAAACGATCCTTCCTTAAGCTTCCGCATAATCCAAATGGCCACCAACAACACCAACTACACTACTCTAGCACCTTTCTTTCCCCCATCTGCCACCACCATCTCTGTCAAACTTGAAGGTTCCCACAATTATCTGGCATGAAAAATACGGGCTCTTAATCTGCTTAGAGGTTACGATATGGTTGGCTTCATAGATGGTACTGAAGTCTGTCTTCCCAAAGATCTCCCCACTGGTTCATTAAATTCTGCCTATTTTGTTTGGCAGAAGAAAGATGCCTGTGTCCTTGGATGGATACTTGCTTCTCTTTCTGAAAGACTTGTCTCCACCATATATGGATTGAAAACATCCGAACAAGTGCACGTTCCCGCGTTTCACATCTCAAACGTCAACTTCAAATGTTCACTCAAGGTAATAAAACCTGCTTTGAGAGTATCTTGACAATGCCAAAAAATATTGCAGACCATCTGGCAACAGCTGGCCAGCCGGTCGATGAACAGGACCCGATCAATATTTTTCTTGGAGGTCTACAAATCTCCTACATGCCATTTATCACATCTTCTAATTTTTCTTCACGTGATAATGACTTCACGCTCGAAGACTTTCAAGTAGATCTTTTGGGCTATGAAAACCTCCTGGACATAAATCTGTCTACTCCAAATTCGGACAGTGGTCACTTTGCCTTTGCTGCAAATAAGCTAAAGATGCCAGCTTATATAAAGAAGTTGAAACCACCACTTTCTCCAGCAAAGATGCAGCAAGCAGGCTCCTCCAACCCTCGATCTCAGCAACATGCTAGACCCATTACTCAGCGAATTCAAAACAAACAGTACTGTCTGTCAAATTTGTGGTAAATCTGGGCATACTGCTATTGATTGTTATCACCGTCTTGATTATTCCTATCAAGGCAGATATCGTCCTCAGGATCTGGCAGCTATGGTTACTGAGAGCAATGCCACGTATGATCATCAAGTTTGGTATATGGACAGTGGTGCCAATGCACATATAACATCAGATGCAGCTAATCTTACCAATTTGTAGCCCTTTCGTGAAGCAGAATCTGTGACTATCGACAATGGTTCGAGTTTGCTAGTTCTACATAATGGTTCCTCATCCTTTAGACTAGGTCACTTCAAATTTCATCTAAACAAAATTCTTCATTGTCCACAAGCAGCCACAAATCTTATTTCTATTAATCAATTTTGTTTAGATAATAATTGTTACTTTATACTAACTACTAGTGATTTTATCATGAAGAAGAACCTTACAGGCAAAATTTTACTTCGAGGTGCGGTTGAAAATGACTTATATCCAATGGCTGGGTACTAGACATCTCATAAGAGCCTCATGTGTCTCTCTGCAAACATAGGGGTTCAAGCTAATACAGAAACCTGGCACTCCATACTAGGCCATCCTTCTAGTGCTGTTTTAGATGTTTTATTTTCATTCCAATAAACTATCTGTCAAAGGCCATGCAAATAATTTTTTTTTTGGCTCAGCTTGTCAACTCAGCAAAGCTAAGCAATTCCCTTTTACAGAGTCTAGTAGTCGTCAGTCTTTAATTCTCCTAACTTTGGTACACTCTGATGTATGGGTTTCTCTTGTCAAATCGATTGGTGGATATAAGTATTATGTTTTATTTGATGATGATTATTCACGTTATTCATGGTTATATCCTTTGCAATAGAAATTTGATGTGTTTGCCACTTTTGTCAAGTTTAAAACAATTGTGGAAATTTTTTTTTCTCTATCTCAATTAAACAAATACAAATAGATAATGGTGGAAAATTTACCTCGAACTAGTTTAATTTTTTTTTGATAACACAAGGGATCCACCATCGTTTAACTTGTCCCACATACCTCTCAACGAAATGGTATTGTTGAGAGAAAACATCGACATATACAAGAGGTCGGACTCACATTATTAGCAAAGTCAAACTTATCACCAGAATATTGGGTTGATTCGTTCCTTACTACTGTCTTCTTAATAAATGGACTTCCTATTGAAGTCTTAAATAATAATACTCATCATTTTTTTACTTCATAAAACTGAACCAAATTATGTTGTGCATGTTACCCTCTTCTAAGACCATACAATGACCACAAATTAGAGTTTAGAAGTAAGAAGTATCTTTTCCCTGGATATTCCAATTGTCAAAAGGAGTACAGGTGTTTTGACTTAGCTACCAAACGTGTATACATATCAAGACATGTAGTCTTTGATGATCAATCTTTCCCAGCTAAGGAATTGGCCGAGCATAACTCATCTCTAAGTCAGAATTCTACTGCAGGTAAGCCTACGATAATTCCTACTTCAATTATATCAAGTACTTCATTACCTAACACAAATTGTGCAGAATTGCCACCCTAAATTACAAACCCAGAATATGATCCTGAACAACATGGTCCTTTAATTCCCATACATAATCTCTCAAATTTAGATTCTCCAAATCAATCTTCAACTCCTGACTGCTCCCCTGACGTACCAAGACCCCTCGACCAAACAACTATTGTACCTTACATATCTCCTAATGTACAATCCCTATCTAAGATATTCGACACTAGTAATCTGCTTGATCTAGAGGTCTCTCCAAACATTCCAAATGTCTAGCCTGTCGTGAGTCATATCCAAACTCGTTCTAAAACAGGTAACTCAAGACTAAAACGATTCTCAGACTACAAATTGTTCTACTCTATGCGATATCCTTTGCAAGCTTTTTCTGTAGTACAAGACATTCCTGAACCAACTAGCTATACTAAAGCAGTTTCTGATCCATAATGGCGTGCTGCAATGGGTAGAGAATTTGATACATTGATGGAAAATGGCATTTGGTCCTTATGTCCACGACCACTTGATAAACATATTGTGCTAAACAAGTGGGTGTACAAAGTTAAAAGAAGACCAGATGGTAGTGTTGAGCATTATAAAGCCAAATTCGTAGCTAAAGGGTATGATCAGAGAAGCGGGATTGACTTCCATGAAACTTTTCACCTGTTATTAAACCTACAACCATTCGACTGGTTTTGGCAATAGTAGTTCACTTTTATTGGTCTATCCGACAATTGGATGTGTCCAATGTTTTCTTACATGGATTTCTTGATAAAGAGGTGTTTATGGAACAACCAAAGGGTTTTATTTATGATACAAAACCTGATTATGTTTGCAGATTACAAAAATCTCTCTATGGCCTTAAACAGGCTCCAAGAGCATGGTTCAAACGATTATCACATTAATTTGATTGAACTTGGTTTCCAGGAATCAGTCAAGGATTATTCTCCGTTCTCTTTACATACTGCCAACACCAAAATTTTTATCTTAATATACGTGGACGACATATTGGTCACAGGGTGCAACAGCTCCCTGATTTCTGACCTTATCCACACCTTGCACGGTATTTTTCATATCAATGATCTTGGTTCCTTGTCCTATTTTTTAGGTGTGGAAGCTGATAGGACTTCACAAGGTCTCCACTTGCATCAGACTAAGTATATTTGTGACATATTAGATCGCACTAAAATGGTTGGAGTAAAGCCCCTTGCATGTCCTACGGTGTCAGTGTTAGAAAATTCAAATTAGATCCAAATATCCTAGATCAAAATAATTTAAATCCTAGGATCAACATCATGCCAAATTAATCGGATTTATAAATTCGGATTATATACCTGTATCCATTATGAACGATTGTCTACTGTTGCGGAATTACTGCGACAATCGACCACGTACTGATGAATTCAAATGAAGAGGGTAGTTTTGTGATCTTCACCAAATCGCCTTATTCCTCAATGAGACTGTGATTTCTCTTCTTGATGGGGAGAAGGGAAAAAGTGTGTGATTTGGTATATTAGGGACCATAACCGAAATATCCTTTATATACTGCTTAATTAAGGTTTCCATTATCCCTTAATTAGAGCAATATTGGCCGGTATCCACTCAATTAGCCCACATTAATTTGAGAAATCTATGGGCATACCAAAATAGACCACTTGATTTTTGCCCTTTATATTAAATAACTAATATAATTGTATTAATATGTTGCCATATTAAGTTAGGAAAACCGTGTTTTCCTAACAATCTCATACTTAGCTACATATTATTCCTTAAACAATTATATTACAAATTCCTTAGGCGCGCATCTGTATGCTATTTATCCTTAGACTGCTCCTTAAACAATCTTGTCCATCTCATATATTAATAATGAAACCACTGCAACTTTCATCACAATATAGTCGTGATTAAACCATGACGATCACCATATCAATACACTTAATGACATAGATCAAATATGGATGAGTAGCATGGAAATTTACGTTAAATGTGATCTCAAACATGCCTATTTCCAACTGGTCATTCTTTAGTCTTTAGTGATCATTCCAAAGTCCTTAATGCAATGCAAACATTGCACAATGAAAATGCAAGTAAACTCAGAAATAGAATCATAGACCATCAACTTTATTCTGCAGAAGGTTAAATAATTCAATGTTTAAAGCAAACGTATAGAACATAAAATTGACTCACACTGGACCAGAATATCCTCGGAAATAACGCCCATGTGAGCAGCGTGCTCATGAAAGACCTTAGGCGTCAAGCGTTTGGTTAGTGGGTCTACTAGTATGGAATTTGTTCCTATATGTTCTATGGAAATCTGTTTATCTTGAACTCTCTCCTTAACAACTAGAAACTTGATATCAATAAATTTCGATTTTGTCGAACTCCTATTTGTTGTTGGAATAAAGCACCGCTGAGTTATTGTCACAATAAATCTTTAATGGCATGTCAATGCCATCTACCACTTATACTCCAGTGACAAAGTTTGGTAGCCATATTTCATGGTTGGATGCCTCATAACAAGAAATGAACTCCGCAACCATGGTTGAAGAAGCTATGAGAGTCTATTTAGCAGACTTCCATGAGATAGCTCCTCCAGCCAACATAAAGACGTAGCCTGATGTGGAGCGTCTGCTATCTTGGCATCCCGTAAAATCAGAGTCAGAGAATTCGATGATCTCTAAACTATCTAATCTTCGATAAGTGAGCATATAGTCTTTTGTTCTCCTCAAATAACGCATCATGCGTTTGGCTGCTTTCCAATGTTGCATGCTAGGATCACTCAAGTATCTACCCAAAACTCCCACTATAAATGTTATGTCGGGACGAGTACAAATTAGAGCGTACATTAGACTCCCTACCACTAACGCATAGGGAATCTTCTGCATCTCTTCTCTTTCAAGATCATTATTGGGGCACTGTTTTAGACTAAACTTTTCTCCTTTAGAGATGGGCGTGTCTCCTGGTCTACTATCTTTCATGCCGAATCTACTCAAAACCTTATTGATAGAGCTCTTTTGTGACAGTCCAAGGATACCTCGAGAACGATCTCTCAGTATCTGAATACCCAATACAAAAGAGGCATCCCCAAGATCTTTCATCTCGAATTTCTTCGTTAGAAATTTCTTGGTTTCATGCAGTAAGCCTATATCGCTGCTAGCGAGTAGAATAGCATCAACATATAATACCAAGAAGATATATTTACTCCCCCTGAACTTATGATATACACAGTCATCAACAACATATGCCTCAAAACGATACGAGGTAATGATTTGATGGAACTTGTGATACCATTGACGGGAAGCTTGTTTGAGACCGTAGATGGATTTCTTCAACTTACAAACCATAGACTTTGGATCTCCTGATACAAAGTTTTCTGGTTGTACCATGTAGATTGTCTCATCAAGGTCTCCATTGAGAAACGCAGTCTTGACATCCATCCGATGTAGCTCTAGATCAAAATGAGCCATTAGTGCCATTATTGTCTTTCGAAAATACCGGAGAGAAATCTCTTTGTAGTCTATGCCTTCTTTTTGAGTAAAGCCTTTAGCGACTAGACGAACTTTATATCTCTCAACATTGCCTTTTGAATCTCTCTTGGTTTTAAATATCCACTTACAACCAATGGGCTTTACACCTTTAGGCAACTCGACAAGATCCCAAACGTCATTGTCTCTCATAGACTTTATCTCATCTTTCATAGTATCAATCCACTTCTGAGAGTTAGAACTGTGAATGGCCTGATGGAAGTTGATCGGGTCATCCTCCGTTAAACCAATGCCATCCTCATGTTCTTGAAGAAAGATTATATAATCATCTGGAATCACATTTCTTCTCTCCCTAGTGGATCTCCTTAATGGCACTTCTTGATGTTGTTGAGTTTGTTCTATAGGTAGTGCTTGAGGAAGAATCTCATTGTTGCCTTGGTCTGAAACAATGTCAGGGATAGGAGCTTGAACATTGTTATCTATTGCCAGAACCGTGTCTTGAACAACAATAGGTACAGAGACCTGATTGCTGTCTATAACATATTCTTCTTCAAAGACAACGTTCCTTATATTTCCTTTCCCTCCAAACTCAATATCGTCAAGGAATCTCGCATTTCCCATTTCAAAGAAGGATCTTGATGTGGGATCGTAAAACTTATAGCCTCGAGAGCGTTCAGCGTAACCAACGAAATAGCAGCTAATCGTCCTTGAGTCCAGTTTTCTTTCATGTGGCCTATAAGGCCGTGCCTCAGCTGAACAACCCCAAATGTACAAGTGCTTAATGCTAAGCTTCTTGCTTGTCCACAACTCATAGGGTTTTTGGCAACTGCCTTGCTTGGTACCCTGTTAAAGGTGTACACTGCGGTCTTCAAAGCTTCTCACCAAAGTGACTCTGGCAAGGAGGAATGACTCATCATACTCCTTAACCATATCCTTAAGAGTTCGATTTCATCGCTCTGCAACACCATTCATGCTGGGTTTACCCGGCATGGTGTATTGCGGAACAATTCCACACTCATTGAGGAAAATAGCAAAGGGTCCTAGACATTATTCTCCTGATCCATCATACCTTCCGTAGTATTCACCAACACGATCAGATTTGATAGCCTTTATTTTCTTTCCAAGTTGAAGTTCAACTTCAGCTCTGAAAGACTTGAAAACATCCAGGGATTGAGACTTCTCGTGTATTAAACATAGGTAACCGAATCTAGAGTAATCGTCTATGAACATAATGAAGTATTGTTGTCCATTCCAAGAAGCCATAGGGAATGGGCCACAGAAATCAGTATGTATTAGTTCTAAAACGTCTGTAGCTCTCTCGATACCTAATTTTCTCATGTTTGTTCTTTTCCCCTTGATGCACTCAACACAAACTTGGAAGTTTGTTAAATCTAGGGGTTCAAGAATTCCATCCGACACAAGCCTCTGAATTCTCTGCTTAGAGATATGACCTAAACGCTTGTGCCATAAAGTGACAGAATTCTTACTTAATTTTCGCTTTGTACCACGTGAACTTGTTTGTAGTATTTCGTTATAGGAACTAACAATATCAAGTATATATAGATTATTAATCATATAACCGGAACCAACAAAATTTGAATTTTGATAAAGACTAACTTTATTATTTCCAAATGAACAAGAAAATCCTAATTTGTCCAAACTAGAAATAGAAATTAAATTCCGTTTAAAGGACGGTGCAACAAATGTCTCAAACAAATCCAAATAAAACCTAGTTTTTAATTGTAATCTGAAAGTCCCTATAGCCTCTACTGCAACTTTATTGCCATTGCCCACAAAGATAAATATTTCTGAATCACTTGGTGGTCGACTCCACAGGAAATCTTGCGTGGACATACTTATGTGAGTAGTAGCACCAGAATCTACCCACCAAGTATCCTTATGTATAGAAGCTAAATTAGTTTCAGAACAAATTGAAGTTAGAAGCATACCCTTCTTTACACACCAGGCAGCGTACTTGGGACACTATTTCTTCACGTGTCCCGACTTCTTGCAGAAGTAGCAGGTAAACTCCTTATCCTGCTTCTTTTGCTTCTTCTGCTGAGAAGTTCCTTCCATAGCATCCTTAGCTCTCTTCTTTTTCTTGTTCTGAGAGATTGAGGCCAAGTGAGCATTCTCAGTCTTATCACACTGCTGCCTCTCTTCTTCTTGCACACAGTGAGATATAAGGTCATTTAGGGATCATTTGTCTTTCTGAGTGTTATAACTCACTTTGAATTGCCCAAAGTGCGCAGGAAGAGAGATCAAAATCAAGTGCACGAGCAAGTCATCAGATAGCTCCAACATAAGCGACTTGAGTTTTGATGCAAGATGAGACATCTCAATGATGTACTCCCTTATGTTCCCTTTGCCCTTATACTTTATGGAAACAAGTTTAGCCAAAAGGTTACTCGCCTCCGATTTTTCATTCTTGGCAAAGTATTGCTCAATTTCTTCAAAGAACTTCTTGGCACTCCCACTTTCAGTAATAGAGCCCCGAAATGCTTTCGGAATGGAACGTTTCATGATCATCAAGCACATTCGGTCAGAGCGATCCCACCTTTCAATTTTACCCTCGTTGGAGTTTTCCAGAGTAGAAATGGGTCAATCCAAACAAAGTGCAAGATCTAAATCCATAAAGCCGAGGACAATTTCCACGGCTTCTTTCCAAAACTTAAAGTTTTTCCCGCTCAGCATTGGAATGTTGCTGACTTGAGCAAAGAAGTTCGCATCATTAACAATAGAAATTGTATAGAGAACAAAATAAACAACCATGTCAAATAAGAAAATTAAGACATGCACAAATAATCCAGATTTTGGGATCCATCTCAAGATACCTAGTACAACATTAATTCTTAGTCTTTGGATAGAGAAATTAACTGTAAGTGGTACTCTTGGTGCAATGATCAAACATTGACAATCAATTCTGTCAAATAATAGCCTTTCTTTGGACCGACTATTAGTCACATGAAATGTCTTTATAATTGTCACAAATTTATCATCGCAGACACGTTGTTATTTGGCCAAACTATGTCTTCCTTTGGGTCGAGCACAATTTGTATAAATAACTCCTTACAAAACATCTATGTATTTTCAATTAAATCAATCTACACAACAGGTGTTACTTTAGCAACATGTTGCTTTAATCAATTCAATTGAATACACTAGACATCCAAAGGAATAATCAAAACCAAAGTTTTGAATTTATTTTAAACCTTAAAAAATTGGATTCAGAAATGGTCTAACAACCTGAATCCATTTTCTCCTGCCAATGATTGTTTCCAATTCCTTTATCACCGTAAAAAAAGGTAATTTTTTTAATTAATCTGACAGCACATGTTCTGTATCCATTATTGAATCCATTAAAGTAAATGAAAGGTCAAACAAAGTGGCCGAATATATATACATGTATATATATATATATATATATATA
>NC_036251.1:10073404-10160013 GCF_002742605.1 Olea europaea var. sylvestris
ATATATATATATATATATATATATATATGAAACACTACTGCACTCATCAGGACCTAAACTATCTAGTATGGATGGTGATATGCTCTTAGATCCTACTGATTATCGCCAAACAATATTATACAATAACACGTCTAGATATAGCATACTCTGTCAACCAGTTGTGTCTCTACATGCACCAACCGACAACACTTCACTGGCAAGCTATGAAAAGGGTTCTTCGATATGTAAAGGGCACTGTCAACCATGGTTTGTATTACACTCCATCTTCTCTTGAATTACATACTTATTATGACTCATATTGGGCCGACAATCCTGATGATAGAAGATCTACTAGTGGTTACGGGGTGTTCTTGGGCAGAGACTTAGTTTCCTAGAGCTCTAAGAAACAACATGTGGTGTCTCGCTCAAGTACAGAGGTGGAATAATGTTCTATGGCTCTTGCTACAGCTGAAGTCTACTGGATAAGAATGCTCTTTCGGGAATTGGCTATTGGCCTTGCTTTTACACCGATTGTATGGTGTGACAATATTGGTGCCATTGCTCTTGCATCAAACTCAGTGTTTCATGCTCGGACAAAGCACGTGGAGATTGATTATCATTTCATTAGGGAGAAAGTTTGTAATCGTAATATTAAAGTCCAGCACAACGTTTTCAGTTTCTAAAAAACATATTAATGGTTTATTAAAACCCCATTAATTTGTTGGGAGGTGTTATACCATTAGATACTTTGGCAGAAAATCAGGGAACAAGAGTCCATTCTAGTAGTGCCTCAAGAGTCCGATCTATTTCAAGTATCTCCAGCTAGATAGATATCTTATTTTTCCCTACAATTGTTTATTACAATTAAAATGTACATCTATAAATATAATGCAAATATTCAAGGCTAAGCAAGAAAGCCAAGCCATAAGTTCTCTGCATTTATCTGTCCATGTTCAGTAAATAATTCCTTACATAAAGAACACCACAGCTATGGTAGACACCACCAAAATCTCACGAGGCGAAGAGGACAAGTAACGAAAACGGTAGGAGAGAAGGATAAAGCGATGAAAGGGCGATTAGAGAAAAATAATTGATGCGAAAGTAGGAGGTGCTCTTGCGGACGTGGGAGACAATTTCGGATAACGAGTTGGGGACGGGCAAAGGAAGAGCGATTGAGGAATTCATACCAGGGACAGCACTGGAAGAGGTGGGAGATAAAGGAGCGGAATGCGTGGGTGGAGATCAGCACTGCCACCACGTTGGATTGAGAGGTTGAGATCGAAAGCGTTTGAGAGGCCATTTGTAATGTTTTAGAGTGGAAAAAAGATTTTTTGATTTTTAATTTAATTAATTTGGGATTTATTTGTAATTTTTTTTTAAAAGCAGTTGGAGTATGATTGCAATTTGTTTTTTATTTTTCATTTTATTTGTTTTATTTAAATAGGAGAGTACATTTGTCATTTTACAATTTTTAATTGAGAAATTAGATAAAAATTGATGGAAATAAAATCTTTCAGAGTAATTGGCACAAAAAGCTCTTACTTTTCAAGTTTATTGTGAAAAAAGTACCAACCTTTCATTTTTTGGCATTTTCGTCCCTACCTTTTACATTTCTTTGCCCAGAAGGTCATTTTCATTTGTTTTTGACGATTTTACCCTTCATTCAAATAAAACAAAAAGAAAAGAAAAGAAAAAAAATAAAGAACTAATTGCAATAATAGTCCAAAATTTTCAAAAAAATTATAAATCGGTCACAATTTATTGTGAACTAAAATTTTTTAAAATTACCCGAAAAAAATTAAAAAAATAGAAACTTGAATGTACATAGAAATAATCAAGAAATAGAGAAATTTTGAACCATAGCCAATGAAACTGAAAATCTTCAAAAATGGGTAAGCATAAATTTCAATTTTTATTTTGTGAAGAGTAGATGGAATGTTTGAGGCAAAAATCATGTAATCTTCAAATTTTTTCATTTTCATTGGTTATGATTAAAAAATCTTTCAATTTCTTGATTATTTCCCTGTACATTCAAGTTTCCTTATGACTGATTTATAATTTTTAAAAAAATTTGAGATTATGATTACAATTAATTCTTTATTTTTTCTTTTCTTTTCTTTTTGTTTCATTTCAATGGAGAGTAAAATTGCCAAACGGATCTTTTGTGCAAAGAAATGTGGAAGATAAGGCAAAAATGTCAAAAAAATGAAAGGTATAAATGTTTTCGACAATAAACTTAAAAGATAAGGATGTTTTGTGCCAATTACCCAAATCTTCCATAATGAAACGTGAAAATAGGTATAAACTGTAAAAAATAAAAATAAAAATAAAACATAAACATGTTTTGCATATAAAAGACCAAACGCAGGGGTATTTTGTGCTAATAAACCAACATGTAACCATTATAAGTCCTCGTTTGGCTCTCATTTTTTCAAATTAAAATTAATGGAATAGTATTTTTTTGGAGAATGAGTGGTTAAAAAAGAATGAAAACTTTTCGATTTACGTGTAATACTATTTTATGAAAAATTATGTAATTGAAAATAGAAGAGAAAAATTAAATTTAATTTAATGGAGATCAAACGGGAGCTAAGTTTTTTTATTCTAGTCTTTTTAAAAGAAAATAATCAGCTTATTTGATGTTTAATTTTTTTTATTAAAATAATGTGTTGGGATCGAATCTTTTCAAAGAAACTCGGGTCGCGTAACTTAGCCCGTAGGATTAAAATTAGATTTTTAGAAGATTTTGATAGAAATTTTTGAAACGTGTGGTTGAAAAATTATGAGACTCATGAAAGATATAATTAATATTGATTGTTTAACTTTGATTTAGATTAAAAACTGATTTAAATCAAATACTAAACGGCGTTTACTTATTTACAATTTTTTGAAATTTGAATTGAACGACATGATTATTGTCGTTTCATTAACAAACACAAGATTTCCAGCTCTCTATAAATTCTTCAATTCTTTCTTCGCACACGTTCTTGTTTTCCATTCTTTAAAAGGTACTCGCTCTCCTCTCTCCATCTTACATTTTTATTTTAATATTTTTGCGTCCCTTTGAAGCTTTTAGATAAAATTTTCCAATTGTTTGTTTTTTTATATTAAATTCAAAATAAAAGATGCTTTCAGTTCTGTTTCGTTGTTAATTTTGCCCTTTGTCAATGATTTCTTTCCGATTTTTTTTTCCTGATTGGAGTCACCTCAGAACTGTATCAACTACAAAGCTGCAAAGATTTATCTGTTGGTAATAATTAGAAGCTTTTAAGATGAATCGGAAATTGAACGGTAAGTTGTTGTAGACGAAGTGAGCCCTGAGTTCTTTGTTGTATCAATGTTCATTCATCAGTGGATGCTACTAAATTAATAGATTATTGGGGGCTTGGATTGGTAAAAAATTTAAGTGGTTTTATTTTTTTTTTTTTAAATAAAAGCCTATTTTTGCTGTTAATTTGGATTAGGGTTTCGATAAGATATTAGTTAATTACAAAAAATACGTTGTTTTGCATATCTTGTTCGACATGACTCTTGTGGCATCGTGTCAAACTTACATTCCTTGGACATATGGAATCACTTTAATATTCTTTAAGTTTACGCTATCAAATAGTGATGATTTTGTTTATGAAATCACTATATTCTCAGACTCAAATGCCATTTAAAATTTCCAATTAAATGGATGTCTTATTTAGAAAATTAGGTTAGAAAAGAGAGGAGTTTTTTATTATTTACATGTATACCTCTAACAAGTTTGTCCCTTTTATTTTTTACCATGTCTATTTTGAAGATTAATGTATTTTAGACATACGGGGTTGATTTATTGATCAAAGTTTCCCTGCAAAAACTTGTAGTTTTGAGTCTTATAGTTAGGAAGTTTTGATAAGGGAATGACTACTCCTGTTCATGTATTTATAAGTGAATGGAAAACCGGGTTTTCTTGGAGAATTGTCATACACCTCTTGTAGGCATTTTAGATGCTTAATTGAACGCTTGAAATTGATTGAGTAGAGAAGTTAGAACGTCAATGTTTTACTAATGAAATACTGCAAATGTGTGTGATTTACTCCTAGTTCAACTTTATTGAGTCGCTTCCTTTTCTTGTTTTCTTATGCAGTCATATCACGAGGTAATCTTGCTTTGTTCTGCTCTGGTGCTTATAAACTCAAGAATTATGACTACGCAGGTGCTTGTTTTGAGTAATGACCAGTATTTTACTTTTGTTGATATAGTGTTATCATCAAACTTAAGTATTTTCTTTTCATGATACTGTAATTTCTATATCTGATACATTATGGTGATTGCTTTTTTGTACTATGGGCAGGTTACAACAACATTATCTACTTATCTTCTTGCCATGGCCATTGGGGATGACGTGACAGAAAGCTCTGTTTCTTCTTCAAGTCTCAATTCTGAAGCAATTGAGCAGAGTGGATCTGTGTTTTTACCAGAAGATGTCACCTGGGCAGATTCCTGCTTGAGTAAAGATCCCTTAATGCTAGAAAACGGTTGGAACTCTCTTAAAGATGCATTGTTGGAAACTCTTGGATCTGAGCCGGACTCTTCTGCTAGGGCAAAAGACAACGATACCCCTGAAGGAGCCGAGATAGGGACTTTTCCTTATACTTCAAGTGAAGATATAGGAAATACGCATGATTCAGTTATAGCAACCATTAGTACTGCTTCCAGTGATAAGGTATCAGAACTGAACACCGAGAATACTGATAATTTCTGGTCAAGAACTGATGTGAAAAATGTTTTCCTTCCTACATACAATGAGAATTCAAAGGATCTTGGTGGTTCTAATCCTGAGGTGGATTTTGTTTTTAAAGAACCTGAATTGGAGCAATCAACTGAAGACATTTTCAAGGTATGGGATTTAGACATTCCCCCCGAGGAGGATGAACTTATTAAGCAGTTGAATAAAGCCCTTGCAGAAAGTACTTTGGAGCCAGAACCTTCGATTCCTGATGATTCTGAGCAATGGAAATGCTTGAAAGACAAGTCACTTGATGCTCTCATTTCCGGGATTGCCGATCTGTCTTTGAGCCCGAATCAGTTTTAGAATTTTTTTGACCTTTTATCTTGCAACCATACAAAGTAGTGTAGTTATGCTGCTTGATTACTGAGAAATCCTCTCGTTTGGCTTTAATGTTGGATTATGGTGTTTTTCACCACATTGGTTTAGAAAACACAATTCTTCATGTTCCCAACTTCTTGGCTTACGGTTTTAGCATTTACTTTAAATATAAATCTCATTTTCTAGGACTAAATTTTGTTGGGGCGCTAGTACTTCATGTTAGTTCTTGTGTCAGCTGAGATTTTTAAGTGCTTGGCTTGTTCGTGCTTTTAAGTGTTTATTGAGATAGCAAATTTTTTGCCTCTAAAAAAAGTAAAAAAATCTATATTTCAGTTCATGAAAAGGAAAATTATGACTCTCTCCGGTCCCGGATATCTCTCCACTGAACGCTCGATCCTCCTATTCTTCCACTTTTAAGGTGATTCGGTCTCTAAATTCACTGAATCAAGGTTTAATTTGGTGTATATGATTAAAGGGTTATAAAATCAAATTGGACCGACTGGTCTAGCCAGGAAGTGGGCAACATGGTGCTTGATACTAATAACATAATTTAGCTCCCATTAGCGGAGTAGAAGGTTGATACGTGGCATGATGTGCTTGGCTGACCTGGCTATCTTTCTGGTGCTCAAGTCACCAAATCCTGAAAATAAACCACGGCCATTAGAACATGTCAATTTGAATCTTTGTAACAGCTCCAATTTGGGCCCCAAATAGTGATTGTGATGCCCCAAAAATATCAAGAATTTTCAATTTAAGATCCCATTTATTTCTTGGTTTTTACGAGGTGGGAATAACCTAATCTGTATCAACCACTTGTACAGAGCCAAGTGGACAAATTATCAAGTCTACATGGCGACCAAAGATTGGCCAACTCATGCCAGCCTCAAATGAGACATCTTATGTACAAACAATTATAATTTTGGACAATTATAAATAGAATGTTGAGTGTGTGCTTATGCGTAGGAAAGTGTGAAAATCTGAAAGAGGAGATAAGATTGTAGAGCATGGCCTCAGCATCACTTCTTAAGTCATCTCCTGTTCTTGACAAGTCTGAGTTTGTGAAGGGCCATACACTCCGTCAAACGGTCGTCCGCTGCTTCCCTAATGCCGTCCCATCATCGCTCAGCGTTCGTGCTTCCTCTTACGCCGATGAGCTTGTCAAAACCGCAGTATGTATTTATTTTTATTTTTCAGAGCTAGCTCAATCAATCCAATATGACTTTTTATTAGCATGTAGTATGAATAGAGCATCATACATTGATATTTTTTGTTGATGTTGTTTGAAAATGGGCAACGAGAGTACCTAGCTCGGTTTAGTGATCGGGATTGTGGGCTGAGTACCTGCATAAGGGGTATGGAATTCCTGGAGACACTTCAATGTCCAAGTCAAGAATTGACCATAAAATGTAGGGATAATTGAGATGTTGCGAGTGATTTAACTTACTAGCAAGCTAGTGATAGATTTTCATCACTTCAATTCTAAAACCTCGAGTTATGGAGGGGATTAATCATTATATTTTTGGACTACATCACGCCTGGTTTAACATTTATAAAAAAAACTCCAATTCCAACCTCTCTGTCAACAAGTTTCTAACATGTTAGATGACTTGGTTTTGGAACTACAAATTGTGTTACCTTCGAAATTCAATGGGAAATGAAAATGTTGTCTTAATATCATGTGTGTAGAAAACTGTTGCATCACCGGGGCGTGGAATTCTGGCAATGGATGAATCCAATGCTACCTGTGGAAAGCGTTTGGCGTCCATCGGGCTTGAGAATACAGAGGCTAACCGCCAAGCTTATCGTACCCTCCTTGTGACCGCCCCTGGCCTTGGCCAGTACATCTCAGGTGCAATTCTCTTCGAGGAGACTCTCTACCAATCCACAACAGATGGGAAGAAAATGGTCGATGTCCTAGTAGAGCAAAACATTGTCCCCGGTATCAAAGTCGACAAGGTAACTAATATTCTACGTAGAAGTTGCCAATTCATCAAAAAGCTTAAACTGTTAGAGAGAAATAGGGGATATAACTATAGCCTCTTTGGTTAAGCTCAACAACTTAGCCCCTCGACATCCTTTATTTCAAAACATTTTTTTCTACACACAATAAAATATTCTGCATGTAATCTCAAAATTGTTCCCTACTTTTTAATATTCTCCTAAAAATCACTATTCAAAATATTGAAAATCCCAAATAATGACCATCAAACAGGGACTTATATAAGTAAGATTCAATATTCTTAAAAATGTTGATTGGGTTTGTGCAGGGTTTGGTTCCCCTTGCTGGTTCAAATAACGAGTCCTGGTGCCAAGGTCTTGATGGCCTTGCTTCCCGGTCCGCTGCTTACTACGAACAGGGTGCTCGTTTTGCCAAATGGTAAGACTGATGCTCCTTTTGCAATTCAACAGAATCTCTGCAATTTTTTTACCCTCGATCCATTGTGGTAGATATTTACTGATAGCTTCTGAATATCCATCTTTTAGGCGTACCGTTGTGAGCATTCCCAATGGCCCATCTGCCTTGGCCGTGAAGGAAGCTGCCTGGGGACTGGCTCGATATGCTGCCATTTCTCAAGTACTTACATCTGTTTTGAGAACTATCAATTTACTAAATTAAATGTTGGTTACATTAGTATCAGACATTATCAAAAGTTGTATAGTTTTATCTAGTACTGCTTGCTTGCATCCGCTTGGTTTATCAAAAGTTGTCTATTGAAATTTGATGTTTATTTGGTGTCCAGGACAATGGATTAGTTCCAATTGTGGAACCAGAAATCTTGCTTGATGGAGAACATGGGATTGACAGGACCTTTGAGGTTGCTCAAAAGGTATGGGCTGAGGTGTTTTTCTACCTGGCTGAGAATAATGTCCTCTTTGAGGGTATTCTCCTCAAGCCTAGCATGGTTACCCCGGGTGCCGAATGCAAGGACAAGGCTACTCCTGAGCAGGTTGCTGACTATACTCTCAACCTTCTCAAAAGGAGAATCCCCCCATCCGTCCCTGGAATCATGGTAAGTGCTCGTTTGGTAGTATTCTTAAGTGCTTATAAGCTATAGATCCTACAAAATATGTGGTATAGATCCTACAAAATATGTGGATAAAAAATACTGAATATGAGTCGCTAGCATTGCATAGGTCAAAATAACAAAAAATGTTGAATTTTGGGCAGTTTTTGTCTGGTGGGCAATCTGAAGTGGAGGCAACATTGAACTTGAATGCCATGAACCAAGCACCCAACCCATGGCACGTCTCTTTCTCATATGCAAGGGCACTACAAAACACATGCTTGAAGACATGGGGAGGGCGTCCGGAGAATGTGAAGGCGGCTCAGGATACTTTGCTTGTTCGGGCCAAGGCTAACTCTCTTGCTCAACTTGGGAAATACACTGGTGAGGGAGAATCTGATGAAGCAAAGAAAGGAATGTTTGTTAAGGGCTATGTCTACTAAACTTATCGAACTATGAAGAAGTAGATGAAGGAAGATTATTTTTGTTTATACGTGTATTTGCAAACATTTCGATGAAAATCGACTTGACTACTCGACTAGAGAGAGTCGAACAATATATTTATTAAAATATATATTCCATATATTATGCTTGGTTAATTAAGAAAGAGACATTATGATAAAAAAAAATCGAAAACAAATCATCTTGTATTTTGACTTTCAGAAGAACCATTTAAAAAACACTTTCAAACTAGAATTTGACTGCATTGTTAGTGGTAGGAAATTAAGCGACATTGGATTCGTGAAATATATCATAATTTCGAAGGGAAAATTCTCACTAAATGAACTATAAAATTCATCAAATGCCTCAATCATTTTCATATGGGAATATATTTGGTCCAACCACCTTCCCACCATTTGATGGTAGGTTGGATTGGTAGGTTTCATTTTGTTTTGTTTTGTTGCTGGCTAGGATAACTTTGGAAAACTTTTACATAAATTTTGCAAAATTCTTCGAGTTTGACAGGACTTTTACTTTTATTTATATTTCTTATACAAGAATTTCTTGACGAAATTATCTTAATTGATGTTTATAAACTAATTTTGAAAAAACTTTTAAAGAAAGTTACATCGTGTCGATTTCATTTAAAAACTCTTCTAATTAAGAGAGATACTTTTATAAAATTAATCAATTCTAAAACATCTTCTGGATCCGAAGACTTTCTTTTGACTTCTTAGAAATTATGCCAAATGGATTCTAAAAAGTGTGGACAATACTCCTACTCTAGAACGACGTGTTTGTATTTGACACATCTATAAAAATGTTTCGAACATTTCTATACGTGTTTGATAAGTTATGCTTATTGTCCTACTTTTTATACAATTGTTAATTCTAACAGTCGAGATACGTTAGAACGCTCCTCGAATTGATGTTTTAAACTTTCTAAGCTTGAGTTCAATAATTGATACCTCCATTCCTCGTTCTCTCTTAATAAAGAACATAAAATATCATAACTTTGACACTTAACTCTTTTTGGGTGCAGACGTGCACAACATTATCATAGTTTTCATTTTTTTCTGTCATGGAAATTGGGATCCACTGAATCATGAGTGGGTCTGACCTTTTACTTTGATTCCTTCAACACCTTGCCAAGAAGAAGCCTTGCAATGATTATTAATCAATATTTTTTATTTTTATTTTTATTTTTTAAAAATATATTTATTTATTTTTTACCCCACTCCTTACTTTTCCTTCTCTCTTTTTTACGTGATGGGAAAAAAACTCAATGATTGTCAATGTGACTAATCTATATGATTCTTTGAAAAATTTTAAAGTACGACTTACATTCCATTTTTAATTACACTTTGGATGAAATTCCTTCTCTAAAACCACTCATGCGGTCATGCTACAATAGAATAAAATAATTTTAAATAACCATACATTTTTCTTTACCCTTCTTTTTAACCATACATTCTCCATCAAAATAATATTACACGTAAATCAATTTTTATTTTTCATCAACACCCTTTGAATCTAAATTTATTTTAAATTTTAGTCTATATTACTAAAATCTAAAACATAAAAACTACACCACAATCTAATGGTCTTAAGTTTTTAAATAATTATATCTCCTAATTAAGTAATGGTTGTAGATTTTGAAAATAAATTCTTGTACATTAAGGGGTGGACGGTGGAGCTAGGATAAAAGAGTAATAGGAGGGTAAATTTTACAAAATTTTAATTTTGGAGGCAAAATTGAAAACTATGAGGAATTTTTTGACAATTTTAAACAAAAACCTTGAAAAATCTTAATTTAAGGTCTTGAAATTGAAATTTAGATCTCGTTTGTTTCCCATTTTTGGAAGAATGAGAATGAAAAATATAGCCGTTATGAGTCCCACACACAAGAGATAAAAATTCAAATTTGGTGATTTGATGTGATGAATAACAATCATATTTTTCATTTTAATTAAAAAAAATAGGAAACCAATCAGGGCTTAGTGTGAGGTCAGCACTAAATCTGCCCATGAGTATATCACATCATAATTTCAATCATGTTACCGTGACATAATGTTACATTGCATTTCACTATTGGACTGTTTTAAACAAAATCAACTTTTTCATCTATTCACATTTGCCAATATACATTATGTCACTTCATCCGTCAATCACTTTCTGACAAAGTGAAATAACCCTAATTGAGGTTCCAAGTAGCTTATATTTTTCAAATTTTACACTTGATAATGTAAGGCATGTTACATTAGAAATTATTTTTCAATGTCTATATAGGACTAGAATGTTAGTTTGGTACTGACTAATGAGACTAATATTGAAAGCAATTTGAACTTTAATGATTTTGTTGTGATAAATTAAAGTTGGACGATCCATTTGAATGTTTACTGAAAGTTCAGTGACCAAAAATGTACTTTTCAAAATAAAGCAAGGTCAAAATCGTCATTTCCTGTTTATTCCGGTGGCAACAGATTTAACGGTTGACACCGCTTCAAAATTTCTCCGAAAGCTTCGTAGTTCCCACGTTCAAATATGTGTACTTATATGAAAGAGGAAGAAAGATTGATAGATAGAAAGTGAGAGGAGGCGGTTACTTTTGGAAGTTGAGAGCATTATTCTTCTCTTTATCAACTTCCATTGGTATGGTAGATCGTTACTGTTTTGATTTGAAATTTTTTTGAGATCGTGGAGGGAAGGGGTAGAAAGAGAGAATTTTACTATTTCTTTTGGCAATTTTTTATGTATTCCAGCCATATTTGTTTTACTTTACTTTGATTTTATTTACTTTATTCAACCCGCAAAGCAATTTACAAATTTTCAAGTTCACACTTCACAATTCAGTTTCAAAAATGTTGATTTTTTAGCATGCTTTTTCAAAGGAAAACGAGCTCAGCTTCACATGAACTTACTAACTAACGTACACCTGTAATCCATAAATACTTTCTGTGTTTTGTGCACTTGTCGCTCATTATTATTATTATTATTTTATTTTTATTTTTATTTTTATTTTTTGCCGTTGAATCGCAGTGATGTTATGCCGCAATCAAATCTAGCAGTTTCACGATAATTTTGATTCACTGATCAATGTTTTGAGCAGTTTCACGACGGTTACGTATTAGATTTCATTTTATTTTTACTCCACGGATGAGAAATTGAAGGAAGCTTCAGTACTGACCCTTCGACAAGAACCTTAGTCTGAAATATCAATTCACCAACGTTCAACGAAAACGATACCGGAAGGTGAACTCTTGTGAATATTTCAATTTCCACAGGCCTATTTGGAAAATTATTTTAAAGAGCATATTACTTGGACTTGAAGGATTATTGGGGTCACCATTAGGCAAGCTGTCTGTTACGAATTTCTGGCTCCATCGAAAGAGAATTTTAGGTTTCTGTTGAAAGAAAAGGCTTAAGGTCAAAGCTTAATCAAAGTGGTTAATCACAGCTAACCCCTTTGAATTATTATGCTTTTAGCTTAATCAATATTATAGCAGTCGTTAATATTTATATAATTAGCATTTTCTGTTCCATTGCAGATTATTAATGCTGTTATGACTTGTTGCGGGAGGTAGATTTTCTATTGCAAACTCAACAACCCTGTCTTTCAACAGCATAACTTTCTTGTCCTTTTTCTGCTAGAAATGGACCATTGAGAAGTTCTGTATTAGTTACACTTCTGTTTAGTGTTTTCGTGGACCTTTAATTTTAGTCATTTTACGTTTGTTGTGATTGGAGTTGTTTTTGAGGGCTAATAGGAGTAGGTATTGAGAAATGGGGGCTTTTGGTGGAGAAGAATTGATGAATTGGGAGAAGATGCAAGTTGGGGGCAATGGAAAGGAAGAAAATATTCTGGTGTTGGTGCGTTTGAGGCCTTTGGGTGAGAAGGAAATTGCACAGGATGAAGTTACGGATTGGGAATGCATTAATTCAACCACTATTTTGTACCGGAACAGCCTCCAGGAGAGGTCTGGACTTCCCACGTCTTACTCGTTTGGTAAGGAAACGCCTTTTTTTCTTTCAAATCAATATTTTATTATGTTTTAGCTCGGGAAGGAGAAAATGTTATCCGAGTGAGAATATATATATTTGCTTCTTTTAAAAAGAATTCTACTGTGCAAGCATCCCATTGTTCCACCCTTCTGTCTATAGTGCACATTGTTGGTTTCTTTTGACAGATCTTCTCAATAATGATTATAGTAGGTTAATTTGACTATAGTTGATTAATTGAGTCAGGATTTAGAAGTGATTTTTGGACAGTAATGATAATTTAAACCCAAGTTAATTTATGTGACTTTATAGTCAAGTAATTTGTATGAAACCTTTCTTTGTACTAGACACACAAAAAGGTGGTTGTTGAGACGTGTTTGTAATCTTCATAGATATATTTAGCGTCGCGATTTTTGAGAATTATAATCACTATTAATCTTGCTTCCTTTCCCTTGTTGCTGTCTTTTTAATGCGTTATGAGGGCAGATCGAGTATTTAGGGGTGACTGCAGCACGAGGGAAGTTTATGAGGAAGGAGCAAAGGACATTGCCCTGTCAGTTGTTGGTGGCATCAACTGTAAGCATGATATGATAATTATACCTTTGCTTTTTGTTTATTGACCTAATTCTTTATTTTTTATTCTATAATTAGTTGGCCTTGGTTATCAGATGACAGGCTATGTGTTCTAACTCACATAAAAATTTCAATTTCAGCTACTATTTTCGCATATGGCCAAACAAGCAGTGGAAAGACATATACTATGAATGGGATTACTGAGTATGCTGTGGCTGACATTTATGATTACATACAAAGGGTACTTAAATAGTAAATATGGTTTTAATATCAGTTCCTTTACATGGATAGCAATATAAAACATTTTTATTCCCTTTTGGACTTTATAGGGTTACGTTTCTATAATTATTTCTGAAAAATTAATTGTTCCTTTTTCATTTTCTAGCATGAGGAACGAGCATTTGTGTTGAAGTTTTCTGCTATGGAAATTTACAATGAAGTTGTTAAAGACCTCCTCAGCGGTGACAATAATCCACTCAGACTGCTTGATGAACCTGAGGTGAGTTTATATGTGCTTGCTTTCTCGTATAAGCACCCACATTTCTTTTTTACCTATTGATCCATTTCTCCAGCGAGGAACTATTATAGAGAAACTGACAGAAGAAACCCTGAGGGATTGGAGTCATCTCAAGGAACTTTTATCCATCTGCGAAGGTAGGGCGAGTTTTATGGCTATCAATTCTTCATTGACACATCTTGACCATATAATCATTGTAGAATAATTGTGTTTCGGGTTTATTCTCATAGCACAAAGACAAATTGGGGAAACGTCCTTGAATGAAACAAGCTCCAGATCTCATCAAATTCTTAGATTGGTGCATGCCTTATCCTCTTTCTTTCTTTCTGGTTCTTTAATTTTTTGCTTAAATTTCTGGCAGGCCCTGGAAGTCCTATAACTAGCTAATTTATACTTGGTTGTTCTCAGACGATTGAAAGTTCAGCTCGCGAGTTCTTAGGGAAAGACAACTCAGCCACCCTTTCTGCTAGTGTGGTATTGGCAATCATTTTGTCTTGTGGATTTGATGATGAATATATGCAACTGGTTCGATGCTTTGAATTTGTAAACGGAAGAATTTTAAATTGAAAATTTAAATAGTTTTTGCCTGCAGAATTTTGTTGATCTGGCCGGAAGTGAGCGCGCATCTCAATCATTATCAGTAGGGCAGAGGCTGAAAGAAGGCTGCCACATCAATCGTAGTTTACTAACTTTAGGAACTGTGATTCGCAAGCTAAGGTCGACTAATCTTGTCTCTCCTCTCTTCTTTTGCTTTGGCTTCTTGCTTGAACTGACTTTATCTCAAATATAACAAGTGTTCCTCCCTCACCACGTCTGTTGATTCTTTATGTTTCATTTGGAGGTAGTTCCTTTCTTCTTGGTCCACAGAGGATGAATATAGAGTTCATCCATTTTCTTTTACTTCCCCCACACGCCCACAAGAATTCTATATTAGAGGGACATTCTTTTCCCATTTAAGGTGGATTTTATTGGGGAGATATCAGACAAGCACACACACACACACACACATATAATTTTTTTTTTTTTTTAATTTTTAATTTTTTCCCTCTCGGTAAAGATGAGGATATCAACTCTTTCTTTCCCTACCTCCCAACTCACACGTTTCCACTCTTTGTGTATGATAGTGTAGTCCTAAGCCATCTATAACTCTTAATTTTAGCCATATGCTGAATGCAGCAAAGGAAGACATGGACATGTCAATTACAGGGATTCTAAGCTAACACGGATTTTGCAACCTGCCTTGGGAGGCAATGGGCGAACTACCATAATTTGCACTTTGAGCCCTGCAAGATGCCATGTTGAACAATCAAGAAATACCCTTTTATTTGCTAGCTGTGCAAAGGAAGTAACTACAAATGCACAGGTCAACGTAGTAATGTCTGATAAGGCCTTGGTGAAACATCTGCAGAAAGAGGTAGCCAGGTTGGAGAGTGAGTTGCGAACTCCTGGACTGACCTGTGATCATGCAGCACTGCTTAGAAAGAAGGATCTGCAGATTGAAAAGGTTAATGATTTCTGTCTAGTTTAATTCATGTTGTAATTTCTTTTTTGTTGTTCAAATGGTTGGGATTCTGTTTTAATTTCACTTAAACAAAATGCTTTTCTTCACACTTGCTTATGACAATCTCTATTTTCTATAAACCAGCAGTCAAAAGCATATTACACGAAGAATGATATTTCTAGAAGTGCGTGACACAGCTATAGTTTGCCTCTTGATAATGTATACTAGAAAATATCTTCTCTAATTTGGATAAAATAAATAGCAATTTTTCCATGTGCAAAGCCAGTCCTATAAATAAATATTTCCTATCGTGAAAGCATTAGCAACGCAAAGCTCTCAAATTACTTGGAGCACGCTAACGTGATTGCTTGGCGTACTGTATGCAGTTGGAGAAAGAGATTAAGGAGCTGACTAGGCAGCGAGATCTCGCTAGATCTCGTGTTCAGGAATTGTTGCAAGAGGTTGGAAATTATTATGAGTTCAAAGAAATTAATATATGTTCCCCCTTCACTTCCCTCTTTCTTCCTGCACACTCGTACAGGAAGAAACCTCTGGGATTGCACAATATGATTACTAATTATATGTCATTTAATTTTCTAGGATGCCCTTGGATGTCCTCCTAAATTGCAAGGAGAGAACACATGCGAAGATGTATATCCAGCTACAAGGTCATTGCGTTTAACCAATCATCATGATAGAAAGGTAAGTTCTAGGAAGCTTAATAAAATTCAGTCTCATAATAAGGACATCAAAAGTGATGCAAGGTCGGACCAACTGCGGTCAGAAGACAGTGAGGATCATTCTTCATCTTATGCTATGACTGATCTCAGTCAAGGAGAACTCAGTCAAGGAAGAGATAATCTCCCAGTTGGAGCCAATGAAAATTCTGGTGAAGTTTGTAAAGAAGTTCGATGTATTGAGATGGACAAAGATTTGTCAAACAGTGAGAATGATGGAAGTAAGTCAGCACTGATGGAGTTTGGTAGTAGATGTGCTGCCAATCCGGTGCTATCACTAGATCCTGACGTTGAGAATGGTTACATTCATGGGAAGTTGGAGCATAAAATGCAAGATGAGCAAAATACCATGGTGTCTCTAGCCAGCACTTGTGAGGATCGATTGTCCCCATCAATCAATATATTGGATTCTGGAAACCTGAAATTGACAAGTAACGGGAGTTATAAACCTAATTTAGTGACTGGCTCTCCTGACTTTGAGATGGCAGAAGAAATTGAAACAACCCCACCACCCATCGGGATGGGAAAAAGCTTCCCGGGAAGACCAGAAGGCTTCCAAAGGAAGAACTGGATGCTTCCCCCATCGATATATGGTGCAAATGGTATGAGATTGTCCAGAAGCAATTCACAGTCTTCCTATGGTAGCAGTTTTCCCGATGAAGTAAAAGCCGAGGACAACTTCCATGGAGATGAAGATATTCCTACCCTTGGTTCCTTTGCAGCAGGACTCAGGGAGATGGTTAGGCTTCAGAATGTAAACAAGCTCGATGATCAGGTGACAGTTGCCAGAATCTTAAATGCTCTGTTCTTGTAACGTTTCAATTTCCCTCTTTCCATCCTTTTTCTTCCCATTAATATTTTTCTCCACATATTTAAATAGCTGCATCCTGGGAAAAAGATACTGTAATATATTTGGCTTCTTGATTAATATGCTTCTACTGTATTCATATATCTAGGTTCAACAGCCCGAAATAAGAGCTCAAAGTAGTGTCGAAGATGAATTGGATGCAAGGCATGATTCTTCAGGAGCTCCTTCAAATTGGCTTCTGAAGTTTGAGAGGCTGCGGGGATCGATAATTGAATTATGGCAGGCTTGCAATGTTTCATTGGTTCATAGGACATACTTCTTCCTCCTCTTTAAAGGCGACTTGGCAGATTCCATTTACATGGAGGTAGAACACAGGAGATTATTATTCCTCAAGGAGACATTTTCTGAGGGAAATCTAACTGTACAAGATGGCCACGCACTCACATTGGCATCAAGGTATCTTCTATTTCTCTTTGATTCCCATTAAAAGAAAAAACTGTAGCCATGTATCATATTTTACTAGGTTTGTCCCTTCCGCTGCCGGAATTGATAGATAGCCTGTGTTACTTGTATATCAAGGAGCCGTATCGCTGAAGATGTAAGACCATTTTGAATATCCGTCTCTCCCATGAAAATTATATAAACATTATACATTGAAGATGTGACTCTTTCAATTTTGTATTCCTGTAATAATTCAGCCTCAGATTAGTTATTTCCGACTGATGATTCAGCATATTGTTTTCTTGGAGTGACAGCATGAAAACTCTTCGGCGTGAGAGGGAGATGCTAAGCAAGCTCATCTATAAGAGATATACCGAAGATGAAAGGAACAAAATTTACGAGAGATGGGGTATAAAATTGAACTCAAAACGGAGGAGGTTGCAGCTGGTCCATCATCTTTGGATTGACACTAAAGATATGAATCACGTCTCAGATAGTGCAGCCATTGTTGCAAAGCTGATTGGGTTCTCAGAGCAAGGGGAAGCCCTCAAGGAGATGTTTGGTCTCAGCTTCACTCCTCCACGCATGAGTCGGAGATCCATTAGCTGGAAAAACAGTATGACATCCCTTCTGTGAGCTTGCAGCTAGTTGACAAAATTATTAGTGCAAGTTTTTGTGAAATATTATATTGTATTGGAGAGTATAATATACAATAAAAAAACTTTTCTTTTAATACACCTTGGGTTGGATTAGGTATAAGATAAATCGAATAGTTTTAGATGGTTAAATCAAATATATCTTGTCCATGAACTGTTGTGTTTGTACGAGTTTGTTACAGCATGATCTGGAATCAGGCTAGGATAGAACTCCAGTTCTGCTCTAGGAAATTTTCATCCTTTTGCCTGAAGTTTGATTTAATATGAAATATGATTCTATCCTTAATTCTACTTCTTCTCAATTATAATTTGCTATAATGATTGCAACAATTGAATTAGTTGGTGAAATATAAGAGTGGGATATCTGTACTGAAATTTTTGAGTGATGCAGAGTCTTAATTGTTCTTGTTAGATTCATGTTCAATTCAAATATTGAACAATATAACGAGTATTGACGTTTATTGTTAGGGCTTATTGTGATATATTTTAGACTGGGAAAACTCTGCTAAGTTTTTGTAAATCCCTTATAATGAGCCTTGATAGTTGGTGTGACTTCCAGTTGACCTATTTCGACACATATCTCGTTTCAATTTCAAATAGATGATATGAATCAAATTTATCCTTCTTTTCTAAAATTGAAGTACTAAACTTAGACAAAATTGTTGAAATGATTGAATTGAAGCATGTGTTTTTAAGGGGAAAAAATGATCTTTAACAAGTAAAGAGAATATTTGTCTTAGAAAAATCGACTCGTCGTAGTTAAACAGCTTTCAAGTTTAACTAAACTGACGTATAAACATTTCAAAAAGTAATATTTTAAAAAGCAGCTCAAGCACCGGTCTACAAGTATACTTCCAAGATTCAAAGGGTTAAATTAGTGGAATCGATAATGCAAAAATCATATTATTCCGCTTAAGAGAATCGATGAATTCTTGACTTTTTATCTATTTTAAATTTTTTCACATAACCAAATCCATTTCTGACATGTTGGGATGATAATCGGTTAAATCATTCGCCTTAATAATTATTTATATTTGTATAATTTATTTATGGATATACCAATTGGGAGTATCAACTTTTTTTATTTTTATTTATTTTTCCCACCCAAGTAAAGCCAATTTTCACTGGACTATTGAAATAATACGATTATCTTTTTAAAAGTTTGTGGTGTGGATATTGGGCACGAGCTGATTGTGGCTCCAAATCACACACATTTCCTTGGCACAGACGGGTGGAACAAGAAACATCAGGCAGGCATTAACTCTCACCGTCGTCAGAGAGTAACATCAAAAATTCCCTCCAAAAAATGGAGCTCACTGCCTTTGCTTGGACAAATTCTATTTCTCCAACTTTCCACTTCCCTCAAAACTTCACATCAGTGCGCTTTTCTATTCCTTGCTACTTATTTTTATGTGCTAATACTCAATTTTGACTTGCAAAGTAGTGTATTTTTATGATGTTGATGTTGATGTTGAAATACAGACGAGACGGTGTAGGGGCGTCAGAATTTGGTGTGTCAATGGGAATATTGATATTGTGGATTCTAAGAAGGTAAATTCTAATCCGAGATGTCGAACTTTTTGTTTATAGACCGATTGAATTGAAGCGTATTTAGGGCTTGACTGAATCTATGTCACGAACGTTTCATGAAATTCTGTGAAAGTGAAACAGTGTTTGGCTAAGATTTACTTAAAAGTAATATAAATTAAGTTAAAAGGTAACTTATTTTTAGTTAAGAGTAAGTTATCTTAGAGCTAAAAATTATTTAAAAAGTAACTTTACTTTTGATGACAATCCTACTAGGAAAATCATTAACTTGTATCAAAGTAGTTGGCGATTTAAGAACATGTGATGTTGAATGTTATGAAGGATGCATGATTAAAAAAGTAGAGGGAGTAATGAGCCCATGAGCAAACTTGTTATTGGGAGAATGTGCAACTGAAAATGAATTTGGGAAAAAAATGAGTTTTAGAGAATGGTGACCAAATATGGGCTTAAATTTGTTCAATTGCTGTTATTATATGGTGGGCCAAATGTGAACAGTTTTTGTGATTTGGGAAAAATTCATAAGTACTAGACGAAATGGAATTTGCTAAATTTAATGTAGTTAATTCTTACCTCACAAAGTGTTCATAACTTATCAAGGAACGTTGGGAAAATTGAGTTCTGCTGCCTGTACAGGCCACACACAACACCGGGGGGGGGGGGGGTTAAAAAAAAACCCCCCCCCCCCACCTAGCATGTGAGGGGCCTGTACAGGCCCTGTGAATTAGGTCAAGATCTAATATGATTTCTAGCAACAATGCAATGGAATATATGATTTTCCCTTTATTGTGCACACCTAATAGGAGAAAATCAAATATTGCAATAACCAAAATAAATAATGCAGGAATTAGATGATACAATATTTAATATGGTTCAAAAATATGCCTACATCCACAGCCCGACTCCGAATTAACTTTCATTATAATCAACAATAGTGGATACAACATTTTCTTCCTTAGATACCATATGAGGCTATCTAAAACTACATCAAGGACACACATTTTGGCAGTTGTCATCCAACAAAGATGGAAACCCACAATATTCTCACTCGTCAATTTTAACACACTCAAGAAAAACTATTCGTGGAATATTACTAAAAAATAACACAAAAACGTGTTTGATCACTTCTATGAATTGAATACTGTACAGTTTAGTGATTTTTAAAGGTTATGAGTTGGATTCCGTAGCTTAATACGTGGCATAGTCTTATACTACTTTGATTCAGTCTAGATTTCAGTTTCTGTTTTCAATTATCACAGGCAGATGAGATGACTGTTTCAATAACTGGAGCTACGGGGTTTATAGGCAAAAGATTGGTACAAAAATTGCATGCAGGTATTCACTCTCATTCCATGTTGTCCAGAACTGTACAAGATTATATGCAAACAGGAAAAACAGCTTGCTAAATTTTCACCTCACCTATATGCTAAACACATATAAGCTGCGCAATTTTATATTGCTGGGCCAACTCTTACCCTTTATATGTTGCATGGATATATATATGAACTTCTCTCTATCGTCTCTGAAATGTAGATAATCATCGTGTTCGTGTCTTGACACGGTCTAGGTCAAAAGCTCAGACAATTTTTCCGGGTAAGAAGGTAATATTTCATAGTTCCATTTAATTTTTGTTTCTTGTTACTATGGAAGAATTCTGAAAGGTTTCATGAATTTGTAACCGGTTTCAAGACTACTTTTTTTTGTTATGATGAGAATATATCTTTAAGTGCATTGTCTTCCAATCAATTTAGTTACCTTCTGATTAGTTCAGGGAGAAAAGAAGATAATTGCTTATATTTTCTCACCCTTTGTTTGGTTTCCAATGAGAAAAACAATGAATATAAAGCAGGAATTTTCCCTTTGGGTCGGTGAATTTATAAATTGAGTGTTGTATATCATTTAAACTTATGATTTTCCAAATAATAAATAAAAATCGTAAATTTGTTCTTTTCTTCTTTCGCATCACTCTATTATAGTGCAAGTTCACCTTCTCTTCCTGTTCTTTGAAATTTTTCTTTATATGCACAGCCAAGGACTTCCCAGGAATTGTAATAGCAGAGGAATCAGAGTGGAGAGACTGCATTCGAGGTTCTGCAGCTGTTGTAAATTTGGCTGGACTGCCAATAAGCACGAGATGGTCTGCCGAGGTATGTTATAAAGTTTGTTTAGCTGCCTTGGTTATTCTTACAATATGGCCTTGTTAATACATATTTCATTTCAAGTTCAATGTGGGTGAAATTGCTGTCTTTCTTGTGATAAATTTTTTTATGACCTGCTCTCGACATCTTTTGTCATCAACTCACTCATACAGCATCGTAACATGCATTGGTCCTTATGGTGATAGTTTTATTGTCTAAACTCAGGATGTTTTGAACGCATGGTCTTTCTACAAGCAGTGTCTGTTCATAGACTCATTCATTCTATAAAATGAAGTTTATCATATGAATGTATTTCATATATCTGTTAGGATTGGAATCACCAGTTAAGATATTTGTCATGATTGTTGTTAGCAGAGAATTTTCGGTGACCAGTGTTGAAAAGTGTTGCTTGGTTTGACTGCTTTTTTAATATTTTTATAGTTCATAACTTAGTAGATGACCACATGTAGCCTATACCTCAGAGTTTGAATATATTATTGATCTTTAATGCATTATTGCAGATCAAGAAAGAGATCAAAGAAAGCAGGATTAGAGTTACTTCAAAGGTTTCCTTTGCAAATCCTTAGCTAAAGCTCTTCTCTGTTATGAGTTCCTTTTTTCTTGGAAGGATGATAACTGATAAAGTTGCTAATTGTTCACCTCAAAATTTCATTGTATCCACAGGTCGTAAATCTAATAAATAATGCACAAGTTGAACTTCGTCCTAGGGTTTTGATTAGTGCAACAGCTGTTGGCTACTATGGTATGCATCTCAAACTACATTTTTCATGTTATCACATATCATAGTACTCAGTCCTATATGTTGTTGGCATTATTCTTTTACTACTGCATGACTCTTATGATGAGTTGTTTGCTATTATACTACTATCATTGGGAGCACAGGAATTGTTAATCCACCGTATAAGACTCTTATTCTCGTTTAGCTATGTTGTCCAATTGCATACTTACTTACTGGTGACATTAAAAGGGTCATTGGAATGATAAATCAAAATTGAATTTATGCACCTTCAGTTGTTTCGTGACAATTTGTTCCATTTCCTATTCCATTTTCCCATTGCTCAGGCTCTAGTGAAACACAAGTGTTTGACGAGCATAGTCCATCAGGAAGAGATTACCTAGCAGAGGTAATTGAGAAAAACTGTTAGTTCTTTTGCAAGTGGAATGATTTTCTCATATGAGCGATAGCTTTAGGAATCTGCAAAGAGCTGATTTCAGTTTGTTCATGTTATATATGGTATCCTTTGCTGATACTCTAGCATCGTTAAAATGTAATGGCCCCTCAGGTTTGTAGAGAATGGGAGGCAACTGCGCTAAAAGTCAATGGAAATATTAGAGTAGCACTTATTCGTATTGGTGTTGTGCTTGGAAAAGATGGTGGAGCTTTGGGTATGACTTAATTTAAATGCTGCATACTTCCATATTCAATCTTCTTACTGTAATCAATTAGGAAATTTTGGAATTTATTGGTTAAATTTGAGACATTCATTTAACTAAATCTAACAAAACCTCGGGGGAATATCATCTATAACCTTGAAACAAGTTCAAATCTAATAAGTTTTTAAGCAATGCTTTGTTGAGCTGAAATGAATTGAAGATCCCTGAAACCGTTACATCATCTTGTTACTGAAAGCAGGTATTTTTTATAATATTCTAACATTTACTAAAATTATGGTCTCTATGTTGTAACCTATCAACTCTTTTATGGTTGGTGCAGCTAAAATGATCCCTCTCTTCAATGTGTTCGCTGGTGGACCTTTGGGCTCTGGAAAGCAATGGTATTGTACCTCAACCCTCTTTTAAGTCAACTTCTTAAAATGCTTGCGTATTGATTTTTGAACCAAATCAATCATTTTCCTTTTTGTCCATTACATCGTAAAGTTTACGTTAGCTTTATTGAACAGGTTTTCCTGGATCCATGTGGATGATCTAGTGAATCTGATCTATGAAGCTCTATCCAACCCCTCTTACAAAGGTAAAATATTTGTAAATTCGCATGTATATATTATCTGGTGATATTTGTATGGTAGACGTTTGTACATTTCCGTTCCGGAATAACACATTCTCTCTTTCCCCCTAGTATGCTAACATGTAATTCTGAATAATTCCGTTGGATGCCGTCTGTCATCACATTTATTATTAATTTGTTAATGTTTGGCTTCGACTGAATATAAGCAATCTAAATGACAGGTGTAATCAATGGAACCGCTCCAAACCCTGTTCGGCTATCAGAGATGTGTGATCACTTGGGATCAGTCTTGGGACGGCCCTCATGGCTTCCTGTACCAGATATTGCACTCAAAGCTGTTCTTGGAGAAGGTGCTTGTGTGGTAAGATCTTTGCACTCTTCTTTAGACTGTTGGCATCCATTGCTTTTGCCTGTTTGTTAAGACCACACCAAGTAGTAAGTAGAGTGCACCTTCAAAACCGGCACGTAAGGGGAGGATGTCCAAGTGTTTATAAGCCCACCAATCAAGTCTTAACCTAGTGATGAGGGACGGAATTAAGATCATTACAATCCTCTCCTCCCCGAAGAGCCGACGTCCTTTACATTCTATATTTCAAGCTAGGTGACTTCACACAATCTTCTAATGGAAGTATTCCTCTTGAGTTTGCCTCTTCCACTATGCGGTTCATCTCTTGAGCTGTACCTTCTTTGATTCCCGTTATTACAACTATATTGTGTAGAACTCATCGTTTAAACCAGTTTGTATGAAAAATGAGCCCAAAGCCACAAAGAAAGTTGTAGCTTAGCAATGTGAGGGGCAGTTAGAGTCATTTCACTGTACCTCTACCTCTAGTGATCCTACTACGTAATTATGGCTCGTTGCAGGTTCTTGAAGGACAAAAAGTGCTGCCGACTAGAGCCAAGGAACTGGGATTCCCGTTCAAATACCCCTATGTGAAAGATGCACTGAAGGCGATCATATCGTGAGAATGTAAGAAGTGGAAATTCTGATTCTTCATTTCATATTAGAGCCGTCAGCTTGAGAGAGTCGAAGTGGGGACGATCTTTTGCACCTACTGATAATTGAACTCCGTTGAGGGAGTTCAATTAGATGACTATTGTTAAGAGCCGTTGGTTGTAAGATCCAAGATGTACATCATTCTTCTACATTCTCTCTTTCGAATTTGTCGTAATCATAATGATAAACACAGGAAATGTTATTATTCATTCGTATCTTTGAGGATATAACTGCTGTTCTTATACAATGCTGGAGAGAGTTTTGGAATTGGAAGTGAATATTGTTCTCTCTATAAAACTTTCAATATGAGAAAGTGTGGTAAAATTATAAGTTCTCTCTAGAATACTGTCAATATCAGAAAGTGGTGGTAAAATTATAACTCCGAGGAAAAGTACACTAAAAAATGTATGGTTGAAAAGCTGTTGATCCTATTAATTAGATGTTTGAGCCCCATTTTATTGTAAAAATGTATTTTCAAATAATAGATTGATAGAGAATGTGATTAAAAAATAAAAAAAACCTTTGCGTTTGTTGTAATATTTTTTTATTGAAGAACGTATAGTTGAAAAGAAGTAAGAAAATGCATTTTGAAACTAATGGAGATCAAACAATTGCTGAATATATAGTTAAAGTAAATTGTTAATTTTGACGTAAATTTTAATCCAATTTTTTAGCTGAACCAAATAGGCGCATCATGGGTGACCTGACCTTATTTTCCTAAACAATTTCTCCTTCAAAGCTTACATTCGGGCTTCAGCTTTTTTTACTTGAACATGGGTTTGCTCGCTATTATATCTTCCTAAATAATGGAAGATGAATTTTGCTAGTTGTACAATCAGGATTAAAAAATCATGAATAACAACCTCCTCACAGGAGGGAGCCCACGATTTTTTTATTTATCGTGGACTCCCCTCTCATGTGTGTGGTTATCAACTCTGATTGTACATGTAGTATCGTCCAAGATACCTATTGAAGAGTGGATATCAGCTACTGTTGGAGGGGAGGTTTGTACGAGCTCTAAAATGATAAGAAAGTGGACTTTTATCTGGAAAATCCCGATACTTCAAAAAGTATAAAATTTTATCCGGAGAATCTATCATAATACTTTGCCTAGTAATTTGTAAACCTTAAACCAAAAGAATATAGGGAAATTTTCAAAAATGTCACAAAATTAACAAGGTCTCCAAAAGTTGTCATTTTCACTTTATGTGAGCAAAAATATCACTTTTTTGTGTGAAATGTCCAAATTATCCTTAATGACACATTTTCATTAGCATTTAATGCTTGATTTGAAGGAATTGATTATGTTGATGTGATGATTTATTTTATATATAAAAAATATGGATAAATATGTATTATATTGATTAATATGAATTTGTGTTAATAAAAAAGGGGTAAAAGAAATTAAAAATGAAACATAAACAAATATATTTTCTTCTTCCCTTACAAATCCTAATTTTTCTCATCTTCTTCATTTTTATTGATCAAGAAATTATTTCTCTTGTATTCATAATCCATTCTGAGAGGCTAGCTATTAGAAAATATTTATATTTTACTTCTACAGTTTACTGTTTTGTAAATATTAAATACAACTTGAACATATTTACTTAAAATTTTTGAAACTATTATTCATTGATTTCTTTATTTTTGAATCCTTCACTAATGTGATTATCACTATTAAGGTTTTGAGTACTTTCTTCCATTCAAACCAAATAATGTTTTCATTAAATGTCTCTTCAATGACAAGGCAAATCTGACATTTTTCATCTAGCTCAATACTAATGATCACACTTAATGTGTTGTGCTGAAGAATCTGTTATGCCGACTGTCATCTGCTTCTCGACATTTTTGACGGTTCAACTGTCGAATTTGACATTTACAAACCGTTGGGTTAGACGTTTGAAATGTGGAACCCGACATTTAAAAACTGTCGGGATATATAGTTTTACTCTCAAATTGAACACTTAAAAACGATGGAAAACTTTGATTTGACCTTTTACTACGGTACAGATTTACGTATTATACAGTGTCACTTTCATGCTATTAAATGCCAACACATTATTCTGTAGAATTCTTATCGTTGCAATCCCAACATTTGAGGTATGAATAATCATTTAAGTTTCATCGTGTCGCATGGGGAAAAATTTGTTCATGCGGATGACGAATAGAAGTGAAGAGGGGACAAAACTACTTACATTCTGGTTCCGACAAGTAATATCGTAATCGGACTTTTGTTAATGTTGAAGGACAAACTTGATATTATTGATCCCCGCACTCAAATTGAATTGAAGTTCAAGGTCTTTAACTTGAATATAGCTCCGACCGAAATACGCGATAATGAAGACTTATTTTCATCACATCTCAAATTGAATTTGAAAGACAATTAGTGTGATGCTTTTAAAGTCTAAGTGTGCTTGTATCACCCACACTTGGTCTATCATTTGTGAAAATTGTGTACATTAGATCATATGTACTATTTCATCTTGATTGAAACATGGTACGCACAATATTTTAATGCAAAACAAAGAAGTGCTCATTATGTTTTGCAAGAAAATGATGTCCAGTGATATTACCATAATCCACGAACGTTTTCGATTGAAACAAATCATAATATTCATTTCAATCATGCTTATTTTTAATTGGATACCAGTTTTAATCGATAAATCAAACGAGTTTCGAAAGCTAGAAAGTTATATAACGCACAAAAAACAATTTTTATGTACACAACCTTGCTCAAGTATCGAACATGATGTGACCATTATTTTGTACTGTGGAGTAGCTCCATGACCCTATTTAAAAAACAATCTACTACTCTTTACTATCTACTATTCCTTACTATAAACATTTTCTGTACGAAACACAAACAGTTTCCTCTGTCAATATCACATAAATAGAACCAACTAATGCAAAATTATATACATAAATAGAAAACAAAATGTTCTTCCGTGCAGTTGCCACTGTCATCAGAAGTAGACCGTTGTGAAGGTTGCTCTTTCTTTGACAACGAAATCGATTGGTTTCACCTCCAATTATAGCAAGAATGTATGTACCAACACTTTGAGGATCATTCAAGTCATGAGTATGAGTCTGCTCATATGTCATCATACATTGGTAAAATTAGTATTTCGAGATAAAATACGTAGAAAACAATGTGAAAAAATGCAATAACGTTCACCTTAGGTGCAAAAACAATCTGATCACAATACATAATATAACTCAATTGATTCATGCAATCTATCGTAATCTAAATTCAAACAAGCAATTTCCACAAAAATATATTTGAATTGCATGTGATCCAAAAATTATGAAGAACGAATCGTGACGGTATCGTTATACAAATAAAAACGTGAAGTACAAAAATATAACCTCATATGGACAAATCAGTCACATGTGAGACGTTCGGATCGAAAAAATTTAAGCACATATGAACAAATCAATCAAAAAATCATAAGATCTTGACATTTTATATATGTTCATGCAAAACACTCATGCAATGTTAGAATGAACCAAAGTTTGATTTGTGGAACTGAGCAGAGGGAAGGATTGAATTGTCGTTCTTGACAGTTCATCTGTCAACTATTTCATTTGTCGAGAATTACTGAGACTAACTGTCGGGAACGACAGTTAAGGGCGATGACATTTTTCTACATTAGTGAACTGTCGACAGATGAACTATCGAGAAATCTACTTTTCACCTCTAATCAAATAGGTATTATTGAAAATTATTTCACTCCATATTCGAGCATAACAAAACATTAAAACCAAAGGTATGCTGTCAACTATCTAGCAAGAGTTCAGCCCAAATACGAGTAGCGCCCACAACAAATGGATTCCAAGTGATAGCAATGTTATTTTCACATCACACAAGTACCAAAAACATTGAAACGAAAGATATGTCAAGTGTCAATCCAAATTTTCACCCAACATTGAAACATCCAAAATACTTGAAATCCGAACTTTGAAAGCAAAGAAAGATGATAAATATTAAACTGGAACCCTAGATAATTTTTTTCCTCAACATTAGTGTTGGCACATGTAACGTGTGCATATATCACTAATAGAAAATGTATACAAAAGAGAAAATGAAAATTTATGGTATGAAATTGCAGAAAGTAGGGGAAAAACATTTCCAACCATAACATAGCTAAAAATTATTCAAAACATCCAAAAAAATTACAGGATATTAAAAGGATTTTTACCTCTTTCTAATCCAAGCTCTAGCTTTTATTTTAAACCCAATAACAAGCTCCATTTTTTTGCATCTCATAAACCCTTTACAGATGAAAATATTACAAAAATTGAGTAAAGAAAAAAGATTTTTCTCTCTTGGATTGAAACCCGTAATGAGAGAAATGAGAGAGAGTGAGAGAGTTGGGGTTGTTTGAATGAGAGAAATAAGATTCATCTCTCTTTTTTTTCCAACTTTTCATCTTTGACATTGACAAGATTTTTGTACAATTTCTTCCATTGGGTCAAATCTCATTTAATTAGGATATGTAGGGAATTTGAAATTATCTTCAAGGGTAAATATGTCTTAAATTGACATTCTTACAATGTAATAAAAAAAAGTGACATTTTTTAAATATCTTGGAAAAAATTGACATCATTTGTAATTTCCTCAAGAATATAAAACATTTTGAAAAGTCCACTAAATTAATTATGGTAGTTAATAGTTTTAAGAATTGCCAAAAGATTATAAAATACAACATTTCATTGAGTTTCCACTTAAAATCTGAGAACTTGAAAATAAACAGACAAAGATCACATATTGTGTTAAGAAGTGGTTCACAATCTAGATTTCAAGTCACTGATGTAAATTCTGAAGTCAAAGAAGAAAGAATATAGTTTCCACAAAATATGCCACAATTTATTAAATGAGAGGTTGCATGAATGAAGGGTGTAGTGTATGGTTTGCTGAATTTTGTGTGACCCAGTTAATCAAAATGGACTGAGAAGTATGGCCCAAGCTTGGAGGCCCAATTTGGTGATCTAGTAAGGAAAATCTCTAGAATATTGAAATCGGCTCTTGAACTGAAAGAACTGAAACACGTTTTTTTTGTTATCAAATGACACTTCTTCCGAATTTATGACGCGTGGCAAGTGATGGACCATTAGATGACAAAAAATTTGTCACTCTCATATAAAAGGAACATGAGAAGGCTTTAAGGTTTCAGACAATTTTTGAGCAACTTCTATATTCTTTGAGTTTTTTCATCTTCTTTGTTTTTAGATTATTCTCTCTTAGATCTTGTGTGATTTGTTGAGACAAATAGAAATTAGATGAACTCTTGTGTGAGTTCATTATGCTGTGAGAAGTTTTGTGGTGATTGAGAATCTGGAACTGTGTGTTCTATGTAACTCGAACTCTTTGCCTATTTTGGGCGGTATATAGTGGATTTTGAGCTTAATTCAAATGGATGCTCAATAGGGATTAGGCGTTTGAAGCTGTTGCCGAACCTCGGGGACTTTGGGTCGAAAAATATTGTGTTTTCTGATCTTGTTATGTTTTTCTTGTTGCGTTCGATTTATAAACTACAACACAAATAAATTTTCTAAGTATTACAGTGGTATCAGAGCGTTTAGAGAATCTGATTTGTGATGTACCTTTTGAGTTTCTGTGTTTTTGTTTGAACACATAGATCTGTGCAGATCTATTATTCTGCCTTTGATTCTTAAATTTTTTAAAAGTGGTTCTTGTAATGCTTGTTTGGTCGTTTGGTGTTTTTCTAAGTATCGATTTCGAAATAATTGCAAATTTTTGGTAACCGATTTTTTTAAAAGGTTAGGTTTTCTCTGAATTTCCCCTAAACCTATCTTTGTCTAGGGGTCCTTGTGAGAACCCTAGAATCGAGGGGCCTAGGGCTTCGATTCAAGAAACTTCATTCTTTTCAAAATATTTTTTAATGTGTATTCGGTTACTCTAAGGACTTTGAGATATTCCAGAAATATTTTCTTTGTACATATACTGCTGAATATACTGTTGACTTACTGATACCCAAAATTCGTTTATTCAGGAAAGGGCTGAAATTATTGATTGACTAACACAGTCCTTCTTGGAGGTATATGTACTACATTAACCTCTTTGGTAGCTTACTGAGTGTAAGTGTAATCTGATCTTGAACTTTATTGTGTGCTTGGCAACTTTGTATATTATCTTTGCATATAAACATTGTGATCTTTGGAATAATTGATCTTTATTATATCATTGTTGATATGATCCAGGAGTCGAGCCCGACGAAGACAAGTACGAGACGAGATCCGTTGATAGTCGATGGCGGATCAATGACACGATCAAGGACAAAGCAAGTGAAACAAGCGATGGGATTACTCGTTCAAGAAACCATTGATGGAACCATGTTCGGGACTAAAAATGGAGCAACTTTCATGTTCGGGTCGAGGGTCAAATCAACTTGGATCAATTTGTTATCAAGCGACGAAATCGAAGGCTGAAAACAAGCCTGTACGACCACACCATGCGATCGCGTGGAGGCATACCGAAACTCAATTGGGATTTTTGGTTGAACCATGCGACCGCATGGTTCAAAATTTTAGCGAATTTTTCAATTTTGGTAATTTTTCATATTTTGTTAGTTTTTGATTCTTTTCCATATTTTGGGGATTATGATCGACTTTTGCTCGATTTTTACCTAGTTTTTAGGTTTAGTATAAATAGGAGTTTCTATTCAATTGTTAAAAACCTTTTGACATTATTGATATTGAATTAAAGTGAGGCGTATTGTCTTTCTTTATCGTTCTTCATTGAACAACTTCGAACTTATCAAGTGTTAACTTGTGGCATTCAAGCAACCGGATTTAATTCTTGGATTGCGTGATCAAGGGGTCCTTCAAGCGTCGTTCTTGTTGGAATTTTTAGTTCGACTTTCTTTTGGGTTAATCCTAAACTCTTGGATTAATTTGGCTTTCTTGGGTTCTTCAATCTCGTTGTGGGTTACGTAGTCAGCGTTGCTACGGGGTTCGCATCAATTGTGATATATTGCTAGCTATTTCATATTTGTACATATATATTGTTCACACTGCTACGCACCATGACTTATAAGATAGGTGTCCAGATGTGGGATGGCAAAAGAAACTTTAGTCTCTGGCACCAGAAAATTAAGGCTCTTATATTACAGTTAAAATATGTTAAGGCCATTGATGAATCTTGGCTTGAAGGTCTGTTTGAGAATAGAAAAATTGAACAAAATGAACTGCCTGCACTTATCTGATTCTGTGATTAGGAAAGTAGGAGAGACTAAAACTGCTATAGAATTGTGGACAGTCTTAGAAAAACAGTATCTCACTAAATCTTTACCAAATAAATGTTTCCTTTGGAGACAATTTTTTAGTTTTAAGTTTGATCCTAATCTTGATACAGGAGATGATATGGACAGATTTAATAGGATCACTCAAGACTTAATAAACTGTGGTGAGAAAATCTCAGATGAGCAAAAGGTAGTTGGTCTACTTAATGCCTTAGGAGATAAGTACAAAGACATTAGAAATGCTCTAGAGTATGAAAGGAGTGACTTGTTGAAATAATTTACAGTTCTCTTCTGAATAGAGAACTCAAATTTAAATTTGAACACAAAGATCTGTTCAATGTGGAGAGTGTGTCACCAAAACAAAGGGCATATGTTAAAGGTGTGAGCAACTTTATTCATTCCAATTATAACAAGGATAAATTTTTCGTTGAAAAGAAATGGAGTGACACAAAAGGAAAGGACAAAAAACCTAATAAAGGAAAGACAAACAACAATAAGTACTTTTATTGTGGAAAAACTAGGCATTTCATTAAGAATTGATTTAAAAAGGCCAATGACCAAAAGAAAGAGACTAATACTAAAAATGCTTCATTGGCCGTTGCTCCTAACTATAAAGAAGCAGGAGCCATTGGAGTTGCCTATGTGTGAATAACAAAGAGCTATAATTATGACTGGGTCTTAGACTCTGGATGTTCCTTCCATATGACACCCAATATCGGCTGTCTAATTGACTATTCTAGTCTTGATGGAGGGACTGTGAAACTTGGGAATGATGAGTCATGTCAAGTCAAGGGTATTGGTAATGTGTTACTGAAACTTGGAAATGGTCATCATATGTTGTTGATATGAGCCAGCACTTAGAAGAAACCTCATATCCCTGAGAGTTCTTGATGATGAACATTATCAAATTGAATTAAAGAATGGTTTTACAACTATAACAAGAAATCAAGAACTTATTGTCAGCTCACTTAAGCTCAATGGAATTTATGTTATAGGTGCTGAAATCATTTTACCAAATAATGTTGTGAATCTTGCACACATCTCGATAAATCAGAATTATGACATAAAAGGCTTGGTCATCTAGGTGAAAAAGGTTTAAAAACTTTGTCACAGTAAAGGGTATTTGAAAAAGATAGTGTTCAAAAATTAACTTTTTGTGAACATTGCATAATAGGAAAGCAAGTCAGACTACCATTTAAGGCAGGGCTGTATAAATCCCAAAATATCATTGAATACAAACATTCTGATTTATGGGGACCTGCCTTGTGCCTACAGTATCTAGATATAGATATTATCTTCTTATCAATGATGATTACTCAAGAAAAACTTGGATTTTCTTATTGAAATCAAAATCTGACACTTTTGTAACTTTTAAGGAATGGAATGTGCTGATTGAAAATCAGACAGGTAAGAAGATAAAAATTTTAAGAATTGACAATGGGTTCGAATTTTGCAATTTAGAATTTGATCAATTTTGTAATAAACAAGGGATTACGAGACATAAAACTGTGAGTTATACTACTCAAAAAAATGGAGTTGCTGAGAGGCTAAATAGAACCATTCTTGAGAGGACCAGATGCATGTTGATTAGCTCAGGCCTTCCAAAGGTTTTTTGGGGAGAAACAGTAAAAACTGCATGTTATTTGATCAATAGATGTCCTTCCAACTCCCTAAATAATAAAATTCCTGAACAAATTTGGTTTGGTACATTACCAAACTATTCCTATCTTAGAACTTATGGATGTGCTGCATATGCATATCACACAGAATCAAAACTGGACCCTAGATCATTGAAGGGCGTGTTCTTAGGATATGGTGAAGGAGTTAAAGGCTATTGACTGTGGTTAAGAGATGTGAGAGGGTATAAGGTGATAATAAGTAGATCTGTTATCTTTAATGAAGATGACTTTCCTTGTCTTAGTGACAAATCTGGAGAAGAATTAGGAAAGGATGGCTTTGTTGTCATTGAAATAAACCTGAATAGGGAGATTTTGAATAGCCAGCCTCAGTTTGAGGTGTAGTCACAAGAAATAGAACCTCAAAAACGTGTCTGATGTCGAAATATTTGAAGATGAACAGCATCTGGATCCTGCACATGACCTGCAGGACTACTAGCTTGCTAGGGATAGAGATATGAAGCAAATAAGACCTCCTTCCAAGTATCAGTATGCTGACTTTGTGTCTGCCCAATCCGAACCTGATCTGTTTGACATAGAACCTACCTCTTATGAAGAGGCTATCTCTTCCAAAGAATCTCCTAAGTGGATTTCTGCCATGGAAGATGAGATGAACTCCTTATATAAGAATAAAACCTAGATTTTAGTTGAGAAACCCAAAGATTGTACATTGATTGATTGTAAATGGGTATATAAGATCAAAGAAGGTGAGATTAAGATAAATGATAAAAAGTATATGGCAAGAATTATAGCTAAAGGCTTTAATAAAAGAGAATGTATGGACTACACGAAATTTTTTCACCTATAGTTAAATATAAACCTATTAGAGTCCTTTTTGCGATTGTGACACAATTTGACTTAGAGTTAAAACAACTTGATGTGAAAACTGCCTTCTTGTATGGTTCATTAGATGAAACCATGCACTCAACCAAGAGGGTTTGAAGTAAAAGGGAAGGGGAACTTAATATGTCTCTTGAAAAAATCTTTGTGTGGCCTAAAACAGGCCCTTAGGCAGTGGTACAAAAGATTTGATTCTTTTATACAAAGTTTGGATTTTAAGAAATTAGAATAGATCCCTGTTTTTACTAAAAAAGAGATGGTGAATCTGAATTCTTTTATCTTCTCTTATATGTTGATGATATGGTCCTTGCTCGTCATAATTCTGTTGCACTTAATTCAATTAAAGAAAAATTGAAATGAAAGATTTAGGACCGGCTAGGAAAATTTTGGGCATGGAAATAAAAAGGGATAGAATAAATGGAAAGTTGTTTCTAACACAAAAATATTATGTTGATAAGGTAGTCAAAAGATTTTCCCTTCATGGTGCTAAGCCTGTTAGTCTGCCTTTCTCTACTAGTATGAAATTATCTGTTGATCAATCACCTAAAACTGAAGGTGAATATAGAAGAATGATGAATGTACCACATTCTAATGTTGTTGGATCTGTAATGCATGTTATGGTATGCTCTAGACTTGATATTGCTTATGCTGTGAGTGTGTTAAGCAAATTTATGAGTAATCTAGGTGAATTACATTGGCAATGTATGAAAAATCTGATTAAGTATCTGAAAGGGACTAGTCAGTTAGGATTAATGTTCAAAAATGATAAAAATGGACTTAAACTAAAAGGCTACGTGGATTCAGATTTTGCTGAAATCCAAATAATAGAAAATCCACAATTGCATATTTTTATGTCATTAATGATACAGGCGTTAGCTGGAAGTCCCAACTTCATAAATTGGTTGCATTGTCTTCAACCGAGGCCGAATACATTGCTGCAACTGAAGCAGTTAGGGAGGGATTATGGTTGAAGGGTTTACTTGGTGAATTAGGTCTTATAGAAAATCAGGTGGAGCTGTATTCTGACAACCAAAGTGCAATCTTCTTAAGTAAAAATCCTATTTTACATGATAGATTCAAGCATATAGATGTTAAGTTCCATTTTATTAGAGATATCATTGATATGGGAGATATTAAATTGATCAAAATCTCTACTAAGGTAAATCCTACAGATGCTGGAACTAAGGTAATCCCTATTAGTAAATTTTTTGATTCTTTGAGATTAATTAATCTTAAAGAGTACTAACTTTGTTTTCTTTGCAGGTAATAGAGCAATTGAAGTTAGATTAAGTTGTATCAAAATGTAGCAAAAGGTGGAGATTGTAATGTATGGTTTGCTGAATTTTGTGTGGCCCAGTTAATTAAAATGGACTGAGATGTATGGCCCAAGCTTGGAGGACCAATTTTGTGATCCAGTCAGGAGAAATCTCTAGAATATTGAAACCGGCTCTTGAACTGAAAGAACTGAAACACGTTTTTTCTATTATCAAATGACGCTTCTTCCGGATTTATGATGCGTGGAAAGTGATGGACCGTTAGATGACCAAAAATCCATCACTCTCATATAAAAGGAACATGAGATGGCTTTAGGGTTTCAGACGATTTTTGAGCAGCTTCTATATTCTTCGAGTTTTTTCATATTCTCTGTTTTTTTCGATTATTCTCTTTTAGATCTTGTGTGATTTTTTGAGAGAAATAGAAATTAGATGAACTCTTGTGTGAGTTCATTATGCTGTGAGAAGTTTTGTGGTGATTGAGAATTTGGAACTATGTGTTCTATGGAACTCGAACTCTTTGCCTATTTTGGGCGGTATATAGTGGATTTTGAGCTTTATCCTAATGGATGCTCAATAGGGATTAGGTGTTTGAAGTGGTTGCCGAACCTCGGGAACTTTGGGTCGAAAAATCTTGTGTTTTCTAATGTTGTTATATTTTTCTTGTTGTGTTCGATTTATAAACTACAATACAAATAATTTTTCTAAGTATTACAAGGGGAATCATATTTTTAAAACTGGACAGTTCGTTGTTGTTGAGCAAAAATTTCTCAGCTTCACAAGATCCTCGGATATTTGACACGTCAACTTGTTCCAGCTAAAGCCGAGAAAAACTTGAAATTTCAAATACCCCAATAATTTTTGAATGGATCCCGAAATTTTATTGTTGCTAATGTTTATAGCTAATATATCAAATGCGTCATTCTTAAATTTCAAATCCAAGACATAAACAAGAACCTAAAAGCTTATAACCAACCAAGCAAAGCTAGACCATAGTTACCTCATTAAGAAATTTCAAATTGAGCAAAATTTAGAGAAATTCCAATGTAATCATTAAAGCATGCATCTTTTTTAAAGCCATGAAATTTATAGTAAATTACATGCATTACTTCTTCTAGTTTTACCCGCTTCAATTGACATCCATGATTGACTGCTTCACTGCTTCAATGCTTCAATTTCATGAGTTTGGGTGTTTTGGTGGAAATCGCGAGTTTCAGGTTTGGGTGGTGTTTGTAGTCGGTAAAGATGGGGAGGATTTGTAGTCCGTAGAATAATATTTGGCCCATTTCATATTTTTTAAATATATATTTTAAGTGGGTTTTACATTTATATTTTTACATGAGACTGGCTCAAAGTTTAGTGCAGGCATCTAGCCCTTTATTAGGTTCGCATATTCAATCATGTTTTTCAAATCGAAGTCTTGGTGGCTATTGAAAGTACATCAAATGCACCACAGAACTAGGGATGAACGCGATTCAATTTGGGGGGTTTGTGCCAGTATAGTAGAAAGACTTATCGGACCCGTGTCCCGTTTTTTACTAAATTAAGAAAGACGGGTTTTGTTGTGACGATGATGCCTTTTTTAATCAGCCAACGTCAAGACCTGCAACAGAGTCCTAAAGAGAGCATCCAACTTGTTTGTTGACATGTGAGGGAAAATAGGAGTCTGAGGTGGCATGATTTACCACTATAGTCCTGTGGTAGTGATGGTTGGTCCAACTACTCCTTTGAGTGCCTTTTGCACTTAGCGTCGGAAAGAGGTTACAACGAAGGTGCTCAAATCTAAAATTCAATTCATTGAGGATGGACGGCCTGGCACTCTCTAATGATTCCACTGTTCTAATTCTTTCCTCAACCATTAACTCAGCCATGGCAATTGATCCTTGCGGCCCCAACTCGCCATCAACAATTAATGACGATACTATAGCAAGGGCTTGGGACTATTCCCACCTCCCTTCGATGGCTTTAAATCATTTAAGACGATGCGAGGCTGAGACAGACAGACTACTTTCAACTGCTTTTCTAAGGGTGGAATGAACCTTTACTACACTACTAGCGTTTTAGAGCTTGAAATAACTAGCACTCATACAGATTAGACTTTAACCGTACTACTAGGCTTAAAAGAAAAGCTTTCACTCTCCCCCCGAATAAGGAGCTAGATTGATTGATAGAAGCGTTGAAGAACTACAATTAAGTCATTCTAAATTCTCGATGCGAAGAAAGGCCCTATCCTAGAGCATAGCGAGGAGGAGATAGATTTAAACATTTCAACAATCGGGCTTGGTTAAGAACCATCAATTGCACTTGCTACGAGTTAGCCCTATCTGATAAAAGGAAAGACTTACTAAATCTCCAACGGTCACACTAGCTACTGGTTTTCATAGACATAGCTACTCCAAGCCCAATACCAAATTTGAATCATATTTGATGAAATGGCAATTTGAAATTTTTTCAAATCAAACCAAACCATTTTATTTTTCCAACCAAATCAAACCAAACCATAATTTGCAGTCTAGTTTGATTTTAATCCATGGTTTATCTATCAAAATTATTATAATATATTTAAAACAAGTTAACATAAGTTTAAAGGAGAATTAATAATATTAAATGTTAAATTATATTCATATTTACCATGATACCTATGAATAAATTATTTTCAAATTTGTTGCTAAAAATGTTAATAGAATAAATATATCATTCCTTCATTTTTATTTACATTTTCTTGTTTGACTTTTATATTATCACATAGCGGTTGGTAAATGTAAAGTCACATTTTTCTATTATAATTTGGTTAAAACTCATTTCATTTTGTTAGTGGAATGTTAAATAAATATTGAACATGATACGTTCAATTGTACAAAGATTGATAGAGTTTATGCTTATTGGGGATTGACGAATTTCATTTCCTAACTACTTTATGAAAGTAGAAGGTAGTAGTAATAGTTATGGAACTTTAACATTTTCATACAATCAATACGTCCTGTCCTTCGTTCTTTTCAAACCACAAACAAGTTCATTAATCATTTAGACACACTAATACTCATTTTTCTATCCAAATCACAACTTACAAGCGTATAATAAGTTCAAAAACAACAAATAAAACAAAGAATAATGGGAAAATGACTTGAATGAGAATCAGAGACTTGTCGAGAGAGAAGAGAGAAATAGACGATTCAAATATAAATTAGCAGACTAACAGGCAAAAGATGACAAATAATTCGTTTAGCAGTGGCAGATAAGCATCAAATGTTTGAAAAATCAGAGTTTATGTCTAAGGCTTTTGAAACTTTGGACATGATTTGCTGCCGTAATTTTATTGAATTATGATTTGGATTGTCGAAAATATATGTTTTTTTCATTTCATATGATTTAGGAATAATTTTAGTTTAGTTTAGTTTAGTTTAGATATCGAGTAAGAACATGTGTTGTGAACTTGTTAAACCATGAGCCAATAATGATGAATCTAATTTACTTTTTATGGTTATTTCAATGAATATGCTGTAATATGTATTGCTAAATTAGTATTTTTTTTTGAAAAGTGAAAACTGCAAAATTATAAATTAATAAAATTGATATTTTAATTAAAAAATTTAAAAATGATTCGATTTGAAAAGTGAAAACTGTAAAATTTATAAGTTAACAAAATTAATGATAAGACCCAAAATCCCCTCAGTTGGTCATCAAAATTAAGTTTGACCACATTTTAATCAATTTTAGAAGAGCAAAATGGTAATTTTCTATTTATCGCATTAAACAATTAAAAAACTTAAATCAAAAGATTAAAAAATAAATAAATGAAAAATATAAAAATCTCTCTTCTTTACCCTTCCCACTTTCCATCCTTCACCTCCACTCCAAACTATCTCAAAAATCAAAATCACACAGTCTTCTTCAACTATCGATCCCAACACAGGAGCCACCTCCATGGATCTGTAGATGGTGAGGGGGTGACGTCGAATATCAATCACTTTGTGGGATGAGATGAAACAAATTATAAGCAATAAATATGCCCCCATGTATTATCGAACTTAATTGGTAAATCAAGTCTTCTTACACTGTAAGCAAGGTAAGTCCACTGTTATTGAATATCTAGCCAACTTAGAATTATTGCACAATTGTTATATTTATGAGGCTCACCACATCACAGCGTCTAGGTTTATCGATGGTTTGAATCCAGAAATTTTGCCTCACGACATTCTTGGACCCCATTCCTTTGATGAGGTTTACCATTTGGCCAACCATTGGTACATATCATTTCGACTTAAACAATTATGTGCAAACTTGGACACACCACTTCAGTCACATTTTAAGTCTAATTGTGTTAGTCCTCCTCCTGAAGAAGAAAATGAGGTTTTTATTGTTGAAATTATTCACTTTTCTGATAGTGAGGATGAGAGTTTTGAGGCTTGTCTCATACCACATCTCACACCAATCTTGGACATAATTGATCATAACACAATTGATGACTTACCTATAGTATTGTCACCTCAGTTAAACATTTTATATACTCTCGAGTTTGCTCTTAAGGTTAATTTGGTTGTGATTTTACCTCTTTTGCATGATACTCCCCAGGTTTCCAAGGCCATTATTCGATTGCATATTTTTCCTATAGGCATTAGGATGTTGCCTACTAATTATCGACATATTGGTTTAGCTTGTCCTTTTGTTTTCAATGTTCCTAAATTTTATACTAAGATAAAAATGTAAATCATTTCTAAAAATGAAATTGTTGAATTTACTTTTGATGTGCAATGTAGAGAAGACCTTAATGATTATTATTCTTTATTACATGTTTCCTTGTCTCAATTTCCTAAACATGTTCAAATAAAAGTTTTGGAACCATATAAAGATTGTCTATTTGACTAGCTATCACACTTAGATAAGAGTGATATCTTCAATATAGAAGAATTGTTTCCTTATAGGGTCCCATTCGAGCCTTCGATGTTGCAAACATTTTTTTTTACAGACCAGTTTGTAGTGGTTCTTTGTGCTTCTCATTATGCACAAAAAATTGATGATTTTGAGAATGAGTTGCATAGGTTTTTGCTTTTTAGAATTCCATGGCGATACTGGGTTAAAATGAGAGATCATCCTCCTTGGTTAGATTATATTCTTGGGGATAAATTGCAGCTTCAATTTTCACATGATCGGTTTCGTTATTTGGTTCATAAGAAGGATCGCCCTCCTTGGTTTGAGTTTAGTTGATTGACGTTGTCCAATATTCAATATAGGAACTTGGTTAAGACAAAAGATAGGCCTTCTTGGAGTATGAAGTTCCAGTCTACCTAGTCGGAGTTGAGTTCTCTCAGTCGGGAAGAAATGATGCAATATTATAGAAATAAATTATTTATTTAGTTTCCTATTTTGGTCAGTATTTTAGAAAACATGATTAGAATGTGACTTAATTAACTTTTATAGCATTTATTTACTTAGTTATGATTTTTGAAACCCTAGATAAAGGGGATTATGGATATGTAATGGAACAACTTGATTATATGAAATAAATTGATTTCTCTTTCTAATTTCAATCTTCTCCTCTTTCCCTCTTCTTCTCTCTTTTTCCCCTTTCTTCTCTCTTTCCCTTTCATTTCTTTTCACATTCTTCTACAATTTCCCTATTACATTCGATGTTAGTCGGTCAATAAATTTTCCAAACAGATCGACTGGAAAAAGATTATGCAAGAATTAAAAGCTTTCAATTCGTTCAAACTCGTCTAGAATTTTTTTGGCTTTCCATATTTTGGCATTTCCATTTTTATCCTGACCAAGAAGTCCACCAAAATTTGATTTTCTTTTTTGACAACCTCGTTGACCAGGTGGCCCTTCTTCACCTACTCTATAGCAACTTTTGATGTTGGGGGTTTGCTCATATTGAGTGTAGATATTGAATATCTGTCGCTTGTCCTCCACTCTCAATATTATCTCATCATTCTCCATATCAATCAAGGTTCATCCCGTTACTAAGAATGACTGACCCACTATAACTTGAATGTCTCGATCTTCTGGTATGTCCAACACTATGAAGTCCACAGAAAATATGAAATTTCCTGCTTTTACGAGTACATCCTCAACTTTGCCACATGACCTTGCGATTGTTCTATCAGCTAGTTGTAGCGTTATTGATGTTCAGTTGACTTTACCTAGTCCCAATTTCCTGTAAACAGAATACGACATTAGGTTGATACTAGCACCTGTGTCACAAAATGCATTAATTGAACAGGAATTTCCAATTGAAATTGGTAAAGTAAAACCCCCTGGATCCTTTAATTTGGGAGGCAATTTGCTCTGGACTCTTACACTACTTTCCTCAGTTAATACCACAATTTCAAACTCTGGAAGCTTTCTTTTATTTGTCAACATCTCTTTCAAAAATTTCATGGAGCTTGGAATTTGTAGTATCACATCAATGAATGGACATTGATCTGGAGCTTCTCAAGAACATCGAGGAATTTTTTATAATTTGTGTCTTGTTTGTTCTTCTTAATCCCTTGAGGAAAGAAAATGCGAGGCATGTAAGCTTTGCCTGGACTTGGTGCTTTGGCAGTTGATGTTTCTGTACTTTCTCCATTTTCAGTTGCGTTTGGTGCAGATTTTTCTACCCTTGTAGCTTCATCAATCACTTCCTAATCATCTTTTCTTTTGGGTCTCTCTGTAGTGGTCTCTGGCGATTGTACCTCTCTTTTCGTATTTATGACATGAATATTTTGCTCCATTGACTTCTTTCGTAGTCTTTGGGAAAACGGAAGTGGAGGTACATATGCTTTAACTTTCATTGAGGTCCTGGGTGGATTGTTCTCTACTACTTCAATTGCCATTACATATTCTTTAGGATTTATCATTGTATTACCTGTCAATGATCCTTGTGGACGTTCCGCAAGTTGTTGTGCTATCTGACCTATTTTTGTTTCCAACTTCTTGATAGATGCTTACTGATTTTGAAAATTAGTATCAATTTGTTGGAATACTTTGTCTGTTTTCTATACATATTAATGGAACATCTCTCCCAAACTTGATCTTTTCTCTGGCTGGAAGTTATTTTCGTATGTGTTGAAATTACAGGAACAATTTTGAATAAAGTTTACTTGTTCCTCTGAAGAAGTAAGCATCATACAACTCTTTATAGCGTGATTTCTTGTACAATTCTCACATACTGAATTGGCCATCATTGCATTTGCTCCTTGTATTTGCAATTTTACAAGTAACTCTACCTGTTTTGTTAAAGCTATTATCTGTGCATTGATAGATGTTGTGATGTTTACTTCATACATTCCAGCTGCGTTTGATGGTACCACTCTTTTTGATGAGAATATTGAATGTTTGTTGGCAATTAAGTCAAACAGGTCCATGGTCTACTGCACTGATTTTCCTATGATTGATCCACTAGCAGAGACATCCACTTGAGATTTTGACAGTGGTGTAAGTTCGATATAGAAGTACTGCACTTGGTTTCCTAGAGTGATTCCATGGTTTGGATATTTTCTCATCAACTCATTAAATCTATTCCATGCCTCGTGATAGCTTTCTCCCTCTTTTTGTTGAAAAGTTTGAATTTTCAATCTGATTTTAGTTACTCTGGTCGGTGGGATCCCATGTAGTAATGCTTCCATGAGGCTCTGCATCTAACCATTCCAATGTCGCATCTCTCAATGTGAATAGAAATAATCGTAGTTTAATAGCATCTCCGGGAGCATGAAAATTCTGACAATATCTGAGAAATCTGGAGATATGTATGTTTGGGTTTTCATGAGGCAACCCGTAGAATTGCAGAGTGTTGCTAATCAAGTTAATCCAATCTGGCCTAATCTGAAAGTTGTTCATCCTAAAGTTTGGATACATGATACTGGAGCGTGTGGGTGTTGCTATAGGTGTTAGGAACAGTGATAGTGGCAAATCTTCTTCATTTATTTCCTCTCTTTCATGCTACTGTTTCGGTGGTGCCACCACTCTTGCAGCCATTTGTCCAATCGGCCAAATAGGTATATGGATTTGTTGACTGTCAGTCATTTAATGTTGCTGTTTTTGTTTATGTTCTTTGCGTCTTTGTCTGAAGGTATTTATCTCCGAATCAAACGGTTCAATATCGTCGCCTTGGGCGCAGAGCATACAATGAACACAGTTTTTTGTAAATAAAAGAAAATAAACAAATCAAATAACAGTTAAAAAAATAAAAATAAATTAAGACTAAAAGTAATAGTCCCTGGCAACGGCGCCAAAAGCTTGTTGTCAATTTTATCCTACAAGTGGACAGATCGTAACAAGTAGTAAAGTGGACATTTTGAGTCCAGATTATCGTTCCCACGAGAACTATACTTTAGTACTCAATTTATTAATCCTAACTTCTATTTGATGAAAATAAACAAAAAAAATAAATTGAATGTGATTTTTAAATCTAACTACTGAAAATTTGAATGGATACAACAAAAAGTGATTTAGAATTCAAACAATAAATAGATGTTAGGGCGGAACAACTTCACCTATTGGTCACTTTTACTTCTAATATTGAGATTCATGAAACTAAAGTAATGTTCGGTCGAATTCTTTTATGGTATTCAATTTACCCATCTCTAGTTCTCATCGAGCCTATTTAAATAATTCAACTCCATATCTGATGTGATCCAGGACACGCAAGCGTTGAAGTCAAGTTCAGGGAAAGATCTATTGATAGTCGACAGTGGACCGATGACGTGATCGAGGGCGAAGCGAGTGAAAGGGGCGTTGAGATTTCTCGTCAAAGAAACAGTTGATGAAACCATGTTTGGGATTCAAATGGATCAAGTTTCATGTTAGGATCGGAGCAAGTTTCATGTTAGGATCGAAGGCTGAAGAAACTTGGATCAATGCGTTAAAAGTAGACGAAAACGGAGTTGAAGTGTAGAACCATGCGACCGTATAGTTCTCCACATCTTGCGGTCGCACAGATAGGGACATGGAGTCAATCGACTGAACTTGGTTGTTTCATGCAGCCGCATGGAATTGAACCATGCGACTGCATGACTCTATTTCGGGGAGAAGTTTTTTCAATTTTTGTGAATTTTCCCATTTTTGATAGAATTTATTTCTTTCCATAATTTTAGCATATTTTGGAGATTATGCATGTTTTTACCATATCCTAGGGTTTTAGTATAAATACTCATTATTATTCATTATATTGAAACTTTTAGTATTATTATTATTGAGAGGCTTTTATTGCTTTCTTCCCGTGTTCTTCAATTGGACAATTTACGAACTTATCGATATTTAAATGTTGTAGCGTTCAAATCAATTGGGTGAGATTCACATATTTTTGCGTAATCAAGAGGTCCGCACATCGTCGACGATTCGGGTTGCTTGGTTCCAAATTTATTGAGTTTAATCCAAAATCTTGCTTTGGCTTTCTTGGGTCGATTTTCAATCTTGACTGTGGGATTGGTAGCATTTGCCTACACGGGTTCACATAAGTTGGTATTAGAGCTTAGGCTCCAATCCAACGTTATATTCCTTTTAACTTCTTGTTGAGTCAGTTATCTTTTCTTTTCATTTGTTTTTGTTCTTGATGTTCTTCGAGTCAGTCATTAGTTTTGAGTCGTCGATCTAAAAAAAATTCAAAAGTTGTTTTTGGATTCAATTTGCATCAAAATTGACTTCCGTTTGTTGCGTTAGCGTTGTTGTTGATTTTTCTATCTCAAGAGTAAAAAAAAATTACTGTTCATCGTACGATACTGTTCATCCGTACAGCATAAAAAAATTCCAAAAAAATCCGAATTTAAAAAAAATTGTTATTATTGTTATTGATCTTGAGAATTTATCAGCTTCATTAGGCCCTTTTTATTATTTGTGTCGTTTAATTCTTTAGCCAATTTTTTCTTCTATTTTGTGTTCTTGAGTCAGTTTCTTTGTTTTGTCTAGTCCAGATTGTTAACCAAGTTATTCTAAATTCATTGGACTTATAATCTCGCTTACATCGGTTTGGATTCCACTGATTAAAATTTTGATTGAGTTCTAAATTGTTCTTTTGGGTACTTGGTGAAAGCAACGAGTGGTAAAAGGTAGAGTAGTGAGAACAATCGAGGGAAAAAGCCATATTGAGTGAATTCGGAGTGAAATTTGTGAGGTAAAAAAAAATTAGATTTAGAATGTCGGACAGGGAATGATCAAATCTAGGAAGGATTGATGATCAATTTACTATATTGGAGGACTCGGTATGGAGGATTGAGAGGATATTAGGAGACGTGAGGGATCGATTGGATAGGTAGGATGCACAATTGGAAAGGCTGAATTCAATTTTTGTTAATGTACAAAGGGGAGGTCCTAATGTATAGAGACAAGGTAGATAGGAACTCAGGATGGAGAAACATAGTGATCTTGAAGTTGATAGTGGGATAGATGAAGATGCGATTGTGGATGTGAAGATTGGAAGGGGAAGAAATATAGGAGTTAGGCAATAAAGGAGAGGTAAAAATTTTAATGGAGACGAGGTGGATGGAAATTTGGGGAACATTAAAATGACCATTCCTTCATTCAAAGGGAGGAGTGATCCGGAGGCATATTTGGTGTAGGAGAAGAAAATTGAATTGATCTTCAATTGTCACAATTACTCAGGGGAGATAAAGGTGAAAATTGTAGTCCTCGAGTTCAACGATTATGCCATTACTTGGTGGGATCAAGTGGTGACTACGAGGCAGAGAAGTGGGGAATGCCCTATCAACAAATAGGAGAAATTGAAAACTATAATGCGGAAGAGATTTGTACCTAATCACTACTACCGGGAGCTTCATCAAAAATTGCAAAATTTATATTAAGGCTCTAGGAGTGTGGAAGATTACCATAAGGAGATGGAAATGCTAATGATTAGTGCAAATGTGGAGGAGGATAGGGAAGCCACTATGGCTCGATTTTTGAGTGGGTTGAACAGGGACATCGCAAATGTAGTGGAATTACAGCACTATGTGGAAATTGAAGATATGCTACATGTGGCCATGAAGGTAGAGAGGCAGTTGAAGCGAAAAGGGACAGCAAGGTACCAATCTAGATCTTCGGGTTCTAATCCTTCTTGAAAACTAAAGTGGGAAAATAACAAAGAAAATGGAACTGTTGCAAGAGGAAGAGCTGAGATACCAAGAGGTAAGGAAGATAGTGCTAGCAAGGCCATACCAAAGGGGGAGTCACAGTCATCAAAAAATAGGGATATCAAAATTTGTTGTTGCTTAGGAACGGGGCACATTGCTTCTCAATGCCCAAACAAGAAAACAATGATTCTGCAGGACATGAGGGAAGTGGAAACTAAAAGTGAAGGTGATTATGTAAACATGCCAGAATTGGAGGATGCTGATGAAGAAGACACCACGGAGTATGCGGTTGGTGGTAAGTTGTTGGTCGCGAGGGGAGCTCTCAGCGCTCAAATCAAGGCGGATGACTTGGAGCAGTAGTAAGAAAACATATTCCACATGTGGTGTCACGTCAATGGCAAGGTATGTAGTATAATAATTGATGGTGGAAGTTGAACTAACGTGGCTAGCACTAATATGGTGGAAAAATTGGGTTTAACATTATTAAAGCATCCTCGGCCCTATAGATTACAATGGTTAAATGAATGTGGGGAAGTCAAGGTGGCACAAAGGGTGTTAATTAATTTTTCCATTGGTAAATATCAAGATGAGGTGATTTGTGACGTTGTACATATGCATGCGGGACATACCTTGTTAGGAAGACCATGACAATACAATAGGAAGGCAATGCATGATGGGTATAAGAACAAGTATAGTTTTGTGAAAGATAGGAGGTCTGTCACTCTTGCGCCATCAACACCGGTACAAGTATATGATGACTAAATTCAACTAAAAAATGAAAAATAATCAAAAGTAAGAGAGTTAGAGAAAAAGAGAGAAAATAGTGAGGTGGCCAATAGAGAGGAAAAGAGAGTGGGGCTACATGAGAGAAAAGAATAGTCTTCCGTGAGGAGAGAAATGCTGAAACAAAATTTTTAAGCGAAAGGGAGTGAATTAAAAAATGCAATAATGGAGAGACAACAAATGATACTATTGGTTTACAAGGAATCACTCATCAACTTTGAAGAGTCTAACACATCCTTTCCTAATTTGGCTATTTCTTTGTTGCAGGAATTTGAATATGTATTTCTAGAGGACGTACCTAGTGGGTTACCACCCATTAGGGGAATTGAGCACCAAATTGATTTCATACCTGGGGTTGTCATTCCTAATCAACCAGCTTATTAGAGTAATCCAGAAAAGACAAAGAACTTACATAGACAAGTGGAGGAATTGATGAGCAAAGGTTATGTAAAGGAAAGCATGAGTCCATGTGCCGTACCTGTATCGCTAGTGCCAAAGAAAGATGGAACTTAGAGAATGTGCGTGAATTGAAAAGCCATCAACAACATTACGGTAAAATATCGCCACCCAATTCCCAGGCTAGATGACATGTTAGATGAGCTGCATGGTGTATGCATATTTAGCAAAATTAATCTTAAGAGTGGGCATCATCAAATTCGCATGAGGGCGGGTAATGAATGGAATACGACTTTCAAAACTAAATACGGGTTTTATGAATGGTTAATCATGCCGTTTGGGCTCACAAATGCACCAAGCACTTTTATGCGACTAATGAACCATGTTTTGCATGCTTTCATTGAAAAATTTGTTGTAGTCTATTTTGATAACATTTTAATTTATAGCAAGAATCTTGACGAGGATGTAGAACACTTGAGGTGTTTCCATATGGTTTTGAGGAAAGAACAACTTTAATCCAATTTTAAAAAGTGCACATTTTGCATGGATAGAGTTGTATTTCTAGGCTTTGTAGTTAGTGCTAATGGTGTAGAGGTAGATGAAGAGAAAATAAAAGTTATTAAGGATTTGCCAACACCTAAAAACATAACTGAAGTTAGAAGTTTTCATGGATTGGCTAGTTTTTATAGGTGTTTTGTTAGGAACTTTAGCACGATTACCACGCCATTAACTGAAATTGCCAAGAAAAATGTGGGGTTTTAATGGGGAGTAGAACAAGATCATGCATTCAACACCATCAAAGATTGTTTGTATAAAGCACCGGTTTTAGCACTTCCTAACTTTGACAAAACTTTCGAGATTAAGTATGATGCAACGGGAATAGGTATTGGAGCAGTCTTAATACAAGATAAGAGACCGATAGGCTACTTTAGTGAAATGATAAGTGGTGCAGCTCTCAACTATCTTACATATGATAAGGAGCTCTATTCACTTGTTCGAGCCTTGGAGACATGGCAGCGTTACCTATGGCTAAAGGAGTTCATAATTCACACTGACCATGAATCGTTGAAGCATTTGCAGGATCAAGGTAAGTTGAACAAATGACATGCACGCTGGATGGAATTCATAGAAACTTTTTTATATGTCATCCGTTACAAACATGGTAAGGAAAATGTGGTAGCAGATGCATTGTCGCGAATGTATGCGCTTCTAACTACTTTAACTGTGAAATTACTTAGCTTTGAGTACATTAAGGGCAGGTATGATATTGATCTTGATTTTTCCAACATTTACAATTCATGCCATAAGAGGGATGTAGATAAGTTCTTTAAGCATGGAGGTACTTGTTTAGAGAAAACAAATTATGTGTTCCTAATTGATATATGCGTGAGTTGTTGGTTAGAGAAGCATATAGTGGGGGACTAATGGGCCACTTTGGGGTAGCAAAGACTTTAAAACTATTAACTGAACACTTTTATTGGCCTAAAATGAAAGTTCATGTGGAACAGATTTGCAGTCAATGCATAACTTGTAAAAGGGAAAATTCATATATAAGGTGTATACTTGACACCATTTCGCAATTGAGGTATAGAAAGTATATATTCAAATATCAGGTGTGTGTGTGTGTGTGTGTATATATTTCTGTTACGTATCTTTCGTCTAATCCCGCCTAGTTTCCATCAATAAAACGTCTCTACCGCTACAAAATCATCATAAAAAATAAAATATCCAGAGTATTTTCAATCCGGACACTGTAGAACCCTAATTCATCGACATTGATATTTTCGTGTCACAGATTTGGGATCGTCTTGGAGAAATTGACGTTTTCGCATAACAAAAATCAATCCAGGTATTGGTCCGATTATTGCACTCCTTCCTTTTTCGTAATTAGCATCATTAGATTAGTTCCGAATTTCTTCTATACGCAAATTTCCAGCGTCCATATCTATCGTAGCCACATATGTCTCAAATTCAATAATATTGTGCAGTGGGAAATGAACAACATGCATGAGATGTGACTTAATTGAGTGTAACCAGTTGTAGACAAGTGTAGCATCGATTGTGGATGTCTGTGACCACTAAAACAAATGTGGTCGATTGAATGTGACTGCTGTGAAAAAAATGTGACCTCAATTTGTTTTTGATTATTTGTAAGACATGTTACAAATATGACCTGTGTGTCGCCAAATGTGACCTGCATTTTTCCGTGTCAATAGTGACTTCATGTTATTGCATAAATTCTTATATAAAACTGTATGCACAGTATTAAATTAACCATCGAGAATGTAATGCTTTGAAGTTCAATTTTGCAAAAATGGTGTACTTGCACGTATGTTTGTTGCATGGATCTCAGTCAGCTTTGACGTTGGTAGACCGTGGATGCAGTTATATAAACCTTGTAAACATGATTATGTCAGAGTTCAGCTTGGATCCGACAAAGGTAGCAATATCATTGAAGTATATACTCAACGACGATTTGCCTGCAATCAGGATAAAAAAATGACAGCAACGTGCTTGCATACATTCTGTTGAAAGAAGTCGATCGTGATCCAACTAAATACCCATTAATCATTGACATAATTGATGTAGCAATACAGTACCCGTCTGACATGGTCACAGATAATGCTTATCGTAACAGTGAGCTTTATACGTTGCAGGATGTGGCCACAGAAATTTGCGAAGCATCAAGTAAACATTTAGGTCACATTTGTGACAATGAAGTCACGATTGTTTCTATAGCAGATGCTATTCAGGTTGAAGAAGGCAGGATTTTCCGTGATAAGGATATTTTAAAATTGAGCCTATCGTTTTTTGCCATACGAAACATGTTTGAGTTTATGGTTGAACGATCCGACAAGAAAGAATATGTGGTGAGGTGTTCTCATGAAGGATGTACTTGGATATGCCGATCAAAATGGGGTAAAACGAATCTATTTAAGATTCGAAAGATTGGTAGTCACACATGTGCATCAAATGTGGTGTTGGGGTCACATAGACAAGTATCGGCTGCAGTTGTGTCATCTAGCATCAAGTACAAGTACACATCGGCTGGCACCATATACACACCAAAGGACATATGCAGTGATATGCTACATACGTTTGGAGTATATTTGAATTACTCAAAAGCTTGGAGGTCCCGTGAACAAACATTGAAGATGATTGGGGGTGATCCGACGGAATCATTCGGTAGGATACCAAGCTTCTTCTACATGGTTCGACAAAGAAATCCTGGTACGGTCACAGAGTTGGAGGTTGATAGTCACAATAGGTTCAAGTACTGTTTTATGGCACTCAGTGCATCAATACAGGGGTGGCAACATTGTAGGCCCGTAATTGTCGTTGACGGTATTTATTTGAATGGTCATTACGGAGGTACCATATTCACAGCATGTACACAGGATGCAAATAATGGCATATTTGTTCTTGCCTTTGGAGTAGGGTATAATGAGAACGACAAATCGTAGAGATGGTTTTTGGAGAAACTAAAGAATGCATATGGGCACAGAGAAGGATTGTGTTTTGTATCGGACCGTCATGGCAGTATAAAGAAAGTAATAGAATAGGTGTACCCGGAAAGTTGCCATAGTATCTGCTCGTACCATTTGCTGCAGAATCTCAAATCATATTATGGGAAATCAGGGCAAAATATTACGCAGGCTTTCAATTCGGCTGTTCGGGCTTACACATTAGAAGAATTTGAATACAACATGCAACAACTAGACGCAATGAATGATAAGATTCGTAATTACCTAGTACTGTACTGACTACAGCACTGCATTATCACATGCAGTGAAGTGGTCACATATATCCTTTTATACTATTCTCATACTACGATATATTTTGGCAGGATGAAGTAGGCCCTGAAAAGTGGTCACGAATATATATGCCGGCAAACAGATACTCTACAATGACATCAAACATTGTAGAATCAGTAAATGCGGTCACAAAGGTAGCTAAGAATTACCCCATTGTATTCTTGCTGGAGTCATTGCGACAAACAGTACAAAATTGGTTCTGTAAACATAGAGACGAAGCGCATGGAACTTTCACAATGTTGACTAGCAAGTTCGAGAACGTCATGAGGAGAATGAGTTCAGAATTAAGGAACTTGAGGGTAAGGTTCTTAGGTATCTTGAAGGTCATGTATGTGGACTAAACAGAAATATGCATGTGATTATATCATAGGTGTCTATGACATGGAATGTACGTTTGTGCTTATGTGTCCAAATATTAATTTCATGTGACCACTAATTTACGTATGTGACGCTATGTACTTTGTTTGTCGTGATATATAATTTGTTACTAATGCTAAACCTGTGACCTGAGTATGAAGTCCTGTGACCTGAACATACCATTGTGCACTGAGATATGAATGTCTGTGACCTATTCTTTTTTGAGTTTAAACTAACACATAACATTGGTGCTATTACACTCTCACAGGTATCTCCTTCCAACCAAACAGTGTTCTCCGTGAGCGATGAAAGGTCCACATTTGTTGTTGATATTGAGCAACGTACATGCACTTGCAGGATGCTGCAGGTCGATTTGATGCCTTGTCCACATGCATTGGCTGTAATCGCACATACGAAAAGGGATGCATATTCTTACTATTCCTATTATTACACAAAGGAAGCATATGTAAATGCTTACGAAAGTTCGGTATATCGCGTTGGAAATCCAGACGAGTGGAGAGTACCCGATGAAGTAGAATTCCAAATTGTTTTAGCTCCTAACCAAAAGCGGAGTTCTGGAAGACCTACTGAGAAGAGGAAGAGATCATCTAGGGAAGGAAAACCAAAAGTAAGATGTGGACGTTGTGGTGCACATGGTCACAACCGCAGGAGGTGCTCAAGTTTGGTCCCATTAAGTAAGAACGGTTTATAGGAAGTCAATACATGATAAAGACTTATCAAAGTTAGGTCGCATTCTTGAATTCTTTTTAGCATACCAACATGTAGACGTGTTTCAATTGATCAATTGACAAATAATTTTTAAATAGTAAGGTAATAAATGATAAATGAAGTACATCAGCACTTTTTATTCAGTCAAACATAGAGTTTTGTAAATTTGTGATTATAGATTCCATACACAGCAATATATTTAATTTGTGACTATGAATTCACTTAAAGGCATGAAATGTGACCTAAACGTGGTGGAGAACAAATATATGTCCAGGTCACAGATTCCATAAATAAAATGTAATGTGATCAACTCTTGGCAGGCTATTGTAATTGATATGTGACCTGTTCTTGACATGTGCCATGGCAAACAAAAACTGTGACCAAAATCACAACCAAATCAGTGGCCAGGTATGTGACCTTTTATTTACTATGTGACTTGTTATTAACATATGTAATGACAAACTGAAACGCCGACCAAAAGCAATACTAAATCTGTGACATGGTCCTGTGACCTAATGTTCGAGGTACAGTTCGACCTGTGACCTGATCTTTGCATCATATATTATGTGTGCTAAATCCGTGACTTGCTATGTATATCACATGTGACCTTTTATCGACATATGTCATGCCAAAGTAACTCCCACCAAATGGGAGTTTAAATCTGTGACCTGGTACTGTTGATATGTGAACTAATCTACACACGGCATTAAAACATAAATCATATACCAAAAGCACAACTGTGTATCCATGTATTGCAACAACATATTAACAAATGAAGGTTGGGGCACCCATGTATTGCAAAAGCATATTCACATCCACGTGACAGTATTGAGTACAAACACCTCCATTGCTTGAAAGAAATATAAAATGCTACCAACTGAAGCATAAAACTCATTTACAAATGTTTTCATAATTGTCATTCTATTACAATCCCCTCCCCTTTAAAAGCCTGCCTCGCCTTCTTCATGTAAGGTTCTCGGTGTTTGTAGAGTGGTGAGGCGATATCAATTCTACATTTTGTAGCATCGAACTTATAGGGAATAACACATCTGCCATCACGGAGGATATACAATGCACACAATATCACGAACACCCCGCAGTCATGACTGTAAAAGCACACATTATAGTATGTTATGAATTAATTAATTTACAAGTAATACTGCTGTAGTTGGTCACATACTTATCCATTCGTCTGCTGAGGCAGGGTACTGTCAATGGTCACCTTCATTTGCTTGCATTCAGATTCGTTGTAATCGGGGTCTTTTTTGGAAATTCCCAACGCTTTCATAAGAGCAGGCAATACCTTCACATAGGGTTCAATACCTTCCAGCACATTCCAATCACGATACGTTTTTCCAGCTGAATTGAACATCATCAAAGTATGGCTTCTAAATTCTACTAGACCTAGCATCCAGTGAGCTTTGTTCGTGGGCAGGAATGGTATGAACACATAGTCTACATTGGCCCAAGATGTGCTTAGGGATATCAAGCGACCTGTGACAGCCTTAATCATGCTGCTCTCCGACAATAGAACTTGAGGGTCTTTTTGGAAAGCGGGAAATATATCTTTTATCTTGTTCTGGAACCACGAGTCCGTCATTGTAGCTCTTAACTTTACTTTCCCAAATTTTGCTACATGGCGAATATAGTAGAAGCATGCATCCATGTGCTGTTTGAACATGAAGGACACAGTTAGGTACAACATTAAAAAGTTATGACTCTATGACAGTGGGCTGCTCAGCAGTATGTGCATAGTGTTGTATGAGGTTCTTAATGTTGTGTGACTGGTTAACAAGGAAATGTGCAGTGAACAGATAGATAAGCGTTACCATACCGAGCCGCTTAAAGACGTTTCTGCATTTATCAGCTGATGGAACCATGTCTTGTGACCGACAGGGTATAAGCCAATACTAAAGGCTGGTTTGATTTGGTCATCTTGCTCATTAAACTTTTCCCTGTTGCCAAAAGTTGACTGTCAAGATACTGTAACTGTGTGACCAGTGTATTTGAAAATATAAGAAACATGTACATGCCTGTTTTTGGGTTTGTACCCTCTCTGAAACCAACCCAAGAATGCTGATTTATCAGCTTCATCAACATGGTCTTTATAATTTCCAAATACAATAACATTACCGTCATGCCGTAGTACCTTTCCTTCCCTGACAACAAATGGGGACCGCAGTATCCTCGCAGACCTTGAAGCCCGCTTAACTGGTAATGCAGATGTCGGTTCTGTAGTTGGTGATCCCTGTGACTTGTAAAGGTCACATTTAGTTTACATAAATTCGATGTACACATTGTGTGACTAGCATATTACACTAAAAAATAATAATTTGACTACCTCTTCGTCAACATTTTGGGATGCTGTGATCACATCAGATATGGCAGCATCTACCTGCTTTTGAATTTCTGAAGACTCCAAATCATCCGGTTGTGTGTATTCGATACCCAGGTCAAATGATGGCGGTTCACGACTACTTGGAAAGGCAACATCTTCAGTTGGGTCGACCTTCCCCTTCCCTTTCCTGTCGACAACAGGTTGCAGTTTTTCCACCTGTATGTGAAATTGGAGAATTTCAGACATAAAATCTATAACTATGTTCAGTGATAGATAGATTGAACATATCATGTACCTACCTCGTCGATCTTCTCGAATCCTTCGACAGCAGCTTCCGTGTCTTCATACTCATTAACTGGACAACCTTTCCTATCATTGAATCGCCTTAATATCTCATCCATGGAGCTTGAGATCATTGCAGTCACGGATTCAGACAGGAATTGCATGTTCGTCCTAATCTCGATCATGTCATGTTTTAACTGTCCTTGTATTAGGATGATTTCAGACATCTTTTTTGCCTGATCAGAGTTGAGGCTCGACATCTGTGACTTGATGGCGTCCATCTCCACGGTTAATACTTTATTCTGTGACTTAAGTTCTGAAAGTTGCGCATTCAAATCGTGAAGCACCTGTAAACATGATTAAGATAAATAGTTAAATGTGATCTTATAAAAGATGTCTATGACCATGAGAATTGAACTGTGACCAGTACTAAGTGAACTGTGACTAGTACTATGTGAACTGTGACCGCAATTTGAAAACAATTGAGCAGAAATAAAAATAATCTTACAGCACTCCCTTGGATCCCATGATGTTGTTCTTCATTTGGAGAAAATTGGGGACCTGAAGGGCCTTCATCAGCACGGGGTGTTTCTTGATGGGATAGCGTCTCACATCGTCGTGGAGGATCCACAAAATCGTCATCATCATTTGTAATGTGAGCCTTTCTAACACCAGTGTCTGTTACCAAATGCACTGATTTCTCACTCATGTGTGAAGGATCAACAGACTTTCCCTTCCTGCTTTCCTTTCGACGGCTGCTCTGAGAAGACTCTGGTTGAATTGTTTTGTTATGCTGCATGCCATCCATGTATGGCATTGCCATTTCAGCTTCAGTAGGGTTCAGGTCACATATTTCAATCTGCATTGCATTATAGTAAAAGATTAGAGAACCAATAAATTTACCATATGTTCCACTATCAGCAGAATATGGATTACTAAAACATTACATTAGGCTTGTTGAAGCAGCCCAGCTCCTCCAACTTAGATGCAGAAGGTTGCTCGTTTGCATTCCAGTTCTTGATTCGAGGGTGCGTCCTCGATACCCTTGTGACAATAACTTCATCTAGGTCAGGGAAGGTTTCGTAGATCCATGCTTGAAAGGCTAACAACATACCTCGTAGCCTATAATGTGCGATTTGTCGACTCAATGCATCTTTTAAAGAACTCAAAGTAATCTCAAACAGTAACTTTCCCCATGGTCAACCACTTTCTTATAATCTCTAGGAAATAAGTATGCAGTAATGAAGTACAGGATACCAATGAGTGCCACATCATGATCCAGGAGAGTTTCAACAAGATCCAGATCAGGCATTTGGCAAGCAGATATGAATGTGGACTTCACATCTTCATGTGTCACGATATCGACTTGGGAAAAGTACTTATTCTTCAGTTGTGACTGTCTACTTTCAAAAATGCCCGTGTCACTATCGCCAGAACATCTCAGCCCCGTGACTATGCAAAACTCAGATATAGAGAATCTAACATAACGCCCAGCAACTAAAAACCACAACTCTGTAGGATTAGGTTGTTGGACCTGCCGCAAGAGGAAGTAGTGAATTAATTATGGTTGTACCACAATTTCATGGCAGTCGAGAAAATGGGCAAAGCATGTTTCCTTCATAATGAGCTTCTGTCGGTCAGATAATTTTGATTGGATACTTGAAAGTACATCCTTGCTGACTGATGTTGTAATCTTGCCTGGGAACCATCGTTCCTTCGGTATGATATATTGCCAATCCTGCACAAAATTGTTTAGAAAGACCCAATGTTCCATAAATGTAGGGAAATCACACACAATTAGATGTATGCAACTGTGTACTCTGGCTACAGATAGATTAACATTGTTGTATAACCAGAAATAATATGGTCACAGGCATGTGTAATGCTACAACAGAACTTAGTCACAGACGATTATCATGTTCACATGCCACGAGTATCATGTTCTATATTCAACTGAATGAGGTCACGTAGGTATGCATTGTTACACAATAAAGCCAATTATTGTGCATTCAAGTCACGTAGGTCACATGCCATGAGTATCATGTTCTATATTCAAATCATGATACAAAACAATTACTGGCATACATTTTTGTTGTGCATTCAAGCCACAAACCATGTAAGCCACAGTCACATTTGACATATTAGTCAAATGTAGGCATCGTTGTTCATAATGCGTACGGTCACAGATGTATAAATAAATAATGTCAACAATCAGGCCACATGCAACAATCAATTGAGATGTCAACATTCAGGTCACACATTGAGATCTTGGTCACATATAGATAATGGCGAGGTCACAGAAAATTGATCAATTGACAAATGACGTACGTTCCTATGTACTTTGTTTGTGGTGCTATATAAGCAACAGTCACAGTTTGACATCTTGGGTCACATGCAACAATCAGTTGAATCATTAGCAATGTCATTAGAGGCCACACATTCATAGCTCCCTCGGTCACACATCGACATCTTGGTAACATATTCATTAGGCGAGGTCACAGACATAATTTTTGTTATGTAATTAAGCGACATTTCGGGAAAAATCTAGGTCACACTCAATATTGGTACCAAGAACCCTAATCCAACGATTAGGGCCGATTAAATGACGGAAAAATTACCTAAGACTTCAATGCTTCTAATCCATGAATTCTATCACCATGTTTGCCAATAAAAACATAATAACTAACACCTAAAATTATAATTACCTTTTTCGAGCGCATTTTCTTCGTGGTCAGAGATGCCGATTGCTTATTAGGTGGTTTTTTTTGGGGCTAACCACGGATTTCCTCTTGCTTCTACGTTTGGACGTATCTTCGACATTGATTACCAACTTCGCGGCCTTCGACTTCTCCATTTCAGATGTCCACAGAGATTTGGGTGAAAACGGCGGAGAGTATTATCCACTGCTTGATGTGGCCGGATGTGGCTTGTATTCTAAGTTGCCGAAAGTGAGATCAATGAGCGGTGTAGACGATTGAGAGAGTGGGAGATAGATGAAAAAGCGAAATTTCGGCACTTGAGAGGAACCGTGTAGAGGATTGAGAGATTGGGAGCAAGAGAGTGAGAGATATATGAAATGCTTTATTATGGAAGTTATTATAATTACAGTTCAAATTGCGATATTTAAGGGAACACAGCAGTTGCAATACATATCGTTGGAAAGCTAAATTATAATTTTATATTTAAATATATAATAATTAAATTAAAACCTGAGATTTGCATAAACAATTTCGGTGGCTGAATCTTGCACAGTGATCTCCAAATGTCGGGAATTCTATAATTTCCACCTTGTAAAAAGGCTAAATCTAGGGTCTTACCTCATGGACTTTACACACCTTTGCCAGTGCTTAGTGAACCTTGGGTCATGCATTTTGTGTTAGGTTTAACTAGGACTAAAAAAGGACGGGATTCAATTTTTATAGTGGTGAATATGTTTAGTAAAATGGCACATTTCATTCCATGTCACAAAATTGATGATGCCACTAACATTGCAAACTTGTTCTTTAAAGAAATTGTGAGCTTGTACGGAATACCTAAGAGTATTGTGTCAGATAGGGACGTCAAATTTCTTAGTCACTTTTGGAGGGTCTTGTGAAATAAATTAGGCACGAAATTACTATTTTCTACAACTTGTCACCTACAAATCGATAGTCAAACCGAAGTAGTGAATAGGACCATGACACAGCTATTGCGCATTGTGGTTAATAAAAACTTAAAAAGTTGGGAAGAATGTTTACCTTTCATAGAGTTTGCATATAATCGGGCTACACATTTCACTATGTCGTTTTCTCCATTTGAGATTGTTTATGGTTTTAATCCAATAACACCTATGGATTTAATACCTTTGTCTGTGAATGAACAAGGTAGCTTGGATGGGAAGAGGAAGGTCAAGTTGGTGAAGTCACTCCATGAAAAGGTACAGGAGCAAATTGAGAAGAAGAGCATGCAAATAAGGGTAGGAAGATCGTTACCTTTGAACTAGGAGATTGGATTTAGGTACACTTCAGGAAACAATGATTCCCAGAACAGAGAAAATCAAAGCTGCAACCATTGGGAGATGGACCATTTCAATTGCTTGAGAAGATCAATGACAATGCATACAAATTAGATCTTCCAGATGAGTATAACGTTTCAGCAACTTTTAATGTCTGATCTTTCTCTCTTTGATGCAGGTTTAGATTTGAGGACGAATCCTTTTGAAGAGGGAGGGGATGATGTGATCCAGGATATGCAAGCGTTGAAGTCGAGTCCAACGTCAAGCCCGGGGAAAGATCCATTGATAGTCGATAGTGGACCGGTGACGCGATCGAGGGCGAAGCCAGTGAAAGAGGCGTTGAGATTGCCCGTCAAGTGAATCGTTGATTAAACCATGTTCGGAATTCAAAATAGAGCAAGTTTCATGTTAGGATCGAAGGCTGAAGAAGCTTGGATCAATGTTTTAAAAGTGGACGAAAACGGAGCCGAAGTGAAGAACCATGTGATGGCATAGTTCTCCACCTCTTGCGGTCGCACAGATAGGGGCAGGGCGTCAATTGGCTGAACTTGGTTGTTCCATGCAGCCGCATGGAATTGAACCATGCAACCACATGGGTCTATTTCGGGGAGGATTTTTTCAAATTTCGCGAATTTTCCTTTTTTTGATAGAATTTATTTCTTTCCATAATTTTAGCATATTTTGGAGATTATGCACGTTTTTACCATATGTTAGGGTTTTAGTATAAATACTCATTATTAGTCATTGTATTGAAACTTTTGGCATTATTATTATTGAGAGGCTTTTATTGCTTTCTTACTGTGTTCTTCAATTGGACAATCTACGAACTTATCAAAATTTAAATCTTGTGGCGTTCAAATCAATCGGGTGAGATTCACATATTTTTGCGTGATCAAGAGGTCCACACATCATCGGCGATTCGGGTTGCTTGGTTCCAAATTTATTGAATTTAATCCAAAACCTTACTTTGGCTTTCTTGGATCGATTTTCAATCTTCTTTTTTTTTTTATATCTAGGTATCCCAGCTTACACCAGACTAAATCCTGGACCCCCAAGACCCTTGCCCCTAGAACCTTGGAGGGGGTAAATCGCGGGTTATGCCTCAACTGGATCACATGTTCCCCATATTGCCTGTACACTTCTGCGCACAAGAAACCCTCCTCCACAGTGATTGATCGTGGGTTTGGTAGCGTTTGCCTACATGGATTTACATCAATATCTCTATGCGAATCAATATTATTTAAACAAAATAACAGCTCCAAGAATTCCTATAGGACCGCAGCAATTAATATAGGTATCTCTACACGTTATATTACTTTACCAAATTTTAATATATGGTCTAAACAAGAATTCGCATATCTACGTAATTATTGTTCACGAAATCATTGAATAATTGGTCGAAAAATTCAAAGTATGGAAAACATAATTAAAATCCACACATAAAATATAAAAGAACAAAGAGCCTCAAATAAAAGAAATAAAGGTCCCAAAAAGATTACATTTTTTGCCTTAAAATTAAATTTAGCTACACATATTAATGAGAGAAAAATAAGAAATTATCAAGAAATTTATCACCGAATTTGATGTAAAGACGTAGAAGAAAAAGTAGAATTCTTGCACCAAGATCTCCTTCCTCTTCCAATCAATGCTTTAAATTTTCAATTGCTTGATGTTCTCCTCAATTACTTTAAATCTTTGCTTCAAATTCCATTTTCAAATTCGATCATTTGCTATGTCAAAAGTGGGTCTCAATATGAATCTAAAAACGATGCATACATTTCTTCGGTTAGAACTTGATGTGTGATCATAATTTTATTATATTTCATCCCTTTGATGTCTTTCTTTATTCAATTGACTCCGAGAACTCTTGATTCTTCATCGTGAGGTCCGACAAAACTTTTGAGTATTTACACTTTAGTCCCTGAACTTTGGATCTCTTACAACTTAGCCCATTTTATCCAATTTTGTCAACTTTTGCTTATGTCCTTCAATTTCTTGTACCGTCATCGAATTTTACCTATTCAACACGAAATGCAATAATTTAGACCATAATTTATACGAGAAGCAACTAAATATCATCATTTTAAAATTTTGAATAAGTGTATTTTATACACTTATCAACCCCCTATAATTATTGGTAGAGTTTTGTATTTTGATTTTCTAGCATCTACTAGTTTTATTTTACCAAGTTTCTTTAGCAAAACTGGTTTATTATTGATAAATATGTGCACCAAGTCCTCGTTGCCCATTATTTTTTAGGCAAAAATGCTGTTTAGAAGATAATTGTCGGGAGGACGATGCTAGACGTTGGCCTTGTCCGTCTAGACAATTTAAAATTATTTTGATGAGTTTAAGAGAATCATGGCCAAAGAATTTGAAATGACTAATATTGGCTAATAGCGTACTACCTTGGCATTAAATGAAAGCAACTAGAAGATGGAATTTTCATTTTTCAAGAAGCAATATTAAGAAAATTCTTGAAAAGTTCAAAATGGACGATTGCAAGCCGATTAGCACCACTGTTGATTGTGGAATAAAATTATCAAGATTTTTAATGGTGAGAAAGTTGATTCGACTCTTTACAAGAGTAATGTTGGAAGTTTAAAGTACTTGACATGTACAAGATCTAATATTTTGTTTGGGGCTGGTCTTGTTATTCGGTACATGGAGAATCTGACCATGACATATTTGAAAACTGCAAAGAGAAATCTACAGTATATCAAAGGTACCATTCGCTATGATTTATTTTATTCATATTCTAATGATTTCAAACTTGTTGGATATGGCGATAGTGATTAGGCCGGAGATATGAATGATAGAAAAAGTACAATTGGTTATCGTCTTTTATATTTCTGGGGTTAAAAAACCTAACAAGGTCTCTACCGAGACCTCAGTGTGAGTTGATATGGATACCCCTACAATTTTTATTCATAAAGAAATTAGTACAACAAGAGAAAGAAGCAAGAATATGTTATATTTTAAAATGTAGCACAAATGAGATTTTCCAAAACCATGGTTTATTATTGTTTGCTATGTAGTTCATTTATTTTGAGTTAATTGGTACTCAAACAAAGGTCACGCACACATTGTGCACATTTCTTGCACTCGGAATTCCAAATACTTTACACATAAATTTAATAGACTTTATTAGGTGAAATCGATGGATCAATTCGTAAGGTATACACTATGCACATTACTTTATAAATTCAAACGCAAACTAACATGGTTTATATTAATAATTTGAAATTTATTTAATTATTTAACTCTATTTTTACATTCTTGAATAATAAATTGAAAAGAAAAAGGAGAACAAATGACAAAAGAGAGGAATGAATAATAAAATCCTTTATTAAACATACACAATTTTGTGGTTTGGAATTTAATCAACAAAACTCAAAATGATTGAAGTCCCTTATATTTAGAGGTGTTTACATCATTCAATAAATAAACTACTTAATGTTCCCACAACGGCCTCTGCCTCACTTTCTTTAGTCAAACTGGTTTGTTATTAATAAAAATATGAAAAACGATGTGAAGAAGATAAGTATTGGGAACTTATTGTTGAGATGGACGTAAACATGCGGGAGGCAGTTCACATATAACCTAGTCAAAAAGAAAAAAGAAAATAAATAAAAGGTATTGATATCATGCAACAACAATAATTTTTATAAATATCAACGATTAAGGTATAAGTCGAACTCCTTTTCATCCACTTACTCTGTAAAATGGTAGTAAATTTCTTCCCTAGTGACTGGTAATCGGTGACAAACAAGATTATTTCATCCAGGCCAGAAATATAAATGTTTGGAAAAAGCTATGAGTGTAGGAAAATGTTGACAGAATTCATACCGATGCTGACGTGGCAGTGCATGATTGACCTTTTTTTTTATCTCTCTCCATCTTCAAATGATTCCACGCCATGTGTTATGTGTTAAAATTTTCTGTCAAAATTTCTCGTAATGATTTGGCATTTGTTTGGAACCCTATTGATCCAGGGAATAAATGAAAGTTGATTTAGTTTTCCGAATATAGCTAGAGCTTGTTTGAACGATGGAGTAAAAATGTATGAAACTTCGCTTTATTTTTAGGGAAGGGTTATGAATAATACTTTCAAGGTTTATGGATTTTGAGTCATATTCAACAATTTTTACAATTCTTGAAAACAATTTAGTGCCATGTATAATCCAGTTTAAGTGATCTTCCTAAAATGTATATACATATGGTGTCTTTCTATTAAGCCATTTGAATACTATAGCTATTAAGTTTTGGAATCTCCCTTTTAAGGATTAAGCCAATTGTTAGGTGAAACCAAGAAACTATCAGTAAGATATACAATAACTAGGTTAATCAATAGGATTCTTTTTTCTAGTAAAATCTACCTATTCAATTCTATTAACTGATATTCTGTTTTGGTTCAATCATCACTTGCAAACCAATTGTTCCACTGGCTTCTCAACAATTTCAGCCATTCAGACATTCCAACATGGGAGTGGCAAAAGATCTTCAGGCTACTTCCATTTCAGGAAAAGATTTCCCAGCATTTCTATATACTGTTTTCTGCAGAATAATTTGTTTTACGGTTCGACTAATATATACTGATATACTATCTCTACATACTAACAAAAATATGATATAATAAAAAGTGTAGCATACATACTTGAGATTTTCCTAAGCTATGGTTATATTATTATTGTTGGTTATATAGTTCAATCTTTTTTAAAAATTAATATTACATTCAATGCATGAGATTTTTGTACCTAGAAATTCACATTGTCAACACATCTTGAACATGGAATACAAATAATTGTCATCTTCTTAATTTTGTTAGGTGAAAGTGATCAACTGTTTGACATATGTAGATCGAACACTCTTCGTTCAGTGGTCACCTCTATTCTTGTGGTAATGGATCTGATCCAGGCGCTTATAATGGTCATGAGATCTTTGAGTCTCTGTTAAAGTTCTAATCGACTGAGTGGACTGTTGGACGAGTTTTTCATATGATTTTCTTTCATATTGCCGTGAACCTTATGTCAGGAATTATCCCCCAATTTCCCAAAAAAAGAGCGAGTAGCTCGTGTACTTCCAATAGCCACAGACAGGTTCGTGTAGAAAATCATTCAAGAAGGCTGATTTTACGTCTATTTGGTGTATCTTTCATTTATTTTGTGCTGCCATGGCGATAATCAATCTGATTGTTTCAAAACGAGCTACAAGTGCAAATACTTCATCATAATCCAAAACATGTTTTCGACTATAGCTTTCAGCTACTAATCTAATCTTGTGTCACTCAACTTCATCACTTTCTTCTTTTCTTTGAAAATCCATTTAACTCCAATGTGTATTTGACCATCAGGAAGTGAGGTTAATTCCCAAGTATCATTCTTTTTAGCAACTTTGATTTCTTCGTACATGGCTTTCATTTCTCGTCTTGAATGGCATCATCAAAACCTACAATTGCATGATTGACAAACACTACTAGAAAGGAGGCAATAGAAACGGAAATTTACAGACAGATGACTTTCGTTGCTATTATCGACGGAATTACAACAAATTAGCAACAAATTATTATTATTTTTACTATTAAAAATTTAAATACTAAATTAATGACATAATTACCAACAGAAAATTTTCATTGGTACAATTTTGTTACTAATTCGTCGGTAAAAATTTAAAAATAAAAAATAATAGATTAAATAATTTAGTGACAGAATTTCTCAACGAATGATTACGTTGGAAAAAAAATATTAAAAATCGTAAAATAAATTACCAGCAGAAAAATTTGTTGGTAAATGTTAAAAGTAAAATTTTTGAAGTATTAGATAGTTACCAACGAAAAAATTCGATCGAAAAATTCAAAAAAAATTCAATTACCACGTAAAATTTAACATGCCTCTAAAATTTTCATTTCCCTCCATCCAATTCTCCCTACATTGCAGCCCTTCCTCTCCATAGAAAATTTAAATTTTAAAAGATGTTTCACCAAAATACCACTTCTTTAAGTAGAAGGTCCATGTGGCTATCAGTGTGTTTCACCAAAATAATCCTTGCACTGAGTAAACTACAGGGGCAAATAATAAAGTGGTTTCAATCTCATAGTAATTCTACTGTTGCAATCCTCTCTGATTTCTTTCTTGGTTAGACTCATCATCTGGCCCAGAAAATTGAAATTCCTAGAATCGCTTTTTACTCTTCTGGAGAATTTCTTACTGCTTGTTTTGACAGTCTTTGGAGAAATCCTAAGACTATAAATTCAGGGAGTGAAATTAAATTTGAAGATTTACCGAATGCTCGGAGCTTTCCATGGGACCAGGTTTCTTCAGTATTCGGGCAGTATAAGGAAGTAGAATCAGATCCCAATTTGGAGTTGCTGAAAAACGGCATGGCTACAAATGGTTTGAGTTGGGGGTATATTTTCAACACTTTCCATGAATTGGAGAATGAGTACTTGTAATTTCTGAGTAAATTTTGGGTTTCAGTGAATTTACAGTATTGGGCCACTAAATTTACTTCATGGACCTAAACAGATGAATGTAAAATCTGATTCCACTAATCACGAGGTTTCCTCATGGCCTGATGGGTGTCTTGATGAGTCAGTTCTGGATGTTTGTTTTGGGAGTCGAAAGGCGCTCAAGAAAGCGCTAATGAAGGCTTTGGCAAATGGGCTCGAACGGAGTAGAGTCTGGTTGATATTGGATTTTAGGTTTTTTTATTTATTTCTTTATATAAGTTTAATATATGAAGTTTTCATGAAAATAATAATTAGAATAATAATCGTAATTTTTTTTAAGATTTTAATTCAAATTAGCAATGAAAATAACGATGAACATTCATTGGTAATCATCAACGAACTTAATCTGTAGATAATGAGTCGGAAAAATTTGTTGCTAATATTGTCGCTACTTAGAGATGGAAATAGTTGTTGGTAACACTGACGGGTTCTTCCATCGATAAATTATCGACGACCTAAGTAATTTGTTGCTAGATTAACGGCAAGGGTATTACAATCGGATTTTCAGACTGATTAATTCAGTTGGTAAAATTCCTTAGCGACAAAATTTAAGGCATCAGCAACAGAAATTTCAGTCTTTGAAGCCGCATTATTTTGTAGTAAAAAAGACAAGACTTGTTCTATCGATTATTGTTTCTTCTTTAACAATCTCTTCTCATGAGCTTTTAAGGTGTCCACGACTTCATCAATAGTCATTTCTTCCAAATCCTTCGACTCTTCAATTGCCACTACAATAAAATTGAACTTTTCATGTAAAGATCGAAGAATTTTTTCGATCACTTGAAGATCATCCATTTCTTCTTCATATCTTTTCATTTCAATGACAACCACCAAAACTCGTGAAGTATAATATAAAATTGACTTTGATTTCTTCATGGAAAGTCCTTCATATTCTCCTCTCATAGATTGGAGACGAACCTTTTTGACTGTGCTTGCATCTTTATAGGTGTTTTCAAGAATTTCCTATGCTGCCTTTCTAGTAGTAGCATTCGAAATCCTTTGAAAAATTGTATCATCAAGTGCTAGATGAATCACACTAAGAGATTTTTATCCTTCCTCTTAGTTACTCGTTGCAAATCTCTTTGGGCTTGAGACAATCCTTCTTCATTTTTAAGTTCAAAACCTCTCTCTACCAAATCCAATGTATCTTGACTTCTAAGATATGCCTTCATATGAATACACCACTTTAATTGTCATTTGAGAGACAATTGTTGTTTGCCATCTCTTCTTCTCACACTTCTAGAACCTCACTCCTATACCACTTTTGTTGAAAATTTGGAGATGGAAAAACTTTAAGAGAGGAGAGAATAAATTCAAGACAACAATCAACTTTTCATTTCTTGAATTGACTTGTATCAAAATGCTAGAGTCACAAGCATTTTATGGGCTTTGCAAAGCACATAACTAATCTAGTACATATATCCACCATTATTATATTCTTCCTCCTATTCCTAGGATCGTAAAAGAATATATCATATAATGAATATTCAACTAGTTCACGAATCTGTTATAGGTGTATTCATTAATTAGAATACATGTATCTTAACAATGCATGAATATTATAAATCTTATTACATGAACCAATTTAATTATAATCAAGTTTACATTTCTAACAAATTCATTTAACGAGAGGTTTCACATGTGAAGGGAAGTTATATTTTCAAAACTGGAAGGTACCTTCCAAGACAGTTCATTGTTTTTGAACAAAAAAACCTTCGAATTCCAAAGCTTCACAAGATCCTCAGATATCTGACTGGGCAACCTTTTCCACCTGAAGTCGAGATAAACCAGGGATTTCAAATATCCCAACAATTTTGGTGTGGATCCTGACATTTTATTGTTGCTAATGTGAAGCCAAGTTTGGAAGGATGAAGTATGGAGTTTTATATGTAAGGAACCACTAAGAAACCACGGATGGATCATAAGGATGCATGGGCTTGTGGTGAAGGAGCTAAGATCTCCACATACGCTCTTTTGTGAATTCGGGATAATTCATAAGGTTCACACTGCAAAGTTGTTACTACTAGCTAGAAAAGCATACTCAATTTGCTTTCCAAATCTGTCACTGGCTGTTGGAAGTACATGAAAGGAACCACTGAACATATTTCACAAAAATTATAAATAATGTGAAGCTGAGTTTTGGAAGGATCGATAGATATGAGGAATTATTTTATTTTTTTGAAATAGAAAATGCTTGAAATTGAGGTATAATAGCTAGAATTAAGGAACATACATTCAAGTGCAAGCATTCTACATACTATCTTTTAGAAATTGGAGATAAATACAGAAATATGTTTCACGCTGATGTCGAAGACGATCATATGAGACACTCGTCCACTCAGTCGATTAGAACTGAAATCAAGAAAATGCATGTTATGACATTAAATGAACACCTCAAGATCTTATGGCCATTATAAGTAAGCACCTGGACCAGTACCATTACCACAAGAATAGAGGTGACCATTGGATGAAGAATGTTCTGTGTACATATGTCAAACAGTTTGTTACTTTCACAGAGCCAACACTTAAATGGAATTTAGAAATTGGCATAATTGGCATTCCATGTACAGATGTGTGCAGAATGTGCATTTCCCAGGTACAAAAATTCTGAAAAATTAATGAACTACGTAACAAACAATAATATTTAACCATGACTTTGGAAAATCTCATGCTGTCTGCATATTATCCCATTTTATTCACATAGTATATCAGTATATGTTAGTCAAACCATAAAACAAATCATTCTGAACATCAAAATTTATGTCTGAGAAGAGAATTTGATTCCATTGGAGCGGACTCATATGAATTTTCTATGCCATGTAGTTTTTGTATTTTCCATTAATTTGCATGTATAAGATTAAGAATTTTTGTGTTTTTGCACCAGCTATTTGTAAAACAATGGAAGCGAGGACTATTTTCACTAAGTAAAAACCTAAAATAAAAATAAATAAAAACACAAGGTTTAAAATAAAACTGCAAAAGAAATATAGGTTGAAGGTAGCCGATTCTCTCTAATTTTATATATTAATTATGTAAATTAGCAAAAATATGATTAACTAAGTCAACAAAAAAAATATAAAATTTGCAAAGATTAGTCGGAGGCCATAAAATGGGGACTAAAAACGATGTCATGTCCTTTCTTCGATTGTAGCTAAAATAGCATTATTAATTTGGAATATAAGATTTCGAACGCATTATCTTTAAAAATAAGAGGTAAAAAGAGAGTGAGTAAGTGAGCATTTAGAATGGGGCAGGTAAGGAAAATGGTCTGGCCGGCTTCATTGTACAGTTCATTTTATTTTTTTCATTGGTTTGGTGTGACTTGATCATGGGCAAATTCCTTACTTGAGTTTCAATTATTTTGACACAATTATTCTATTTTTTGGCATTTGCTTCTTCTCTTGTTGTACTAATTTTTGTATCAATAAAATTTGTTGGGGTATCCAAAGGCAATCCCATTTGGGTCTAGGTAGTGTGTAAGTGCAATAAATGTTTATAGTGTGTGCGCTTTGTTATATTCTCTAAACTAATTTATTTTTACATATTCCATGGATAATGGTGAGTGTGTCGTGGGAGAATAATCGAGCTCCAAACAATTGAACTGAAGTTCAAAGCCCTTTACGGTTGGAGGAACAATTTACCCAAATTACATATTTACCTTGGTGAATTTTATTGTTAATGGAAATATCCAGTTGACCAAAACAGTGAAAATTAAAAGCCCCCGACGTTAATAATTAAATGTTGTTTTTTGTATATTTTCAAGCTTGTAAATGTTAATCCAAAGAAGATGCCAAAGCATATCCAATGTTTCCTTGACAGATGATTCAAGTTCAGGATATTGATTTTGTCCTTTGATATAATATTGTATTCATTCTTGCATAATACTGATTCATATGACACAGAATTAGGTGTCATTTCATTTTCCATGAGATCATGTATGGATCTCAGTAATTTCCAAATGGGAAGAAGAAATTGAAGTCAAAATCACTAAATGAAACCACACAATCCGTCAACTGGATTTCAGATTTCATTCGAAAATTTGCTCCCAGCATGAGGGCCATGTCCGGGTTTTGCATTTTTCTTTATACGGCCTTTGGACGGTCACCTTAAAAGGGCGAGCCCAGTTCGCTTTAAGTGCAAAATCCCCTTCAATCCAACAAATCGAACCAACCCAAACTAACTTGGGGCAATTTGAGTCAATTTATTCATCTTTTAAATCCCAACCAAACTGTCGATTCGATTATCACATTATTGTGTCCAAACCAAACCCAACTCCAGCCCTAGACATACTAGACAATACAATCAACAAAATTTTAACTTTCTTGTGTATTTCAACTGATAGCCACGACCGCAACGATAAACTAATCCGTCCACCATCCATCCTAAAGACTGAAATTTTCATTGTCGAAAAGCTAATCACATTCTCACTTCATAAAAAGAAAGAAGATACCATTAGTAGAATTTGCAGGATATTCTGCTATCCATATCTAAATCATGATCAGAATACATTTTTACAGCAGAGAAGCATCTGTATCTAAAATAAAGTGATGAGCATTTCAAAGGCATAGATGGACAAGCTATCTTGTATATTCCCAATAACACACTTCACAATACAAACGTCCAATGAATCATCCAATCATTTTTGTTCTTAAAACTATCCAATCTCCCAAACAAAAAATGCTTTTTCCACTACAAGAAATGAAATAAAAACAGAAAACTTTACACAGAATCCCAAGCACAAGAAAGTTAGACGAGAGATGCCAAAAAGTGCCAAACCATTCGGCTCGGTTTACACCTCTATGCTCTACAGATAGCAATCAATTTGCATGGTCCCATGAGCAATGGTTTCTATCATCCAACTGGGAACACTCGAATGCCATTCGAGCTCATTGAATCCGATGAAAAAAAATGAAAGATAATTAAATTTTATACTAATAAATAACACGATCACAAAAGTCTACATTGAACCAAAAGTCTGCAATAACAGCCTACAAGAAGGCATTGAAAGAAAGTAGATGAAGCAAAGGAGAAATTGTTATCGAATTTCCATCACATCATCACCTCCTCACACTCCACAAATTGAAAAATACATAGTCCTATCTTCTTACATCTTGATCATTAATTAACAAGTGAAAAGGACAGAGGACTAACATGGTTAAAAAGAGAAATATACGAACCAAGCACTGAACACAGACAACCTCGACTACAAACAAGAACAAACCGATGGAGATGCTTTGCTTTGTGACTTCAGATATAAGACCTCAAGCAACGCAATAAGACCATTGTTCATCCTCCACAGCTACAGAATCAACACTGGGAACAAAGTTATCATCATTGCAATAGTAGTAACCATTGCCCCCAGCAGCAGTCAGGCTGCAAGAGGATGCAGCCATCAGATAGGGCATGTTATCGAAATACCGGGCAAGGCCACTAGCCAGAGCAATGCTGCCACTAGAATCATCATCACCGTTGTTGGCAAACTCCTCTGCACGGTGCTTCAGGGTCTCGAACATGAGGTGGGGCTCAAACTGCATCATCCGGAGCACATCACCACAGGATGGGCCAGGGGTAGCGTGAGTCACGGCGAAGCCGTGTGGACCATCACACTGAGACACGCGCACCACACTTGGACCGCCAAACAGGTTATGAACTCCCCCAAGTGCCTCCTCATAAGCCCCACCCAAGAACATCCCCAAATAGTAGCTCCCACCATCACCACTAATACAACCATTGCCTTCCAATTCATGCAGAGGCAAGCTAGACTCACCTCCTACGAATTTGTCGATCTTCCCATCACTATCACACGTCAAGTCCGACAAAATTCCCCTCACTGCAGGACACTCATCTAGCCTGTGTATTGGAATAATAGGAAACAACTGGCCAATGCCCCAGAAATCAGGAATAGAGGTAAAAACTGATAAATTCATATGGTAAGTGCGGACAGGATCAGAACCCTCAATCACCTTGGAAACAAACTCACAAAGGCCATCAACTGCAGCCAGCTGTTCAATCCCCAAAGACCCTTCTTTAAATTGCTCCACACACCTATGTTTCAGCTGCTCTGCATAAAGCAAACAAGTATCATTCTCACCTCGAACTGCAGCAGCATATAAATTATGATAATCAGCAAGAGCATCACTAGGGAGCCTCTCAACTAAGTCCTGAAGTCCATCAAAAGACATAGGAGGAGACTGATACGAACTTGCAGATATAGCTTCGAACAGAAGAATTGAATGATGAGACACAATTGCACGGCCGCTTTCACTGCAAAGCACCGGATGTTTCACACCCTTGCGATCACATACTAACCGAACGGCCTGAACAACAGCTGAAGCATACTCTTCAAGACTATAACCAACAGAAATATCAGAATCCTGAGATTTTGAGCCATCGTAATCGATTCCAAGGCCTCCACCGATATCGATGACATTAACACAAGCACCGAGACGGACTAATTCACAGTAGATTTGAGCAGCCTCACCAACACCATCGGCGAGCAAAGCAGTAGATGGAATTTGAGATCCAATATGGAAATGCAGCAATTGTAAGCAATTCAGCATTTCAAATTGTTCGAGCTTCTTAACAACGCGAAGAATTTGAACAGTTGTCAAACCAAATTTCCCATTCTCCCCTGAAGTGGACCCGAAATGTCCAGAATGTTTAGTCCTCAGCTTGGCACGAACACCAATCACGGGACGAACACCAAGTTTCCGGCTGATATCAATCACAATATCCAGCTCTTCCTCTTGTTCGAGCACGATTACAGTGTTTAAATGCAGCTTTCTAGCAACCAATGCAAGCGAAACGTATTCTGCATCCTTAAATCCATTGCATACCAGAAAGGCCTCCGGGCTTCCCTTACAGAGGCAGCTCATGGCTAAGAGGAGCTCAGGTTTGGAGCCCGCTTCAAGCCCGAAGCGGAAGCCTGACCCAAAGTCCACAATGTCCTCAACAACGTACCTGTCTTGATTGCATTTCACGGGATAAACGCCCTGGTAATGGGCCTCATAGCCATGCGATTGGATTGCAAAATTGAAAGCTGACTGCAGAGATTCAAGCCGATTTTTTAACACATCTGGGAAGCGCACGATGAGAGGGAGCTGAAGCCCGAGCCCTCCAGAAGATTTCGGCTTGGAGGCTTTCTTCACGACCTTGAGGAGATCTATTTCCTGGTGAGCCAGCGTCTCCACACCATGAGGTCGGATTGAAATATTGCCCGAGGAGTTGACGGTGAAGTAAGGAGCTCCCCACCCGTCAACCCGGTAGAGGGCGGCGGACTGAGCTGGTGCCCAGGTGGCAGGCATGGCAACAAAGGTGGCGGTAGTGTTTGTAAACGTAGGTACGCCGGAGGAAGAAAACACCTCCGACGTCGGAAGAGTGCTTTCCCCGGCAAAGACGTAGCCAGGAGGGGGCTCTACTGAAGCGTCTCCGCAGCAAGCCAGGGCCGGCATCTCTTTTCCAATCAGAGAAAAGAATCAAAGAATGAAAATTTCACAAAAAAATTAGAATTATTTTCACGATTTTTAGGAATGATTTTGTAACAGCTGGGGGCTTTAAAACCCGCCGAGGCCGGAGCCCCGGCTACCCCCTCAAAAGAAGCAAAAGGAGATCTTCGTCACAATAAAATGAGAGCCACTCGCACTCTTACACGACCCAAAAATCCCCACGCCTACCGCTCAGAAGAAGATAATTTCAACACCACAAATTGAAAAAATGTACGAAAAGTGAATCAGTAACAAATCTAGATCCAGAAAACACACCCCACCATGCAGATCCAGAAGCAGAAACGAAGAATTTCGATTGAAAAATGGTAGAGAACGAGGAATTGAGATTTGACGGAAACCTAACGACGTTTAATCAGGAAAACCAGAAATGAAGAATTCTGATTGAAAACAGATGAAAATGGAGAGGGTTGAGGATTTGAAACTTGACGGAAACCTAACGGCAGTGCGACGACGAAGAACGAGGCTAGGGTTTGTGTATTTTTTGGCAAAAGAACTGAAATGAATGGCGAGTGAGTGAGAATTGCATGAATGGCGAACTGACTTTATATAGGAAAATTGGGCGGGGATTCTGGGCTGGCCATGGGCCCATTTCTGCCACCTAATTAATCTCCATTTGTTTAGCCAAATGGTAATTAAATTCATGGTTGAAAAATTGATAAAGATTGATATTTTTATAAAATTTGTGTTTAAAATTAATTGTTTATTTTAGCTTAAAATTGACTGAAAATATCTTGTTTTTCATTGTTTTAGCCCTCTTTTGGCCTCCTATTTTAGAAATTTTAATATTTTGAATAATATTTTTTTGAAAAATATGTTGTAAAAAAAGAAAAAAAATGTTCTATGTGTAACATCATTTTATTGAAGATTGTATGATTAAAAATAGTAGGGAGAAAAAAAATTGAAGCTTAATATAGGAAAGACAATTTTTATTTTCACTTTATTTTCGTTTGCTGTATTTGGTGGGTAAGAGATTCTTTCACGGCGGTCAATCGCCGTCGGGTTGCCGCGTGGCTAGAGAATCTGTGGGACCTACTTTTTTGGCTCTTTCTCTCTCTCTCTCTCTCTCTACCTTCAATTACTGCCCTTTGTTAACGGTTGGTACTTCTTCCTTTTATTTTTATTTTTCTCTTTTATTTTTTTGTCCCTTTTTTGAGGTTAAGCCCTATTCGGCTTTGCTAAAATTAAAATTTTATTATATTTTAATAAAAATATATATATGAAAGTGTAGTTTAAAAAATAGATAAAAGTTTGGAATTTCATTAATAAATATATAATTGAAAATAAATTTTGAAAAATGAGCACCCCAAATAGAATTGTGGTATCACTTTATTGTGAATGCGAGCATATTTTGCAAGACAAAATAAATAGTTTGATCACGATCGATTTTAAGTGCTAATCGTGAATATTGATGAGTTTGATGACATTTCTTCTCCTGACTATAATATTAGGGAAAGTGGTTGCCTCGTCTACATCAAATTAAACGTACTTCCATCTGTAATTTTAGAAAAATATTATTTAACATTAGTGGTACTAAAGTACTAATTTATGTAACTACACTTTATAATTTTAACTAAATTAATTATATGACTTTGCATTTAAATAAATATATTATTTAATGAAAATGTAACCGTCACCTAAACCAATGTTCCGCACGAATGATGATAAATAGTATCACTCATAATTTTATAAACAATTTCGTAGTGGTGTCAAATATGTGGTTGTAAATCAAATTTGAGTTTTTTGCCCTCAATTATTATTTCTTTATAATTAAAATGTTAAAGTCGGAATTTATTTTATTCACATTTCATAAAATTCACAATTATTATTAACTCATTTACGTCTCATTTTTATTACCTTATAATTTCACCGACGTATAATAAAACTAAACAAGTCACGAGTCAATTCCTACTTGTTATAATAGAAGTACTGTTGTAGAAGAAATTTAGAATTGAATTTTTTTTTCCTTTATATATATATATATATATATATATATATATAGACACACACACAAACTTACAAAAAGAGGAAAGTGGGAGGAAGGATCTCTCCAATTTGGATTTTCTATAAAGGAACCTGATTGAAGAAGAAGAAAATTTATAGTAGAAGGTGCACATGATTTTCGATTAATGATAATTTAAATTGTGATTTTTTTAACTCGATTTTCTTAACAATTTATCACACCATACTCGTACGGTATTTTGATAATATTGTGTAAAATTAAATATGAATTTCTGAATTATGGAGTAGGGAAAACGATGAAGTTGGAAGAGACACCCAACTGCGTCAGCTAACATTTTCCCCAAAAGAATCTTAAATAAATTTTTTTTTTTGACTGAGTCAAAATCTATTAAATAAAAAGAGAGGGTCCCATTAGAACGCGCAGAAAACACGTAAATAAAATAAGACAGACACCTGCGAATGGATAATCGGTGAAGGGGGCCCTCTTGGCCTAAACTAAATTGTAAAATGGCTTTCACGTCCACAATTGTAATCTTAAAAGAAGACCTCAAATTAGATTCCAACAATACAGATCATAAATTTACTTGAGTTCTTAAAATATACTAATTACCCAAAGATTCTGTATCACCCTACAAAATATATAAATGGAATTTTCTATGTCCCATTAGCACAACACGAGCTCATTTGATAACCTTCAAGACTCTACTTTCAAAAGTATATTTTTACTCCTTTGAATAAAAAGTACTAAAGGAAATAAGGTTTCTCTTCGAATCTAGAACATGTCTCGTTGCATCAAGTGCTCTAACTGCCTCATCAAACATCTTTATTTAGATACGACTAATACCAACAAGATGTATTATTACTGCTCATCACAACACCTTTTGTAACTTCTGCAAATGTTGAAAACAATTTCGAATTGGATGACATATGAAAACTGCTAGTTATATCCAAAATTCTAGCCTCATCAAGTTTGGAATTGTAGTCAGACCCAAGTAAAAGCTCTCCTTTACCGTGAAAAGTTTCAACAATGGCTTCACCTGAAATATATAATTGCTTTACTTTCTAAAGTGTTGTAGCCAAATTTTCTCTATTACACAACTCATAATAATCCTTAATTAAGTGCCCCAAATTCTTGCAATAAGTTTTGAAGTTTAACCATAATTTGCCCCTTGTACAACTACCATCAAGCACAATGCCAACTCCATGAACCTCAACAATATACTTCATCTTCTCCTTTGAAAATAGAGCATTAAAGACTTATTCAATAGTAAGATCAAGACTATATAAGCTTGTGGTTTTAAAAGACCAAAAACAAAGCAAGCAAAAAGAACAACAAAAATCAATCCCATATAAATGAGCCCCACTTGCCTCTTAACTTGTCACCATGAAAATCTTGTACTGCGATCCAATAGCAGAATATCATATTTCATTGTTGTCATCACGAAAAACGTCAATCTTTCCAAGAATTTCAACACAAAAAACTCTTATTCCACTTGTTATAATCCGAACCAGATCTAAAATCGCTTTATTGAAAGCAGAACAGCTTTTATACCAATTTATTGAGAATCGAACCAAATAATTAAAAATGAGAAAATATTGGCAATACGAAAATAATGGATCACAAGAACACAAGATTAAAATAATTTGCAGAGAATGAAGATTTTATTATAACTTGTAGTAAGCACATGCATTGCACGTCTTATATGCAGAATGAATAATATGCGTAATATTTCTAAAGGCATATGTTAATGTTAAAATAAAAAATTAAAATAGTTAAAGAATATAAATATAAATAAAAGTTTTATGAAAATTATGTGCATAAAGTGAAAAATGTTGAATAAATTGGAATGTAATGATTTGTTTATACTAGACTTTGGTTGGACCCCTATTTTCAACTATTCTAATGACATCGACCAATTTCATGGTACAGATAGACACTAAGAAAAATCAAATTAAAAGATGTACATTTGATTAAGTTTAAAATGTTTACGTATAAATAAAATGTAAATAATAATTTTCAAATTATAAAAATTCCTTATTTTGTCTGTAACATAGACTTTTTTGCCTAAAAAAAATTTAAAAAAAGTATATTATTTAAATATATTTAGAAACAAAAAATTACATACTAATCATGCTCGTCATATTGATTCATAGCATTTATTTTAAATTAGAAACCAAAGTTACATTCAAAATAGATATCAAAGTGAAAAATCTTAAATAAAAATTTTCCTTTTATTTTGAATGGGATATACAAATGGAGGAATAAAAATTCTTCATTTAAACGTACTGAGATAAAAATCTTTTTCTTTTCTTTATATATTTATATATAATAAGTAATAGGACTACCATAAATTTTTATGCTTATGCAAAAATGAACACGCAATAATAAGTACCCAATACTATATTAATTATTTTTTAGAACACATAATATTAATTTTTATCAATACTTAAAAATTGGATTTAGTGAAAATATGTAATTGAGATGCAAAGCTTGTATTTAGTAAGGTTTTTAAGATTGATGGATAATTTTTGTGTGGATATAAATACGAGAAGTATAAGTAACTTCTAGTTATTAGGAGTAATTAGTAAGATTTTTAAGATTGATGAATAATTTTTCCCATCATCAATTTTTTCTCTCCTAATTGTTGATCACATTTAAGCACTTTTTCTTTTCAATTTATCGTCCTTTGTTTTTAAATAGTTATATTATCAACTATTAATTTATTAAATGTGAAATTTATAATTTTTGAATAACAATATCGACAATGTTATATAAGGACAAGATGATAAACTAAACATTTTTCATCTGTCTCCGCATTTTATTTTTATATATATTGTAATTATAATTTAATTATATAAATAGATGAACGTTGATTTTGAGTGAAGCTCGTGTGTGTGTGTGTGTATTAAAGGTGACATTAATGAATAAATTAACTAAAATTTGATTTCATGCAGTCTTCTTTTAAGTATAGAGTTCATTTTTTATGTTGGAGTACTCATAATTTTATGTTAACTAAATTAACTTTAATCACTTAAAATCGAAACTTGTCTACATATATAATCATATTAAAAATCTAATAATTATTATTTTATATGATAATTAATCTACCATTATATTAATGCAATCTTTAATACATTTTATTAAATAATTATAATAAAATTACATCTATATATGGGAGCTTAGACTTTAAGTGGTAAATTTAATTTAAACAATGTAAGTTAAGTAATTAAACTTAATTTGATTAATGTAAAATTTTAAGTACTCCGATATAAAACAATAAATATTACACTTAATGATTATTAAATGAAGTTATATTATGCTAAATGGTACTATATTAAATATATAAGGATAGAATTGGCATATAACTAAAAATATAAGGGATTTTTATTAAGCGCACTAATTCAATTTATTCAACATCAACTTGAAAAATGGGTATTGTTTAAGGAACTCAAATGATGGCCTTAAATAACCATTCATAAAAGTTAAAAAATATTTTTTTTAATTTAATTAATAGCATTACACTTAATGAATATTAAATGAAGTTAAATTATATTAAATGACATTATATTAAGCCCCCATTTGATCACCATTTTTTCCTCAAAAATGCATTTTTTCGTCTACCACGATGGGACTGACCGCCGCTAATAGTTTGTGGCATCCATCATCAACACTTGAACATTTTCCATTTTGCCCTCATTGTTTTTGTGTTAGAAAAAGGACAAGCCAGCAACCTTTGACATTTCAAAGGCTGCAAATTTTGAATTTCTACACAACTCTAAGGAAGAAAATGTAAACCAACAGGGAATTACATGCACCCACAGTGGCGAAGTAGAAAAAAGCCTTATATTATGGGGGAAAAAAAAAGAAAAAAAAGATATTCTACTACCACACGTGGAAGGCCAATGTCACATTCAAATTTTTTACCCCCTTCTTCTTCCGATCCCGCAACACGTGACCTGAAATAAAATTACAAATGCCTGACAAATGCAACTGCCATGATTACAAATCGACTAGACGTTCCCATCGAGGCATACCACTTTATATTTTCTGTACGTACATTTCACAAAACTCAACACCGTCATTATTGCTGTGCCATGTAATCACGCGGTCTATCCTACTCACTCCGCCGTATTTCAAGAGCATTCATCTAACCGTGCATTTTGACCTCCATGGTCGGCAGCTCCACCTCGACGGCATCATCATCCCCTATGTCTGCTCAGTGAAAAGCCTGGTCCAAAAACCCAGAATGACATAGGAAGTTGTGAACACCCATTGTCACTATGACCACAGCCACCTGCGTCGAAAACGGGTAGATTAGCATACGATTAAGATTTTTCACCTCTGTTTCCACACATCTAAAGCACGTTCAATGACGTTTCTGCAAGACAAATGTCTAAAGTTAAATTTTTCATGAGCATTTCAGAACCTTTTGTTCTTACTTGTTCGCTCGTCGCTAAACTGTTGAAAGTGATACAATATATCGGATCCTTTGTAAGGTGCCATGTATCTTGGACGATGTGCAAATTTCAAGTCCACCAAATAGTAGTTACTCGGTGCCGGCAGTGGAAAATGCATCTCCAGACTATGTATAGCACAAGCTAGTATTCATGCATCATGCGAATTGCCCAATGTGCCAGCAAGCACAAACGTGAAGCAAATTGAAATCGCAAGCTGCCGACACATTTTGTGTGGGGAACCCTTTTCATCCTATGAAATTGACATACTCGTGGCGCGGTAACACAGCCTTGACATGGGTTCCATCAATAGCACCAATGTAATCCTGAAAATAGTGGGTGCTTATTCGAGTCTGGCCTATACAACTCCACACCATCGTTGTAGTTAGGACTTGGCCGTATAAGACATCGGGCTAATGCAACAATGGCACGGAGCACCTATTTAAAGTAGTAACATACCATAGAATGATTGAATATCGTCGTCACTTGATGATAGCCCTTCCCATGCACCAATATACATAAAAACATACCGACCAGCTCATAGATATCTATTTTCTTGCTAGTGGATAAATCGTATTCGTCACACAACACATGTGCGAAATGTCGCAACATGGGCGGGTACATGTGAAATTTTTGATAACACGTCTGTCTATTGCTACACAATGTCTCCATCATGAACATGTGGCCTTTTCTTATAAATGGAAGTCTTCAAATTTGCCACGCTGTGCTTAATAGTAGCCAATTGCATCGATGTTCACTACTACGCAATATTCTACCCATGTCGTGACATCCGCAACCAGGGCGTTACAGAACTCTTCTTCACCAACTTCCTTCTCCTCGTTGGAGCACAGAAAAAGCACACAATTGAAGTCGAGATCATTTATTGCATGATTCAAGATTAAGGGAAGAAGAAGTTTCTACCAAAGCAAATGAACATTACAGGGAATGGAAAACTAGTTATGGAATTGTTGCAACTACACTTATTGTTGTTCTGTGCTGGGGAACACCAATTTGTAAAGGTGAGAGAGGTAGGTGCCATTATTGCACTGAGTGAACTTTCACACGAAGGCTGCAAAAAATTGTCATCCAGTAAACAAGTATGAGTTCAGATTTGACATATGTGCCAGTTACTAAAGATTCTCCAACTATGACAACTGAACTGTACAATCATTTAACGTATGCACTACAACGCATTTTTTAGTTGTCGAACGAAAAATGCGAAAAAAATAATAACATAACAAAATGCCCTCGAAGGCGGTACGCACATGATAGAATGCATCCGATACTGCACCAAGTGTTCAGTAAGTTAAAAAGTTAATTACATACGTTGGTACGGAAGAAAAGAAAGCACTAATGCAATGATCTGTTACGCTCATTAAACTGCCACTTGATTTTTTGTCGGCATCCTTCATGACATCGGCATGTCCCGATATCGCTTCTACGCTAGCAATGTATAAGCGTATAAGTACAATGGTGTTCGTGTCTCAAGTTAACCAGTGGATAGCAACTCCTCGACACACACAACCCTAACGTTGTCGTCTGGGACAATGATGGTGTTTATCTATGCCACAACATCTTCAGCAGCACTGTTGGCACGGTTAACGGAGAATGAGAGCTCACGAGCAGAAACATTCTTCTTTTTTCCCTTTCGCTTCTGCGTGGACGACTTCCTTTTTTCACTGCTTTGGGCATTGGAAACATTGACACTAGACTTATCCCTACCCTTGTCGCCCTCGTCACTCGAGCCGCTACCTTCTTCATCAACTGGTAAGGCATCTTGATGGTCTTCTAGTGCAGAATCTTCAAACATATCGAACCATGTTTTACAAAGCTTCACTGGGGTGACTGCGTACTTGTCGGTGTTGTAACTATCATCAAAAATTGGACAGTACTTAATGTAAATCTCACTGACTTCTTTGTCCTTGAAATCTTTGTAGTCCTTGTTCTCCTGACAAAAAATAGACCAACAATTACAAGCTTGGCAAGTGGAGCAAAAACAATTTCAAATATAAGACTGTGACACACACACGGAAGACACATGCAACTCACTGGAATGCAGAGCGCTGATGCAATGTGCTGTGCTGAAAAAGGAGTACTTATCCCATGAGTGTGTGTGTCAAGTGCAGAGGAACCGAATGAACGTGACGTAACAAACAATTTCCATTCAATTAGTGGATTAAACAAGCATGAAACTAATCTACAGCAAAGTGGAGATGAATGACAAAATATCACATCACACATTTGAATTTTTTCAAAATACAATAACTTATGAATGAATATAAATTTCTAAATTACAGATATGTTGGGCCTGCAACGTGAAATTCACCAATGAAGCTACTGACACCCTACACTAGGCATGCCTCACAACTTTTAGAAACATTTTACTTTGTCGTTTAGTGCGTGAAATGCGAATAGGCAAAAACGAATATAAATGGAACTAATGGAATCTTAGTTGGGGAGATCACGGCTGCGGGATAAAGATTTCATTGCCTTTAATTATCTCGACCACCATTCCATTGCTGCAACAATCCGACCAGTAGACCGATTGTACTTGACCCTACTACATGCCAGCAGCTCGGACAACAATTTGTGCTCTCAATGCAATGAACCTCAATGGTTGCGCAGCTGTTGTTTGGTCCAACTGTGTCCCGATACGGAGTGGAAGAGAGCAACCACATGGTCCAAACCGTGCTTTGTGATACACCGATCGTATCTATGCCCTTCGATGATGGCAGTCTGGCAAGCTGCTATGAACGTTCTGTGTTCTGCTAGGTTCCATCAAGCGTATTTTTCGTTGTCGAGTCATAGACGACGCCACCATCTCTAGACGAGGTTGGTCAACAAACTGAGAAAAGAAGGTAGAAAGAGTAAGAATTCAGAAATTGAAAATGTAGCTTGGGTAGTCTACGGAGTCTTGCTGTACAAATACCTGATTCATTGGAAAATCCATGTCGGTCGAAGGTTGGCAACAACAGGTGGATGCAGCGACTGGGTTGTAAGTATGAGATTCGTAAGTCGGACAATGCAGGCCTTCGGCAATGATTTTTCGATGGTCACCACCCAGTTTGTAGGCGTCGACCGGAATGCACAAATAGCAGCTTGACACACTGTTGAAACCAAAATATGGGACGACCACTTTGAAGCACAGGTGTCTCGCCTGCTTCATTGAATGAATCGACACTGGAAATTATGTGTACCGTTCACCGGCTAGCCGTCAAGGCCTGTGTCTTTTCCAATTGGTGCAGTTCACGATTTAGTTTTCATTGCGAGGAGGGGCAGTTGAGGAAAAAATGGATTGGAAAGTAGAAAAATATTAAAAACGGTGGATCCACATGCTCAGTAAGTTATGGTGTTAATGGTCCAAAAATGAATTATACAGCTGGTGAAAATGTGTAGCAAACAGGGGCGAAATATATAAGGGTATAATTGACATATAACTAAAGTTGTAGGGGTAAAATTGGTATTCAAAAGCTTATCCTCAATCCACACTTTTAATATATTATAGATATGGAGAAAAAACAAAATAAAATAAAATTGTGTTTATAATTTGTTTAACTTATAATGTAAATTAAAGACCGCAAAATCAGTGTAAACATATCTCTACCTTCTACCCAATTTTTTATTTTTCTACCACATGATATAAATAAATAATGCATCATTCAGCTCATTATCTATCACATCCATGAATTGGTAATCAAGGAAAGAAGTAAAAATAATCTACCTACATTAACTGAATATCAAAACATAATAATTAAATTAAGGTTTAAAATTAGGTCATGTTGCCAGTCAATCGTTTTAAGTAAACATCATGAGAGAACAAAAATATTAAAAAGATTTGACTTCATAATCGGGTTTGAAGGAAAAATAAAGAAATTTTAATAATTTTGCACCAAGAATCGCCTTCTTACTCGCCCAATTTTGAAAACCCTAACTTAATATATTTCCATGACGCATCGTGATCCACCATGGTAAGCATACATGCATTTTGTCAGGGCCAGACATCAAACGAGACAAGTGAGGCCCTCACCTTGGGGCCAAACTTAAAGAGAGCCCTTAAATTCTGGTATTTATTTTACTTTGAAATTTAAAAAACTAGATGTTTAAAACTATGATGTTAGCTAGATATCAACAAAGTATTTATGATGAAGTGGTTAAGTTCTAATAATTTACTCAATGGGTATGTGAGTTTGATTTCCTAAATTGTCTTTAGAGAAAATTACTAGAAATGTCTACTTTCAAATATCCATTTGCAAAAATGTTCATTTTGGAATAATTTAGACCAAAACACACTTGTCAACAATTTATGATTCCACATAAAGACAAAAATGGATATTTTTGTAATTAAAAATTTTATTGACCAATAAAATTTTGACATATAACTTGTCCAATTTATTTCAAAAGTGCACACGTCAAATCACAATAAATGTTATTTTTCTCATTGGCACAGAAATGTCGAGAACTACATTTCAAATGTAGAGAAATATTATGCCTATGTTTGATGCCCATTCTATATCCAATTTTAGAAAAATTATAGACGTTACATATTGAGTGTATCACGGCAAGGTAGAAATTTTTTTGGCTGATTGACGTAAAATTACCAATTTGCCCCTACACATAAATTCATTCTATTGAAAATAATGGCAATTTGGTAATTTGGTCCCTCTACAATCAATGCTTTTTGCAAAGTTGGGTCCCACTAACGAACCCAAACGGTCATATTTTGTATTAAAATTTGGGTAAAATGGCTACCAAACATACCCTATGTTCGTAATGAAATGTCATTCTAGACATCTAACATGTCGAGACTAACATTTGAAATGTCGAGAACATTTAATGTTGTGATCTAACATGTGTACTTTTGAAATATAAATGTGGTTCAAATATCGAGAAAGACATTTGAAATGTCGAGAACATTATTTGAATGTAGCTTCTTATGGAAGCAACTTCTAGAAATCTGCGACAAATTGAAAAAAAAATTAAGAACCATTCTACAAATACATCAATTTTCACACTTTTTTTCATAGCGCACACGCATGCAAGTGGGTGGGGCCCATGATTAAAATAATCGTGGACCCCATCTTTGTGAGGAAGTATGAAAATTGCTGTAAAAAAAATGCTGTACAAACAGCATTTTTGAAAAATTAATTGTCTCATTTTTTCATTAAGGACATGATAAACAATTAGTACTAAATTTAAAAAGTTGACATTTTTTAAAATACCTGTTGTCTCTATTACTTATTTCTGAAAATTTTGAATAATTAGTCCTTCATCTTTAGAACCTTTGAAAAATGTACACCCAATCTTTGAAAAAAGAACTTTTTATCCCTCAATTTTTAATTTTATTTATATATTTTTTCATTTAAATATAATTTCATAAAAGTTAATTTTCTCACAAACTATTTTTTTGAAGGATAGCAAAACACTGCATTTAACGAGTAATGCTATTTGTACATTATTGTGTACAGATAGGCGACATTAAAGAGGGAAAAAATTATAATAACTGAGTTTCTTTTGTACACCATTATGTACCCAATAATGTACAAAGAGCATTACTCATATTTAACATCCAACCAAATCTTCAAGCTTTTTTGTTTCTTCTCAATTTCAAATTTTGAAATAAAATTCCATTTTTAAGCAAAAATCTTGTTAAATTTTAGTTTAATGCATGACCATTTTACGAAAAAAGTTGTACAAAAATGTTCGAAAAAGACAACTCTATACCTCATGACAATTTGTTTGCATTACTTTTGTATTTATTTGCAAAAGGAACAATCATTTATTTTCAAAGTTAATAGTTTTGAGGTGTTAATTATTAAGAGAAACAAAAAGAGCAATTAAAACATCTCCAAGAGACTTTATATTAACAAAAAGTATCTTATATATAATATGGAGTATCTTAAAATTTAGAGGGATTGCTCTCAATTTTGGTTCGTTATTTTTTTTTTTTTTCAAGAAATATTTATTGAAATCTCCTTATCTTTTATTTAACACATTTTTTGTATGTCAATAATCAATAAACTCAAATGTGATTTTATTATTTTAAGAAGTATAGTATTGAAATATATAACTTATTAAAATACAGTCATAAAAATTTAAGGAATATTATAGGGAAAATTTGGTTCTTCAAAACACACTTTTTATTTTAAAAAGTTAAAAATAGAAAGTTTATAGGAGCTTATATTCAGACCCTGTTTGTTTTGGATACAAATTATTAGTAGATTTTGATAAAAGTTGATATAATGTGTAGTTGAAAAGTTGATAAAAATTATGGATCCTATAAAATGTGTGATTAAATGAATTTGAGAAAAAATAAATTTTAAGAATTGAGAGCCAAACAGGAGCTTAAGCACTAACTTTTTAAAGTAGAGTCTCTTGTAATTTTTTATTTTTATTTTTATTTTATATTTTTGGATATGCTTTTAATATGCTACATCATTCGACGAGAGTGGATAGTTGTTTCCTAAATATTTATATTGCTTACAAATTTTTTTTAACTGTGCTTGTTGCAATTGCATCTCATCAATAGAAATAAATTTTTTTCAAGTTGGAGTTGATCGAAACTTATTTTTGAGCAATTATATCACATGAAAGATTGAATGCATCGACTTTGTTATCATTTGAACAAGAAAATATTGAACAACTAGATTATACAAATTTAATTAATATTTGATTATAAGACCGCAAGACATGTAGCATTTAAATAATCGTTTGAAATATTTTTCGCCTTGTGATTTAATTATAATATAAATAATTATAAATATTCATTTTGTTTGTCATTTGTTTGTTGATTTTTAAGTGAACATATTTAGTTCAATAAAATTCTTATGGGTGGAAAAATTTTGAATGCTTACTACAATTTTGTGCCCAATTTTTAATGTTTGTCTCGGGCTTTGAAAGTCTTAGATATTCTGTATTTGTGTATGTATAAAATTTTTAAATAAAATTTTAAATATTGTAAGGCAATTGCCAGTTGCCACCCCCCCCCCCCCG
>NC_036251.1:10160167-10217329 GCF_002742605.1 Olea europaea var. sylvestris
TTGCCCCCCCCCCCCCCCGGTTCATAATTTACATCAAATAGCATTTGTGAAACTTTACAACATAACAACAATTTTTTTATTTTTTTTTCAATTGCGCTCTCTGTCTATTTATAAACATTGATTTTTAAATTTTTCTTTGATCAAAAATTCATTTATTTTACAATTTATTCAAGTATACATAGCCAAGAGAAGAGCGTTGTGCTTACTTAAAAGTAAAAATAATATTGTCTATTTACTAAGGTCCCGTTTGGGAGTGATATTTCACCTAAAAGAATTGATTTTTTTTTACCGTTATTTCATTATTTCAATTTTTAATCGTTATTTTTTATTTCTTCACTCATTGGTGGCCTCTGCTTTTCTTTTTAACGGTTAGAAAATCAATTCTTAAAATCAGTCAAAACGTAACTAAAGTTTCAAAACTGGTTAACCGACCAATTATCAACATATTGACACATAGAAAAGGGACTTTCGGTGGACCGAACGATGAGGACAGAAAAGGTTAGACCAATTGGTCCAACGTTAAGTACCCTTTTGCTTCCTCGGAAATCACACAAGCCATTCAAAGGCAACACGCGTTTTTCTTTTTGGTGGCATCATCTCGTTAAGGCGATTTAAGGATTTGGGGATTTGTAAACAAATCGTGCCCGTTAATTATAGGGATATGCTTTGGATACCATGGACAAAAGAGTGGGGACTTCTCCAAGATTTTTATATTGCGAATCACATGAAAAAAAATAAATAAATAAATAAAATTGAAATTAGAGAAATCTATGCATGAGTCAAGAGAAAAACGTAATCGCAAACGTTTCAATTTGTCAATTTCCAATTTTAAAAACATGGATAACTACAATTACATTACATTTTTAATACAACGTTGTAATTGCGATAAACGTTATTAACTTTGCTCATTTTCACACATATGAACTTTCAACTTTATTCTTTGTATTTTAATCTAAACATTTATTTTAATTAGTACATATTGTTCCCGATAACAATAAAAAAACTCGTTATGAGGGGGAAAAAATGTTATTTGTCTATATATATATATTGTTCCGAAAAAAGAGAATCTATGAACAATAATTTAATTGTGTGTATATAATTATTTTTTATGCTTCAAAATTTTCCTGAATTTGATAATTAATTTGTTAATATTACAAGGAGGACCACGTACTAAAGTTAATAATAAACATAGAAAGATTCAGAAAGTGGCAGATGGATGTGAGAAAATCGAGCCAATTGGCCCCGTTAGTGTACCATTATCCTTATCTACAACGTGACAGCATGTTCACATTCTCAGTTAGAGAAAATCAATAATTGTTTGGACGATGAAATTTAGATGATTTTATTGTTTATAAAATGAGTCCGATTTAATGTTCCTTCGTGTACACAACGTCAAGTTTCTTGGTAGTGGAACAACAGGTGCAATGGCTAATAACACTATTTTTATGATTCGAGCCCATGTGTTAGGATCGTTATTTCATACGTTCTTCTGATCATTTTTAAAGGTTTACCTCCATCCCGTCTCTTATAAATTTCTATCGCGTCTCTCTAGGATTCGAACTCATTAACTCTACATTATGAGAGCATTAAATTGAATCTTGGTACTAATTGAGTTCAATTTAAGTCTCTCCTCATAAGACATGATTTGAGTTTAAAGATTGGGGATACAAAAAAAAAAATTTCGTAAAGGACGAGATAGACAAGAATTTTTTTTCAAAACGAACGACAATACGTATGAGCAATGCTTGAACACGAGGCTTAGAATGTTATAACTACGATGCTAGAGTTCACCTAATGGCCTATTTGAGCCTAGATTGAACCCACTCAACACTTAATCGTCAAGGTGCTACACAATTTGTAAAGCTCAAGTGGGTTCAATTTCAATCGGTCAACTCAATGTGGCTCAAAGGCTTGTTTCACGCGTATTCAATATCGATTGGTCGCTTTCTACTTATCAATAATATGTACGTAAGAAATTGTATTTACCATGTGCAAGTCATGTGAGAAGCATACATGCAAAAGCAATAGAGTTTAATGCACCTAAAATTGTAGCCACAATCTTCAACCATTAATTTGGCATGGGCCAAAAAGTTGTTGACACAAAAAGATTAAAAAACTTATCTACACTAAAAAAATGTGCAGTGTGACAAGAAGATGATTGTGCGGGTTGCTAATTAATTGTTGGCTACAAAACACGAAATTAATAATAAAAGAATATGGAGATCGAATAATCAAATGTTATCAAGTAATAGTGTAAGTTTGCACCACTCATTCTGGTCTCGTGCCAAAAGGGAATCCAATTGCCACTAAAAAATTGAAGTAATGAAATTAGGACAACTTTCTTTACATGTTTGCTAAACAAAGTACATTATTTACATAATAAAATTTTTTACAAAATAGAGGCTTTCAAAGATTTACAGCCTATTTGGGAGGGATTTTTTATCCAAAAAAATTGATTTTTTGACCGTTACTTCACTACGCCAGTCGTAATTATTGATTTCTTCTCTCATATGTGGACCCTACTTTTCTTCTAACGATGAAAAAATCAATTCTCAAAATCCCTCCCAAACGGGGCATTAGTCTTGAACTTATATTACAAAGGTTACTTGAAAATGAGGTTTCTCGTCTAGAGTATGACTAGTCATCATAAGAGATGCCCGTGTCAATTAAGAGAGAAAATATTAAATAAATGAAATTTAAAAATCTTTTTATAGAGTTTGACAAAATCAAGGTGAGAAGTAATTTTCATTTTAATTTGTATCATTCGATCAGTTAAATTGAACAGAATTCAACAACACAACGACAAAATATATCAAATACTTTCTTTTTCAAGCAAGTGTAGTTATGCCAAATATATCAATATTATCTGCTCACTTATTACTTTTCTATAATTATAAAACAATAATAAAATTTAGGCCTTTTATCATAGATGATAGATAAGAGACATTTAATGACAGAGAGTGATGTAATGGAGTGGAATCTCCATTAGCTCTAGACATGGGTTTGTTTGGGCCATAAAATAACAAAAATAATAATAATAATAATAAATATATAATAACTTTCTTGAATTCTATATAAAACAAGATGAGATTGCATTAACTAAAAAGTAAAAAGTAAAAAGAAAAAAGTAAAAAGGAGGTCCAGTCATTGAAAAGAAATGATTTTAATTAGGTCACTAAGTAAAGAAACATTTTTCTGGGCACGAAAAAGGCATTTACCCAAATGTCCATCTTTGCATGATCCTGGGAATATAACCTAATTTCCATATAAAATATAGCACGCGTAAAAGTTGTATGTGCTACATTACGACACACTATATCGGATTGTGACCAAATATTTTGAGGTTATTGCCTATTACTTGCTTACACCCTACCTAATCTCGTCACGTCATTGTTCTTGTTCAATTTGTTTGTTGAACAAATTTTAAAGACACAAATGACTCATTCTCATTCTCTTTCACTTTAATGATAATAATTTTCAAATATTTGGAGATATATTAAAATAATAAATAGAAAATTTTTAAACTTTTAGCGATAATAATTTTGAAACATTCGGAGATATGTTAAAATAATAAATAGAAATTGTTTAAACTTTTGGATTGAGTACTTCAATGTAAATACTAAAACAATAAAGTTCTAGAACCAATTCTTGATGTGTCAATCATCTCTAACATATACGTCGCATGTTCGATATTTTACTTCTTTCTTGCTCTTTCTTCTTGAAAGGAATATGGAATGATCTTCCTTGCCTAGATGCTAAGTTCGCTTACCTTGAAGGTAGATTTTCATATTCAACTTATGGATAAGATTGTGCTAAAAAATTAATCTAAATGCTAAACTTGCAAGAAAAGTAAAAGAGGTGAGCAAACAAAACAAGAATTTGGATAGAGATTTGATTTCATATATTTTCCTCAAGCAACAATGACTTATTGATAAATAAACTAGGCTTAGAATATTCGGTCTTTCACCTTTATTCTTATAGTGTCACACTGCTAGTTGTGAGGTTTCTCCAAAATACACCATAGAAATGTTTCGCATGCCTATTAGTTACGAAGTTATTTTCAACAGATTTTTCTTTTAATTCTTGCTTCACTTTGTTAGGTCTAATATCGTAATTGGCGATTCTGTGAATGAAAGGGACTAAATTGAACATTTGTAAAAAAAGTCAAGGACTTGGGTTACAATTTTATAGATGGTTTTGGGTTAGGGTTTGAGTTTGGAATAAGGTAGAAGACTCCCCGGATTTCCGTTAGCTGCTCACCAAGTTGTTACTCGAGCATTGGAAATAGAACAATCGTACCTCGAGGGGAAGAGCTGTCGCCTGCTGTTCGCTAGAGTATTGCTCGAGTTACAATATCACATGGCCAAACCCGAGGTTGCGATTTGGAGAATTTTACACGGCCCATGACACCTATTTGCCCCCAACTATAAATACCAGAGTCCTGGACGAAATTCTTGTGGTTGCTCATTGTGGTTCACAACACAAACACATTCATATCATCTGTGACCTATTAATTCTTTGATTTGTGATTGACGAAATAAATTGTGGCCTGTCAAAATTTTTTATTGTGACTGTGTGATCAATTAATTAGATAATATGTGACCAATAATTATACAAATGTGACTTTAATATATTTAATTAATATTTGAGTTTTGAAGTTTGAAACTTAAAACCTGAAAAATGAATTACCTCATATTTAATACCTAATTTTTGAAATTTTCCCATAAATCGAATATCTTATAAAGTAAGAATCATTTGTGAACGATTTTAACCCTACTACAATTCAATTATTTGCTTCACTTTTCATTTTTTAATATGTAATAAATAATATATAATCATTGGTCGTGTATGAGTTTCTTATTATTAATTCTCAATTAATTAACATTTACATCAATAAAGAATCAATGAATCTTGAATTGATGAATCTTGATCTACATGGATCTAGAGTTGTTTTGGATGAATTTATTTCTATTCATGTATTTATGAATTTTAATGGGTGTTTTAATTCATTTATTAGAAAATAATTCTTATGTACCAAATGTTGTATAAAAATATTGTCCATTTGTAATATTTCGTCATCACAAAAATTTGAATCGTAGAAATTGAGTTTTAAGAGTACAACTTTCTTCTTTTAAATTTCTATCATAAATTTTATTTTGTTTCACAATTTATTTATGCCGCATCAAATCAAAATCGAGGACTATCATATCTATTATATATTAAATACAATTCAGTTATTTCAATAATATTTTAATTTTAATTTTTAAATATGTAAAAAATACTATAAAATCCTTGATCATGTCTAAATTTCATGTTATATATGAATCTAGAGTTATTACGAATAAATTTATTTTTATTCATGTATCAAAAAATTTTAATGGGTGTTTAAATTCATATATTAGCAATTAATTCTTATGTACCAAATGTAGTATAAAAATGTTGCTCATTCATAGTATTTCATCATTAAAAAAAAAATGCATCATAGAAGTTGAGTTTTGAGAGTATAACTTTCTTCTCTTTAATTTCTATCATAAATTTTATTTTCTTCCACATTTTGAATGATTATAACCCTATTACAATTTAATTATTTCAATAATTCTTTACTTTTCATTTTCCTATATGTAATAAATACGACAAAACTCTCGATCATGCATGATTTCATGTTATTAATTCTCAATTAAATAACATTCATATTAATTTAAATTCAATGAATCTTGACTTGATGAATTTTGATCTACACGAATCTCTTAAATTTCTATTCTAAATTTTATTTTTTTCCAGATTCTATTTATACCGCGACAGATTAAAATCAAGACCCACCATATCGAATATTATTTTTATCACTTATAAAGTATTTCAGAATACCGTGCAATGCACATTTAACTCTAACTAGTGTAATTAAGTGTGTATTAAAGACTATCTTAAAATTAGGCCCAATTAAAGTGATCTAGTAAATAATTAAGGATAACTTACAAAAATACCCTTAAAATTAGAGATCTTTTGAAAAATCATATAAAAAAAATTTTGAAGAAAAAAATACTGTTTAAAATTACAAAATGACACAATGTCACTTTTATATTAAAAAATGACTTACAATTTCACTTTTATTAAAAAATAATGTATGTCACCAAAAAAAGTGATAGAAATTTCAAGAAGGCGGCTGAAAAACGTGACAAACACTAAAACAAATGACAAAAAACAAAAAAAAACAAATGACAACTACTTAAAATAGCGACAAAATTAAAAAAAAAAAAGTAATAGAAATTTTAAAAAAGTGGCACAAATTAAAAAAAAGTTACATAGATTAAAAAAAAATGACAGAAAACAAAAAGTGACACTTTTCCACAATCTCCTTGAGTAAACACCTTGCAAACATCAATATTATTGATTTAAAGTTTTCCTTTTCATATGTATTAATATAAAACAAGGTTTGAATTTGCACGTTAAAAAAAAAAAAAAAAACGCACACATATACATCTAGTTAATTGCTTCAATGAGATAATGCGACTTTTTTTTTTTTTTTTTAATCAAATTCTCATTGAACAAACATATTCCATGCATCAATCTAATTGATTCAAAACTATCTTTTATATATTAGCTTAAAACAAAGCTTGAATTTGTATGTTCAAAATTTTAAAAAATGTACACGTATGCATCTAATTAATTGCTCTAATGAAATCGTGACTTTTTTCTTTTAGAGAATGTCATTGTTCCACATTTTCCTTTCGTCAAATGCCTTGTATGCATAAGTTCAATTGATTCAAAGTTAATTTTTCATATGTATTGATACAATCAATTTTTTCTCAAATTCAACAATGTTATTTTCAAATATGTCCCAATCACAATAGCAAAGTCATCAAAAAGAAACTTCATAAGCGACAGATTCTTATTGAGTCTGGTAGCAAGGTTCTTGGGAAAATCTTGTTCAGAACTTTGCATAAACTAATCGATAATCAGTCCAGTGTTTTGTTGCTTCATATTTTGAAGCCGTGAACTGATCTCGGTGAAGTATCTTACCCTCAAAGGAATCATTTATTGCTTCCGCCAAGTCTGTCCTTATCATATTCCAACATATTTGATAAAAATGTGGAAACTATCGGATCGAGCAATGCTATCTTTATCTAAGACTCCTCCATTTTCCATATCTTCATCAAGTAGAGCATTGATATTGGTTGAGAGGGTTTCACTTTGGGAATTTTCTGGAATCGGGACTAATTTGGGTTTTGGTAGTTTTAGAACGTATTAAATACATGGTTAAATGATTTAATTAGTTAATAGGGTATTAATCAAATTAGTTAATTTTTTAGGATGTTAGGCTCATTTGCCCAATAACTAAAGTTGTTAGGTTTTAGGCATCTAAATTAAGGTATGGACCAAAATATGTGTAGAGATCGGATCAATTATGATTGTATTTAATAGTGGGCAAAATACTTATGAATATATATAGGGTTACGGTCTCCCAGTTTATATGTGATTCTCATTCTTTATGTCCTTCCATCCATGCGAAGAATATCAAGAGAAGACATATGGAAGAGGAAGATCCAAACCCACAATCAAGATCAATAATTAAGAAAAATGTATTGAAACAATTAAGATTATGGAGCAAGAACAAGAATTCAAGAATCAAAATGGGCAATATTCAAGATTAAAGATTAAAAAGCCAAACATGAAGAGATTACAATTAATTTCCAAGATTCAAGATCCAGTAATAATGAATCATTCTCAATGAATTAAAGTATGTTTCATATTTAATAATTCTCTTGATAATTTTACTAGATGATATTGACAATAAAATAATTAGGTTTTCCAATTTTTGAGAATTAGAGGTTTCATAAAATTCTAACAAGTGATATCAAAACCAACTCCATGTTCAAAAAGAAATTCAGGATTCATTCATACTTTGAATTTCTGAATTTTGGGAGGTGAATTTTAGTCCTAAATTGCAAAATTTTAGATTTTTTTGAAAATATTTCGAAAATACATCATCACCTTAGCACTGCAGCGTCATGTTTGGGTGCTGTGGTTGCGTAACATTATTTATCTAAAGAATTAAAATAAAAATTCAATTGAAATTTAATTTCAAGATTTGACTTTTTAAAATAAAAAGTATCGCGTTTTATAGAATCTATTGAAAATATGCATAAAATGTTTAGACACATCATTTAACAAAGCGAACCAAAATTCTATTTTCCTTTTTTTTTTTTTAAATCAAATTTTAAGAGGGGATGAAGAAAAATAGTTTATTTGAAACTTGAGGGCTGACAGACACATTAATATGTATATGTGTGTGTGTATAAGCACAAATTGTGAATATTTGTGTGTGTGTATATATTCATGCATTTCATGTTTCGACATCTAGAGGACAATAAAATAAGTTTACTTCCTGGGGTTGAAAAATAAAACAAGATCTGTAAACAGATTTGCTTAATTTTTAAATAATTAAAGATCACAATATGATTGATTTGTTCCAGTTTTTGGTCAAATAAGTTATTCATTTCTTTAAATGAAAAATAGTTTAATATATTTGTTTTTTGAGGCGACACATTTCATCATTTTTTTTTTTTTAATAACTAGGTTTCACTCCTTGACGTTTGTTAATATTTGTCCCATATATACTTTTCCAGGTCAAAATTTTGGAAAAGAATGTTTAAGACGTTATCAAGCAAAACTCATTTACATGTTTCAAGTCAACAAACAAAGAATGTTTAACACGTTATCAAGCAAAACTCATTTACGTGTTTCAAGTTAACAAACAAAACCTCGAAGACAAAATTCGAGGATTTGCCTCCTCAAATCTTAACAGTAATACGATATTTGCGTCTTGTCAGAGGCCATAAACAATATCCCCCAAGTTAATATACAATTATAAAAAGAATTTAATCTCTATTTCGTAAAAGATTCTTCAAAATTCATTTTCCCTCAAATTCATTTTCAGTCGTATATTCTTCCAATAAAACTATTTTGTACATTTTACAAAATATTTTTAAATAACTTTTCAGATAATTGATTATCACAAAATTTACATCAAACATGCCCTTATGAGAAATTTCGCAAAATAGGTCAAAATTTTTCTAATGAATAAACAATAATTGATAGATGTAACCAGCACACCTACATGAACATTAACAAATGTTGCTTAAGGCTAATCACGTGAAATTTTTCTTCCAAATGGATACTTTAATAGTTTTGTTAAAATGACTCATGCAATATACTTCATTATATTACTAATAACTTTGTTGTCCCACGTTGCATGTGGATTGTTTTGAGACGTTACTTGTGCCCATTGAAATACTCCGAGGCTCGTATTACCAATAACTTTGAAGTCACACGTTCCACGTGGACTACAATGAGACGTGACTTGTGCGCATTAAATTACGTCCTATATTATACTGTTCAATTGTAAACGATAATACATAGTTTAACGGAAGTCTCAAATGATGACTGCTTGAAGATGGTAATCAAGTGTCTAAATTCCAATGAATTCAACATCCAATGTTATACTACTTAAGTCTCGACAATCTTTGAATGCCATCCTTCTTTCTCACATTTTCATATTACAAAGGAACATTGCAAAGAATTATGCGACGTGGCGGAGCCAACACCCGATGAGTGGGTGATACCGCACGTGCTAGGCTCCGTCGGAACTTTCAGTTGCCATTGGGCACCAATTGTAGAGGCGGAGTGGTGGAAGAAACAGAGGAAGATGATTGCCGTGAAAAATTTTTTTATTTCTTTTTTTAGTTTTATGGGCTGATGCATGATGGGCTATTAAAAAAAAAAAAAAAATAGGCCCAATCAATATCATATATTTAATGGCAATGCATTATGCAAGTCCAGTCCACCAAAATCAAATGGAAAGTGTTCAAGTAAAGGCAAAGGAGACAAGTCGCTCTGTTGCAGTACATGATTTCTCCACCTCTGGATAGAATTGTGAATCTGCGAAACTGCTGTGACTGCGAGTCTGTGACGAGGAGTCGTCGCCGATAGACCTCTTATGAGTCTTTTTCCTTCAATGACTATGGACTTCCTTTTTCTTTTCCAATTTTTGTTCTGTTTCTATGACTTCTGTCATTTGTATTCAGTTCAATATTCACACTATTTCGCGCGGGTAGTCGCTAACAATTAAAAAGGGATCAGACGATCGTGTAAGGAACAAACATCTTGAGACAAAATTTCAAAAAGGGGTGTTTTATTGACGATGATTTTACAATTGGAACTAAACAGAATGCCTTCAAAGGGCACAAGCACACGAGTACTGAAAAGAAATATTTAAGTCTAAACTAAGAAATTGAAATTACATATTCTCTGTTTGAGAGTGTTTGATTCGGGGTCCTTTGCTCTATGTCTTTTCTTCCTTTTATATTCCCTTGATGATTTCTTCGTGATCAACCGCTTAAAAACTTCTTAATTGTTTCATAACTATCCACTTCCTTTATGGTGGCCATCGTGTCGTGGAACTGCCGTCTCTAACTGCTGCTACTACTCTTTGTCGTTCAACCTTTTTCAACTGAACTCCTTGAATCGTGGAACGTGATAAGGTTACTTGATAACTGCTTCAATAACTGCACTTCTGGATAACTATAACATCTTATGTTTGCTAAGATCCTGAGCGATTCAAAGGTTTGGGCGAGAACAGGGTCATAGCTTTGGGCGAATGTAAAGCACTTCCTTCGCTCAGATCTTGGGCGTCTTGCAAGTTTGGGCGATGGTGTTACCGTGTTCGTGGGCCTCTACTGCATTCATTAGTAACCCTATTTGGGCCTTTATCCTGAATTTCCCGGTTGGGTTTCATTCTTTGGTTTATTTGATTTGGGGATTTCCTAATTGGGTTTTATTTCTTGGGCTATTCGATTTGGGCTGCACTTTTAGTGTGTTAACAATTACCCCCCAATATGGCAGAATTAATACCAATTATTAATCTTTGCCATATTTACTTTGTATTTCTCAGCAACATTTGAAATTCCCAAAAATTTTAATCATTATTTCCTTCCATTGCCTGAAAAAGTGCGACGCTACAAACCCTTATAAACCCCAAAGACACGTCATTTCATTGTACCACTAACTCACGTATCATTATTTCGCGCTTCTTTCCCACCATATCACTGTTCATCTTCTTGTTTCTCTACTACGTTTCTCGAGCAAACCTTAATAAAGCTGTATTTCGTTCCAAATGGCTGATCCACAAACCCAATCCGACGACTCTTTTAGCTTCAATGATTTCCAGAAAATCCTCACTCGACCATATGTAATCCAAACTTTCTTGCACCAGCCAATGCTGAACTTAATGAGTTCTATCTGGGTCCTTCATTCACCAACGCCGAAGCTGTCGAACAAGTGGCGGTGGGTCAGCTGTTTCCTTGTACTCAAGGCCCTCCATTCTTGAACTCTTTGCCGCTGAGGCCTATTCGCGAAAAAGGTATTTGCACTTGGCCTAAATCTGATGTTGTTTTCCATAGATAGCATGCTCGCCTTGTGGGTCATGGTCCTATCAAGGCAATTTTTGATCGTGCTAGGATTTCTGATTAATTAGAAATCTCTCTTCAACCCCCAATTTTTGACCCAACACTTTTTCCTATTACTTTAAGTTTTTGACCCTCTGAGTATAATATTTTTGTTTTCCCTCTTGGTTTCATGTCCATTACTTTAAGGGATGTTGGGGCCCTAGTAAATCTGCCACCTTTGGGCGATACCATTTTCCCTGGTATTTTGATTTCTGGTGTCGCTCCAAAATTTGACAGAAAACTCACCGAATCCTATTCAAGCCTGCAAATCTGTTATAATCACTCGAGCGCTGAGCCTTCCCATGCTAAGCATGTGGCCTTTCTTCAGATTTGGCTTTGTAAATATATTCTGTGTGTGCCAAGCATGAAACCTTCTATGAGCTATTTACCCATAGCGCACGAATTGACGCGTGGTAGGCCTCTGAATTTGTGTTCTTTCTTTTTAGCTGCCCTCTATAGAGGCATGACTTCTCTTCAATTCCAATTGAAGAATGGTGCATCTCCCACTGACAGTGGGCCTCTTTAGTTCACTCAAATGTAGTTGAGAGCCTATTTTTCATCACTTGGTGCTCTATCTTTGTCCCTTCATTCTGCTAGCTACTATGGGCTATTGACCCACTGAGCCCTGTAAATATGTCCAGAAGGGACATCTTTTCATTCCAGAAAGGACATCTTTTCATTCTTTTATACTTTGAATTCAATTCCTTCTTTCTTTCATTTTCCTCCCCCTTTAACTCCAGATTATGTGCAACCCCCATCCACCCTGAACAGTGCGAGCACCTCTTGGCTCGTTTGGGTTCAGTTTTTGACCGGGAGGGAGTTGTTTCATGATATTTTGACTGGAACCAATGCCAAAGTTGGGGTTGAAATATATACTCCCCAATTTTTTGCTCGTCAACTTGATTTTGACCAAACTTGGCCTGTTCCCCCTTGTTATTCAAGAAATTTGATAGATCACTTCCACACCATTAATAAGGCAGAGGCAGAAGCTATAGATGCTCGCAATATTCTTTTGACGAGTAACTTTTCATTAGCCCCCTTCAATCCTAGCCGTGCCATCCATTCCTTTTTTGAATGACTCTGGCCATCAGTGAAGCGCAGATTGTTTGCAACTGATGCCAATTGTGCTTTTCATTCACTGGATCAGCCAAATATTTCTTCCACTTCTCCTGTTTTGGTCACCCCTATGTCCATTAGGAGTCCTTCCTCCCCTGCTCGTGCTAATCAGTCTGTTCGTCCATCTACTTCTCTTCCTGCCAAGCCCACTGCAGCTAAGAGTGCCCCAAGCTGCAAACGGCCAGCCTCAGCGTCTCCCATTTTGGAGGATGATGATGATGATGATGACACTCCTCTCATCGTCAGGAGAAAGGTAATTAAATTAGTTTACTCACAATCATACCTTTCTATATTTGAAACTTTTCTATGTGCTGATGGTTTATTTGGATTTCTCAAAAGAGTTCAGCATCTCCTTTGAAGGCTTTGGTGTTGGCAGCTCCTGCTCGATCATTCTCTGCTGAGACTGCTTCATCCAAACTAGCTGATGAAGGGACTACGCTTAAAGAGAAACCTTCAGTCCCGGAATCCTCATCACAACTAAAGGATGAGCCACCTTCTTCCCAGGGCGTCAACCCCCCAAACATCGAACCAGAAGGTAATACGTTTTTTGATGTTTTACCTTTACTTGTGCTATTGGTTTTTAATTTGTTGCTTTTTGAGTTCTGCAAATGCTCCCATGGGTTTGCCCGTTGTGGCAAAGTCTTCTCGTCCAGACAAAGGAAAGTCCTCACAAGTGGTAGATTTGGCTGGGGATATGCCACCTCCCAAGATTGCTGATGAGGTAATCTTTGCTTCACTTTTACTTCCGCTTTGTTTATTGAAGTGAAAACATTCAATGTTGGCAATTTTCTTTGTAGGATGTTGATAAGATTGTGTGTTCCATCCAGGACTTGTTCACTTCCTGGGGACAAGTCAAGACATCTCGCCCTGCTTCAACCGGTCGTCCTTCTGCTTCTTCAGAGGAAGATATAAAGTTCCTCAAGCAGTCGATATTTGAGTATATGTCCTTTATGTATATGGACATCGGTTAGGCTAGTGCTGCCAAACATAAGGATAAGGTTGAGCATTTGAGTGCGAAGTTGGCGCAAGTACTGACACTTCCGTCGCTCAATCTTTCTGCTGATTTTAAAGCGACGTTGAAAGTTGTCCATTCCGAGATTCTCTCCTTGCTGGCCAAAAATGTTGAACTGAAGGTCAAGAGTACTTAATATCTTCGTGCTGTATCTGAAAGAGAGTCTTTACTTCTAGAGATCAACAAAGCTGAGGACGAATTGAAAGAAATCTCTTCCGAAGTTATGATTGAAAACTCTTTGATGACCAGTTTGACTGCACAGATGAAGGAGCTTCAACCAAGGATGGACGACTGCAAGGCGAAAATTGCTGCTAAAAAACGTAATGTCTCCCAAGGAATTAAGCGAACCAAGTCTTTGGTCGAGCAGTACAAGAAGCTGGAAGTTGATGATGATTTTGTAGTTGAATTGGATATCACTTCTTCTCGGCAGAGTGAGGATTGGGGGAGACTTAGGGAAAGAATTCGTTCGGTCTGGGGCGAATTGTAATTAAGACATATAATGCCTTAACTTTTCCTTTTGTAACTTCGTATTAACTTTCCCATTGTAACCTCGTACTGATGTCCATTGGTAATTCTAAACGTACCAGCAGCCATTATCATTAATGAACGATTAATTTGTCTTCTTGTGTATTTATTGACGTCGTCTTTAATCGTCAACCCCCAAGCATTTAACTGCTTTATGCTAAGATTCACGCACATTTTCTCTTGGTATTTCTGTCTCTTGTCCCAAAACTTCGGGCCATTTGATTGCAGTTACTAAGCACGAATGTGGCTGTTCATATTCTGTCTCTTCACCTTCACGGCCCTATAAATGTACTTATATTCCACACTTGTCATTTTCATTTCCATTCTCTTCTTCAAAACCAATTTGCTGACATTGTTTGGCATTTTGACAATCGATCCAAAACCTTCGTCTTCCATGGAAATGGATCATTTGATCCGCCCATTTTTCCATCTTTTTTGATGTCACCTTTAGTATGGGAGATATAGGAAATATTCTTTGGCTAGCGAAGTTCTTCCCATCGTCTCCATGTTCCTTACAAGGAGTTCGATGACGGAAGACAATTTTTTAGGATGCCTGTAAGCCACCTTGCTTGCTGAGAGTGCTTCTCAGCCTCCTTGCCCGTTATTGCAGCGATGCATTTAGGAAGGCGATGTGAGGGTGCTTCTTCTTCCCTTCTGCTTGCTGAGAGTGCTTCTCGGCCTCTCTGCTTGCCTTTGCAGCAGTGCGATCAGGATAGCAATCAATGCCAGTTCACCCTCTTACTTGGCGATCGACCTAGAGATTAGTTTGCTCTCAATTATAACTTATAGAGCATTTAGTATTTTGTATTTTGCAACTTTTTAATGAATGTTTGATAACAAAGGAATTTATTTGAGCGTATTTCACTCTGACCCTTTTTTATTTACTATCGTTCAACGCGATTTGATTACACTTTTATTTGTTCACTTTCCCATAAGGAAGGAACATATTTTTTCAAATATTTGCCATTAATGAACTTCATGTGCTTGGTGCCATTTAAATTTTTCAAATGATAGGCTCCATTATGCAACACACTATTTACTTTATATGGTCCTTCCCAATTGGGCGGCCACTTGTCATACTTTAGATCTTTGCTATCCAAAGGGAGTATTGTTTTCCAAACCAATTCGCCCTGGCTAAACGACTTGACTATAACTTTTTTATTATAAAACTTAGTCATCCTTCGTTTTTGAACTTGCAATCTATCTAGGACGTCCAACTCCAATAAGTTTTGAACTAATGATTCGGTATACTCATCACCACTTAACTTATGTTGTAAACACACTCTGATCGATTGCACGTTGATTTCCATAGGCAAAACGGTCTCTTATCCATAAGTAAGTTGGAAATGAGTAATTTTGGTACTTGACCGATGCGACGTCCTATAAGCCCATAAGGCATTGTTAAGACATTCGTGCCAATTTCTGGCATTTTCATTTATCATTTTTTTATGATATTTTTTAGAATCTTATTAGAAGATTCTGCTTATCCGTTGGATTGAGCGTAATATGGTGTGGAGTTTACTAATTTAACTCCAAACTCGCTCAAGAATTCATTCACTTGATCTCCATTTAAAGAAGTTCTGTGATCTACCATCAAAGTTTGCGGAATTCCAAATCTATAAATAATATGATCACGGATAAATTCTATGACATTCTTTTGGGTGATCTCCTTTAAAGATGTCGCTTTTACCCACTTAGTGAAATAATCAGTTGTAACTATAACAAAGGTATGTTGCTTGGACGATGGGGGATAAATCTTCCCTATCAGGTCTATCGCCCAACCCTTAAATGACCAAGGTTTGATAATATGTGCTATCTCTCGTGCTGACGCCCTTTGTATTGGACCATGCTTTTGTCATGCTAGACAACTGTTTGCATACTGAACGCATGATTCTCCCATCTTTGGCCAAAAATATCCATTCCTAATAATTAACCATCTCATCCTTTGATCAGCTTGATGAGCTCCACATATCCCTTCGTGCACTTCAGTCATGATCGTCCTGACTTCTTGCAAACTTACACATTTTAGCAATATACCATCAGAGTGTTTCTTAAACAACTCTTCATCTATCATGTATAGTTTAGCAAACGCAACTTCATTTTTTTACTATTTCCTATATTAGGTTCTTTAAGGAACCTTTTAATCTCTGCCCTCCAATCTATCGCATCTCTATCTTGTATGCAATGAATTTCGATCGTTCTCGCCCTTCTTTGGACCACTGGCAATATTGTTTTATACTCATAAGTAGACTTCCAATTTAAAAACTTCGAGTACCCTGAGGCCATCTGGGCCAACTCATTTGCCACGTCCTTATATATCCTATTAACACATTGAAACTCTACTTGATCGAATTCTTCCAACAACTCTTGGGTGATTTCATATAAACTTATAATGGAATCACTTTGGCACTTAAAATCACCAATCAATTGGTGAATGACCAATTGAGAATCGCCTCTAACGATCACATTCTTTACTTCCATATCTATCATTAATTCTAGGCCCATGATTAAGGCTTCATATTCGGCTTGATTGTTGGTGTACATCCTATCCAAAGTGAATGCGAACTTGTAGCAAATCCCTAAAGGATTTATCAATGCTACTCCTACTCCTGCACCTTCAGAGGTTTTTGACCCATCGAAATATAAAACCCAAGATTTTACTTCGAATGAATTGATTTTTAATTCAATTTCTTCATGCATGTCAAGGCATGGATGATCGGCTAGAAAATTAGTCAATGCCTGATTTTTGATTGCTTTTTGGGGTACGTATTTTATTTCGAATTCTGATAATGCTAACGTCCAAAGGCCTACCTTTGATGTAAGTAGGGTGAGAGAACATATACCTAACCAAATTTACTTTGGAAATCAAATAAACGGTTACAGGCCGTAAATAAGCCCTTAATTTTGTACATGTGAAATACAATGCAAGACATAATTTTTCAATGGCAGAATAATTACATTCACATTTTGTTAACCGTCTACTCAAGTAGTAAATCGCCCTTTTTTCACCAAATTGGTCTTCTTGCGCGACCATTCCAGCTATTGATTCTTTTTCAACCGATACATACACTTTCATTGGCCGTCCTTTGATTGGTGACACCAACATTGGTAGACTTGATAAATATGTCTTTAGGCTTTCGAAATCCTTTTGGTGTTTTTCTTTTCAAACGAATTCGTCCTGATTTTTTAACTTTAAAAGCGGCGAAAAAGTTTTAGTTTGCCTTGCACAGTTAGAAATAAAGCGTCTTAAAAAGTTTACTTGGCCTAGAAACCTTTGCAATTCTTTTTTGTTGCTAGGTGGTTTGGCCTCTAAAATGACCCTTGCTTTATTTTTATCAGGTTCAATCCCCCTTTTATGGACTAAGAAACCAAGGAAGTTTCCTGCATTAACACCAAATGCACATTTCAAGGGATTTAATTTTAGTTTGTATTGCTTCATTCGCTCAAATGAACATCTTAATTGTTCAAAATGGTCTTCTTCTTTAATGGATTTGACCACTATATCATCTACATACACTTCAACAAATTTGCCTATCATATCATGAAAAATCAGGTTCATCGCTCTTTGATAAGTTGCTCCTGCATTTTTCAGGCCGAAAGGCATAACTACCCATTCAAAACATCCTAGAGACACAGAGCATCTAAAGACAGTTTTGTGTATATCTTCCTCAACTATATAAATTTGATTGTATCCTGAATACCCATTCATGAAGGAATACATTATGTGTCCGGCAGTTGAGTCTACTAAAGAGTCTACTGTGGGCATTGGATATTCATCTTTAGGTGTGGCTATGTTTAAATTCCTAAAGTCTATGCACACCCTTAATTTACCATTCTTTTTTAGTACTGGCACGATATTGGACAACCAATTCACATATCTGACTGTTCTAATAAAGCCTGCTTTTAATAATCGCTCTATTTCTTTCTTAATCTCAGGAAGTACGTTGGGAGCAAAACGCCTAGTAGGTTGCTTATGAGGCTTAAAATTTAGCTTGGGTGGCAACCTATGTTCCACTAAATTTCTATCTAAACCAGGCATATGTTCATATTCCCAAACAAAACAATCTTTATATTCCTTTAATAAAGCGATTAATTTATTCCCAATATCTTGATCGAGCATTTGGCTGATGAATATTGGGCGATCTTCTCCTTCATTGTCAATATTCACTTTAATCAGAGGGTCTTATGCTTGAGCGTATCTAGGCTTGGCGATCCTCATCACTTCGTCGTCCAATTCCCTTGTAGGCACTTCTTCTTCTAAACAATCGACCTTGTTGACTTCTCGGTCAATACTTTGTTCCAACTCGAACACTGTCAATTTGTCTCTCAATTTTTTCAAGGCTGCTTCTTCTTTCATCTTGTCCTTGCATTCTTTATTGAAAGCCATTAATTTGGCTTTGGAGGCCTGAATATCGGCCATTTACCTTTGTTGCTTACAACTCATTTAAAAATCTTTGATTACTCTTTTGCCAATTATTGGCTCTTCTAGAGCCACTATGTTTGGCCTCATCTGACTGAACATTTCAGTGAGTGCATCCAACGAAAACGGCTCTTCACTCTGCGTGACAATTTGAGTTTCTTCTCCATCTTGGACTACTCTGACATGTCCATAATTTCCTTCGTACATGAACCTTTCTACTGAGTTTGCTTTTGCGACAAAAGGTCTATGATCAGCCTGCACCACTTCTGCTTTGCCTTTGTCATTCCAAAAAATCAAGCATTGATGGAGCGATGAGAGTATACAGCGACTTCTGTGTATCCAATTCCTTCCTAATAACACATTGTAACTAGTAGGACCACCTATTACAAAGAAGACTGTAGTCCTAGTAGTTGTCCCTATAGTTATGTCCAATGTCATAACCCCTTTAGCTGAAATTGCTCCTCCATTGAAACTCGTAAGGACGACTTCTGTTGGGATCATATCGTTTTCTGTCTTTGTGAATTTCCTCATCATCCTAGATGGAATGGTGTTTATAGCTGCTCCATTGTCGACAAACACTTTTGCCACAGGTATACCGTTAACTAGAGCTTTAACGTACAATGGTCTCAAGTGTTTAGTTAATTTCATGGCTGGCTGCTTAAAAATAACCTTTTCGGCAGCATCTATTTCCACTTTCTGCTTGTCCTCTGTCGAATTATCCTTTTGTGATAAGTTAACATGCAGCATGTCGTACTGAGCTTCCGTTTCCTTTTTACTATTTTCTAATGCTTCTTCTTCAGTTACCCAACCTGTGGGAGGAGGCATTATTCTTGGAGGTGATCCATACTTTTCAGAGCGAGGCGCTCTCTTTTTCCTTTTGGGCGTCCCGTACAGCATGTAATAATCGAAAGAACGCCCAGACGGTTCCCCCAACAAGTCCACTTTACGAACCCCCTCTCGATGTAGTTGCTTCAACAAAGTGTTGTACGATACTCCTCTTTTTCTTCTTTCTGCTTCCAAATTAATTTCCTCTTCGATATCCGTCATACCATCATCTCCTTCATCATCGTAGGCCCCTCTAAAAGTTTGGCCTTCTTCATATTCTAGGACGCATGCTTCTTCTTCGTTATCCTCCCTCTCTTCTTCTTCTTTCTCTTTATTTTTGAACTCATTGACTAGCAAATAGTTATTAGCCATTACAGGAGGCAACGTACCGAACTGAATAGTAAGGGATTGATCTAGATCTTTTCCATCTCTTCTATCTCGCTCAAACTTCGACCTCCCAGAAGAACTTTCTAGCAATTCTTTCATTGATTCACCTGTACCGGTCTCCATACTGTCTTCGAGAATATTTTGATTGGCCACCTTGAGCAGCTTAGGCGCCTTAGGACGTGATATTCCCTGTTGTTGCCTCAGCATTCGTCTATAGTTCCGTTGAAATCGTCTTTGTTGGGTTCTAGTCATTTCGTTGAAGAGTATCGCCCATCCTGCATTATACTGGAACGAATGCCGTACATTTAGTTGGCGAGGCTGCGGCCTAAATGTTCTACCATCATTCACTGGCCTGAACTGCCTCTCAAAAGGCGGTCCCCTATAGAACGATATATCTTGCCCTTTACCAGGCTGACATTTGGAAAAAAATTAGGGCGATGATGATGCTGCTATATCCCTGGTTTCTCTATATTCCCACTCGCTTCTCTTTTACATCTTGCACACAGGACTTCTTCATCTTTTTCAGGCTCTTTCCCTTTGATACGTTCAAAGACACTGGGATGTGGTCTAGGGTCCTCTTCTCCATCATCTATAACCAACTTGAATTTTGACAACTTGTTTTTGAAACCAGTCCTCACCATGTTCATCTCAAGTGGCTGTGGAAAAGGATTTTCATCTACTGCCATCTTCCTCTTATCCTCGAACTTAATTCATCCTGATTCAATGACATTCTGTAACACATGGCGAAAAACCAAACAGTTATTAGTCAAATGTGACAATGCATTATGCTACTTACAATATTTTTTACCCTTAACTTATTCAGGGTTTGGCAATTTATGTTTATCGCTCAACTTTATCTGCTTATCCTTATATAGTTTATCAAATATAAGGTCAGCCTTGGTTACATCGAACAAGAACGTTCTAGCCTTTATGTTTTCATCTTTTATAGGCTCATCCTTACCCGACGGTCTAGGCTTAGCCATTATAGGACAAGTATACATATCTCTTTTGATTAGTTCGGCCAAACACATTTCGGTTTGATCGTAATACTCGTCATTAATGGTATGAACATCAAAATTTGGGTCTCTCTAATAAGTCCCTTTGCTAGAATTTTTCATTTGCTCTTCTTCTCTTATTAATCGTTCATACCTAATCACGTTCGCGCTCAATTGGAAAAGATTGGGAAATTCCTTGTTTTGGAACTTCTTTTTCAAATCAAAGTTTAGACAACCTTGAGCGATTTTGACAAACTCCTTTTCGGGCAAAAGTACAAAACATTTACTTCTTGTTGTTTTGAACCTTTGAAGGAAACCTTCTGTCCATTCGTTTGGCATTTGACGTAGATTCGCCAAATCGGCCAAAGTAACTTCGGACTCGGTCTTATAAAACTAGGCGTGGAACAATTGCTCCAATTGTTGCCATGTTTAAATAGAGTTCGCTGGCAAATTGATGAATCAGGAAAAAGCTAATCCTATTAATGAACTAGGGAACAACCTCATTTTATGGTAATCAGTTACGTCACCACTTTGCAGTGTGAATCGCCCTATGTGTTCTAGTGTAGACACCTCTCCTAAACCGGTAAATAGTGAGAATTCTGGCACTTTATACCCTCTAGGTCATAGATATGCTTGGTCTACCCAATCAGGATATGGCTTTGTGTAAATCGACCTAATGACAGGATGTACCCCAAAAGCCATCTGATCCTGTATTATTTCCATAATTTGATTCCTCAACATGACATTAGGGTCATATGGAATTCCTACAGGTTAGTTGACCGGTTGATTTGCTTGAGGCATGATATTTGGTCCTTGGTTGGCAACAAAGTTACCATGATTTGGGTCATTGTTACCATTAGCCTAAATATTTACTTCATCATTAACACGTGGGACATTCTGTCCATTATTTAGGACATTGTCTCTTACGTTTAGGTTACCCCCCAAGTTAGATATACTATTGCCACTATTCTGATTTGGCATTACACCATCCCTTAGTTTGAAGTAGAGGGACCAAAAGGTGATTCTACCCCTTGATTTGGACTTAGGACTGAGGAATTATGTCCCATAATTGTCCTAGTTTGGAAGTGATTTGCAAGAGGCACGACTGGCTGACAAATTTGGCCTACCAACTTATTCATTATTTCATTCAAAGTATTCAGTTGTTTAGCCATGTTATCATAGTGTGCATTCCCAATCTGGGTAAGTCTTTCCATGTTATGAATATTTCGTAGATTTACCTGTTCAACGACATCCTGTGTGAGTTCTCCAAGTAATGCATACATAGTTCGAGGACTCAACTCTATCATTGGTTCGCAACGACTATGACTGCTCTGATTCTGTCCATCTGTTCGTGGAGAGCTATGTTGCTCCTTATATCGCTTGATCACAAACTGGACTCCTCCCTGACTTGCTTCCTTATCAGATTTCTGAGGCATATTGTTTCACATTTTGTATCTCCAACACCAAATACCAAGGTCCCACTGGGCGTGCCAAATTATTTCGTGCGGGTAGTCGCTAACAATTAAAAAGGGATCAGACGATCGAGTAAAGAATAAACCTCTTGAGACAAAATTCCAAAAGAGGGCATTTTATTGGCAATGACTTTACAATTGGAACTAAACAGAATGCCTCCAAGGGACGCAAGCACACGAGTACTGAAAAGAAATGTTTAAGTCTAAACTAAGAAATTGAAATTACATATTCTTTGTTTGAGAGTGTTTGATTCGGGGTCCTTTGTCTATGTCTTCTCTTCCTTTTATATTCTCTTGATGATTTCTTCATGATCAACCGCTTAGAAATTACTTGATTGTTTTATAACTATCCACTTCCTTTATGGTGGCCATCTTGTCGTGGAACTGCCGTCTCTAACTACTGCTACTACTCTTTGTCGTTCAACCGTCTTCAACTGAACTCCTTGAATCGTGGAACGTGATAAGGTTACTTGATAACTGCTTCAATAACTGCACTTCTGAATAACCATAACATCTTCTGTTTGCTAAGATCCTGGGCGATTCGAAGGTCTGGGCGAGAACAGGGTCATAGCTCTCGGCGACTGTAAGACACTTCATTCGCTCAGATCTTGGACGTCTTGCAAGTTTGGACGATGGTGTTACCATATTCGTGGGCCTCCACTGCATTCATTAGTAACCCTATTTGGACATTTATCCTGAATTTTCCAGTTGGACTTCATTCTTTGGTTTATTTGATTTGGGGATTCCCTAATTGGGTTTCATTCCTTGGGCTATTCGATTTGGACTGCATTTTTAGTGTGTCAACACACACAATCACACTTCACATAATTACATAATTCACTTTTTTATTTATTATTCGTAAGTTATGATTCAAGGTTTATGAGTTAATTGACAAAGAAATGAGAATTGTGAATTTGTGATTTATGATGAATAATTTATACTGTATGAGTTTTGAGTTATAATTTATCATTCATGAGTTTTAATTTGTCATTTGGGAATTTAGGTTTAGGAAATTGGGGAGAAGTGAAAAAAATTAATGGAGACGAAGATTTTGGGCTCAATTCAACCATGGGTACTCTATTTTTTTATCAGTTTTAATTAAAAAATAACTTGGGACATTTTGTATATTATGAAACAATTTTTTCAACCAAAACGAAAGTTCATACCAAATTCTTCTAATTCTAGTGGTGCATCTAGTCCCGCCCTAGCTTTTAATCGAGCATACGAGTTGTTAAATAATACAAAGAAGTCTCAAGCTCCATTCAAGAATTGTTAATATTATTTAATTAAATAATAATAAACGACATCGTTATTACGATAGTTGATTGTCAATGGTCAGCCTCCGCCCTAGTTGACCTCCAACCTTGGTTTCGACACTGTATGCGCCTCTCTTTCTTATCCATATTCACGGTTGTCCAATACCTGTTCTTATTGGTCTCTTTTCAGCTGTCGAGGGATCCATTCTAACCTAAATCGATGTTGCTTATCTACTAATGATATGTAGCAATACTCAAGTGAAAAAGATTCAAGCAAAACCTATTTATTGAACAAAGAGGTGTTCAAATAATTGTTGAGAAACCACACAAGGATAATAACTAATAAAACATCTAAACCACAAAAACTAACCATGTCAGGTCCTCAATGCACAAATTTCAATTGAGAAAAGCTCAAATTAATAAAAATTAAATTGTCAAAATGACCATAATCTAAATGAAATCTCACGAGTTAACAAAACTGTAGCTTTTCAATAATCAATTCTCATTTTGGCATTAGAAATGGGTAGAGTTTCAGAATTGTCACTAATGGAAATAAAATATAAGTTTCTTCCTCAGCGGGTCCTTCCCAGACTAATCTCTCAAAAACTAACTCGCTTTCGAATCCCTGAACTGTGTCACAAGAATCTTAGCTGCATTAAACTGGTCTTTAACTTCCACTGTAAGACCTAAGGGAATGCTCACCTACTTCTTCTTCAATTTACTGGACATAGATCGAGTATACGCAATTCCCTGAACATTTAAAATCTTTTAACACGATGAACAGAAATTCCTTGATTTCACCAAGAATCAAACCAAAAATCGGAATAGTAGTTGAAGATTTGAATAACTTGAACAGGATTTTCGAGAGATGAAAAACCCTAAAATGAAGAAGTGTTTTTCACTCAAAACCAAAAGCTAGAAGTAAACAAGTGGATGTACCAGAAGGCAGATGAAACACGGGTTTTGTTACATGTACAATCGGGTTGACAATCACAAACATAGGAAGAGACCCACGATGAACAAAAAAATCTTGGGCTCCCCTCCTGTGAGGAGGTTGTCCTGATTGTAAAACTAGCGAAATTTGATGAAACATATATCCAACAGAATAATCGAAATGCCAGATCCAACAGGCAACAATCAACCACACATCATCTCGTGTAAAGCACCCACCAGTAACACGCTTATAGACCAAATTTGGAGAAGCGGCGCTTAGAGTTCGAACATTTCGAAATGAGTTCGTTCTTGATGATCCACATGAAGAAAAAGTAGCTCAAAATTGCTGAGAAGTGCAGATCGCATAGTCGAAGAGGTTTTTTGGTGATTTATAAATTGTGTGGTTTGAATCAGCTAAAGTTTAGCACTATTTTGATTTAGTAAATTTATCATTACATTTTCTAACATAAATAGGTAAAGTAATTAATTCTTATAAGTTGAAAAGCAATTTTACTTTTGCCTCATAATTCTAAATCTCAACAATTCGTCCAATATTAAAATTACAGAAAATGCTTAATTCCAATTACGTTGAGATTATTATTTAAAAGGGAAATTATGCCCCATATTTGGTTTAACTATTTTTTTAATTTTTTTTAAATAATTGGCTACTTATGTTTGTAAATATTGCGTGTCTGATTTCATTCATAAATCTATTTTCTTCCCTAGGTATTTTGATCTCAATTTAACTCCAATCAATTCCTGCTTGACAGAAATCTAAGCTTCTCAACAATTAATTATAATCACATATTCCATAAACCCGCTACGTTATCATTTTTTCACCTGCTCATTTCGTTAATTTTTATCAAAATCTACTAAAAATCTAAAAAGAACAAACTATATATATAAGCCTCAAAGCTGAAGGAGGAATCCTCTCAAAAGGGCGTTGTGTCTTTAGGATTTGGCTTCTTCCACAACGTGGGCGGGACTACTCCATACTCCAAAAATATAATTTAGCACGATATTGTCACGCGCATGTTACCCATATTTGACGAGGTATTAGCATCAAATTAATGAGATTATAGCACCTTCTGAAAAAAAAAAAAAAAAAAAAAAAGCCAAACATATTGCAATACGTATCTGGTCAAGTAATTCAAACCTACTCCCGTTGTACTACTTAAACCAATTCACAAACTCCATATAGACCGTATAATGTCTCCAGGCTGATTTTTCTAAACAGAACAACTTAAATAGCTCTCCACGACACTCAAAAAGATACAGACTTCAGTTCATGAATTCACCGATATAAAAGCACTCTGCAATGAATCAATCACCGTGAATTGTATATCGCTCCCATTTCTTTGTTGGATCATATATCTGTAAAAGGAAGGAACCAATAGTTAAAGTCAACCATAATGGATGACAGGGATGGGAGGTAAAACAAGTGTTCAAATTTGTGTCAAGTAACAAACGGGCTAGACGACATTTATACTGGATATTTTAGAAACACTTAATACAAAATAGAAAAATTCATTCCTCGCATAGTCTAATGATAAACATGCATTTTCACTCTCATATATGTGCGCTAGCCATATAGGGGTATACTTTTTTGTTCAAGCTTGCTGAAGTTATCTCCCTTAGATATAGACTGGAGTGGGGTGACCCAGACTGACTGCGGGCCTCTAGTCTGGCCTTTCATGTGCCGGGATGGGCGGCATACATGACATCTCTACTCTCAAACACACACAGTGGTGCTAAGTAGAACACTTCTATGTGTGCAAATGTACATGAAAGCATGCTTGTGAGAGAGAGATAAAGATACAGAAAGAGAGATTACCTCCCATCTTGAAGCAGGAAAAATGTGCTTATTCTTTTCATACCAGTGTCTCTCTACAACTTTCCCAGCATGCGACTGTAGAGAAAGTAAGGTAATGAATCAGTTAAATTTACCTTTTTGTCAAGGAACTTGACAGAGATCATGAGAAATGCAGCTGAATGTATTTCAACGCATGACCATGTTGCTCAGTTCTTATAAAATAATTTACTTGTTGAAGGCCAGAAAAGGCACTCAATGGTTTCCAAGTATACACACACCAATTTATGTGGTAGCTGTAAATTAGTTCAGGAAAACAGAATTTCAACTATCACACTGATTTCAAAAGCACATTCATTTAGTGACGGGTGATTTCAACGACATAACTATCAGACATTTTTCCTTTTTGACAGCAGATTATAGAATATGGAACTGAAAACTTAATACCCAAAAGATGATGTTCTAATATTTTGAAAAAATATTTTTCTGAAAGAAAAATATGAAGTATAAAGTTGAAATTAAATGATCAAACTTAATTATAAAGAAAAATACAAAGTATAATATTTTCATTAATGATCAATTATGATTTCAAATACACCACCCAAAAGTATGGGTAGAAAGAAAGTGAGGCAATGGGCAAGAAAATTGAAACTCGTAGACAATACCACCTTTGTATAGAAGATCATACACAGGAGATTAACTACCACCTCACGCACATTGGCATGATCTAAAATCATGATGCAGTAATATGATCATTTCTTGAACTTGATGTTTTTTTTTTTTTTTAACACAATCTTAAGTAGAGAAGAAAGTACCTCATCCTTTTCTATTGTGGCATCAGCAATGGTGCGAACATCCTCGTGTACATCAAAATGGAAAAGCTGTACAAAAATTAAAAAAATAAAATATTTGCTAATGGATTGGGAAGATTTCTTCATATGCTGGTAAGAACTGAAAAAGTTGGGTAGAGTTCTTCATTAAACAGCATGATATATGGAGAATTATACATTCATTTTGAAGGAAAGAACTTGGAATGGGTTTCTAATGTTAAATATCAATCTAGCATTCAACCTCTATATTCATTTACTGAAACGAGTCAAAATGAAGGCAATTAAACTGCTCCCTTCAACTTATGCAATTTCATATATTATAACAGAGAAACTGAATTTTACCGGTCCACTTTTTCCTCTAGCCTTGTTTATAATCAGCTCATGGAAACTGTGTTGCTGCATCATCACAGAAAGAAACAAAATTGTACTTGTTAGGTAGCCAGCAGGCAAGACAATTCTTGCATTTACTTGTGAAATTTACTTCTTTGTTTGTATGTGCATGTGGATTGGTGTATAGGCTCAAGGTTGGGGGCTTGGAATGCGAGCGTTGTTAAATAAAGCAAATTCGCATATCTTACATGTGGAATGATAAGATCTTCTTTCACATAGAGCAGATTCTCCACAGAAGTAGTTCGGACTTCCCGGAACTCTGGTGAAAGCTGTTGCTGAACGGCCCGGAGAAATTCACCAATGGTATCACCTTTCCGTACCTGAGAGTAGGGCAGTGATTAATTCCAGAAAAGTCTGCGAGACAATGTGCTGCTTGTAGAAGTGCACCAACCAGTTGGTGTTGAAGCATGATAAAAATACAGAAAATAGTAACCTGAATCACTCGTCTATGGCCAGTACCATCCCAATAGCTGTAAGTGATTTCAAGAGGCTCATCTAAACGAACAAGAAGAAAGTATACACAAATATTTAGAAAATTATCTTCTTTCAAACACCAGAAATTATTATATGATGTTAAAACACACACTCACTTTTAATCTGTTCTTGCTCACGAAGCCATTGCTTCCGCAGCCTTTCACGCTCAGCTTGTTCCTCTGCCTCTCTCTCACTGTAAGAGTATGCTTCAAACTCCAAAGTCCGCACGTAAGTAAAAAGTCCCAAAAGCATGGCATAAAATATAAATAGAGCAGGCATGAAATTGCATAAAAACACACAAGCATATATAGGAATGCAGCATGCAAGCATCAACACATAAACATACACAGTTACACACATGTATCAGGTATAAAGACAAGAAGAAGGGATATCACACCTGTCTGGCAGGAAGCTAGTCTCTACTGTAGGATCCTTGCCAAATTTTCTCTGCCCAAGCCTTCCAGATTCTTTATTTTCTTCAAAGACACAAGAAAAAAGAGTATGTTAAATGGGACTATAGACCTAAATTCAACATTATTTTCCAAGATATGCTAATCGACTATTGCGTCTAATTCAATGAATACTTTAACATCTAATCAAACATGTTCAAATGTCAAGATATTCATGTAGGAAGCAAATTCACATATCATCTAGAAATAAATTCAACCATGTTTTAACTAAGCCACGTTAACCTTGGATGCCATGATTTGAGTGATGTTGTCTCTACACTGGAAATACTTTCACCAACTTTTCTCAGTAGTTGCAAGCAACCCATGGGACCCAAATGTATAAAAATAAAAAAATAAAATATAAATTATGCACCCATATACACATACAAGCTACAAATTCTACCGAGATGAAATCAACTGATAATTAATCCCAACAAAGATAAAGTGGAGCACAGAAAGGTTACAGTCATCCGGTAGGAAAAATAGCCCACCAAAGCGTAATACAAACTGAGACCCGTGGCAGACAAACTACATATATACACACTGCTAAGTCTTCCATAAACCACGTAATTCGTATAACACTCAAATATCTAACTCACAAATGCGATCACAATAACATGTAACGACGGAAAACATTGTGGATATTTTTTTTTATCTCCAGAGCATTAGCTAAGAATAGTAGCCAAGCCTCGACCAATTCAAAGTTTAAACATTTGCATAACAAGTAGCATAAATTCTAAATGGAAAATATTGAAATTATGCTTACTATTTTCATCCTCTTCCTCTTCATTGTCAATCTCAAAATCATCTGAAAAAGATAGTTTTGGGTCCACCTTTATTTTCCGCTTCTTGAACTTCTGCAACTGAAGCTCCTCCTCTCTATACCGCAATATCATGAGAAAAAGGAGATAAAAATTTGAAAAAAAATAAAAATACACAATATTGTGTGATAAAAAGAGACCTGGAACTTAAAAAAAAACCCTAAAAATTGACAGTAAAAATTGAAAAAATTAACTCACTCTTGTTGCAGCTTTTGAAGCTTCTCCTTTTCCTCCTCTTCAATTTTGGTTCTAATATTCACTCTCTGTACCACATAACCCATCTTTAACTATCCACACCACAGGAAGAAAAGGAACACAACATATCTTTCTTAACATTAACATTAAAGTACCTTTTCCACGTATTCTTCCCTAGTGACCAGACCAACAGTTTCTTTCTTGAATGCAGTCTCGAGAATCTGAAAAATACCATTCCAACAACCAAATCTAATAAATATAACTAACAAATAGGTCTGCTCATATATACAAATATACCCTAGAACTGATGTGTTATTGAATTGAATTTAAGAATCGGCATATTAATAAATATGAGAAAAACAATAGGTAGACCACTAGGTCTTAATTTTGATACGGACCTCAGAGGTGCTTGACCCGAACTGGAGGAGACCGGGTTGGCCTTTAGAGGAAGCAGTTTTGTTCTTGAGCTCTTGGATTTTGCGCCGCTCAGCCTCTCTCTGCTTCTCGAGCCGTCGGATCCTCACGGCATCCTGGGCCGTGCCCACGTACCCGTCACCCATACCCGCCATAGTTCCTTTGCTTCGAGGTGCTCCTGGAGTCTGGGGAAGGGTTTCACCTTGATTTTCCTTTCAATTTCATGAAGCGGCGACTTTAATAATCTATGAAATCGCATGATCTGAAATGTATTTGTTTGTAAGACACGATTTCTTGGTAAAATTGGCGAAATATTACAAACGGCCCATTACCAAAATAAAAATAAAATATGAGGGCTATAAAGTAAAAATATAAAACTACAAAGGCTACATTATTACAAACAGAAAGTCCAGTTGCCTTATAAATTTTTGCAAACTGGATAACGGAAACTCCCAACAATTTGATGCCACCTATCAAAATCAGAACTATCGAAATGGATAACCAGTCAGAATTTCACTAACAAGGCCAAGAAATTGAAAAGAATCCGCATTATTAGGTTTCTATTTCGATCAACAATCAATCTCAATTCTCAGGTATGGATCAACTGGACTCCGACCCGCTGTTTCAATCCATTCAAGCCCCAAATAATTTCCAACCCCAGCCTGATTTGCGTTTGCCCTCCAGTCGATCGCAGCCCGATTGCAGGTATCTTGATTGTTGGTTTCCATATAAGTTGATTTACTGAGCTTTGTGTATATATATATTGATTGTTTAGCTGTAGTACAAGTAGGTATATTATTTTGTATTGTTCATTGTTGAATATTAACGAACATTAGATGAACATATTGCTGAAGCTTGGTTACTATCTACTAATGGTGGGTTTGCTGGTTTAAATAAATAGGTAAGGTTACTTGCGGCTTCTTTAGGAAAAAAGTTTGTTTTTAATCTCTTTGAAGTTCCAATTTTTCATGTAATAATAATGGATTTAGTCCATTTTAGTGACTAAAGGGGTAAACTGTCCAAAGATGAGTGGCAGATACTTTTTGTGACCATCATATAAAGTTTAGGTACGGGCCATTTTGTTAACCTAATTAAATCTGTAGTTTCTTGGACTAGATCTTTTTTATTTTTTGCATTACTCTCGAGTGCAATGTTGACCTCATATTAGATCATCTAGAAGCCTAAAACATGTGAGGGTGTGTTAAATGAATATTTAGCTGAGATATAGGTATTTGCTGCTTCAGGTATTTTAACAAAGTGAAAAGGTGCAACAAACGAAACGCTTTTTCAATTCTTATTATGTTGCAATTACAATGAGAAGTTGCATGTCAAACTCTCATTTTTCTTTTCTGATAGGGAATTTCCCATAATATGTAAGATCCTCTGTACTCGGTGTATAGATGTTTGCTAATGTGTATCAATTGAATGTAAAATTCCAATTTTATGTATATGTTTCCTATCCCAACTGATATTAAGGTTTCCTTTTAATTCTTGTGTGTTAATCTATGATCAAAGGTTAGAGGCAGAAGTCAAGGACTGTATTGCAGCAAGAAAAGTCCAAAAAGCCGACCGTGAAAAATTGAGGAGAGATCGTCTGAATGATCAATTCACAGAGTTGGGGAATGCCCTTGGTAAACAAACATCTCAGTTACATGCAATCCTGAAGTTACAACAACAATTTATTTTTATTTATTTTTGGTGTACGAGCATAGCATGCCAATTTTATATAGATTACCGTGGACTAAAGACACATTGACATTTGGTGTAGTATGCTGTGAGAAGTTCTGCATGTTTGGAGATTAAAGTGATAGGCATTTAGAAACTCAAACGACGTGTCATCTGATTGTTCTTCGTAACAGGGTAGTCTCCACGGGCAGATCCGGATAAGTTCAAATGTTTGCTGAAGAAGGATGATAAGAAACAAAATAAAGAGAAAGAGTAGGAATTGCTATAGATCTTCACAATCTAGATAACTAGGAACGCTTTTCAGTTTGATGTTATTGATTTGCCATATTTAATTTTATTTCCTTCTATGTCTATTAGAGTTGTTTTTCCACGCACAGAAAGAGACAACTTGAACTCATTATCAATACATTTTTGCAATATTCTGATTGAACTTATGATTAATTCACATAAGAATTTTTGTTGTTCCTTCCAATGACATTAGTTTGGGAATTAATAAATGCTTACTCAGTTCTGGAACTTTTATCTTTGTCGGGGAAAACCAGGAAACTCTAACTCCGTGCTTGATTTTATGCAGATCCAGATAGGCCTAAAAATGACAAAGTATCCATTCTTACTGATACAATTCAAATGCTGAAAGACTTGACTGCTCAGGTTGACAGACTAAAAGCTGAATATTCAACGCTTACTGAAGAATCTCGCGAGGTGATTTTTGGAAGAAATGTATCATTTTGAGACCCATTTGGTTCAGTATTTCATTAGTTGCTTTGTTTTCAATCAGTTGACTCAGGAGAAGAACGATCTAAGAGAAGAAAAAACATCTCTTAAGTCTGATATTGAGTGTCTTAATGCCCAGTATCAACAGAGATTGCAGTCCATGTACCCATGGCTCGGGATGGATCATTCCGTTGTCATGCACCCACCTACTTATCCTTTTCCAATGCCAATGCCCATACCCACAGGACCAATTCCCATGCATCCATCTGTTCACCCGTACCCCTACTATGGGAATCAAAATCCCACGACTTTTGTTCCATACGTGACCCATAATAATACCATGATGGAGCAGCAATCAACACATGTATCTCATGTTGCACAGCCAGGTAACAGGTCCCATGTTTCAAGCAAACAAGATTCAAGGAATAAGTCATCAGATGGGGAGAGTAGTATAGAAAAAAGTGATGATTCAAATGATGTTGCAACTGATCTAGAGCTTAAGACACCTGGATCTACGTCAGACCTAGTGAGTAAATGACATTTAGGTCTTATAAGTTTTTGTTATGCTATTCTGGAACCTTTTGAAGTTAATTATAATGATGATAATACAACTGGAGTTGCATGCAGGATTCCTCGTCGAAACAAAGAAAATCAAGAAAATTGCCTAGGAAGGAAAACAGCCACACTGATGGAAGTTCTTCAAGTGGGTGTTTGTCTGCCCACAGTTTGCAGGCTACATCATCTACTAGCATTGCTGGTGGTGCAAAGAGCGATGTCTGACCCAAGAAAGAGAGGGATAACCAGGTTATTACAGTTTTCTGCATTTCCACTGGTTACTCATTTTCTTACCCAGGCCATCATCCTCTTATCTTTACCATGATATCCAAGGGCAGAGGGACAGGGCGTTTTTTAAAATATTCTAAATTTATTTTTCAATATATACGTACACACATTAAATATTAAAGGTTTATTTTGTTGACTTTCTTATGTTTATGGCTTAGTGGTAAAGGCTTCATTTTGTGGTTCCAAACATCCTGGATTGGAGTCCTAGTAGCCATACTATAATTTTCTTCTTTTTTATTTTTTTGGCGGGGGGTTTAAAATCTGCACAATTAGTCCTTAACCGTTAATACCTATAGAAAATACGTCCTCGACCTTTAACTTTGAATTTTTTGGTCCCTGACTTTTAGTTTTCATTTGCATAGTTTGTTAAATCCAAAATTCTAGCTCCACCACTGATGATGTCAGTGCTTTGAATTTAAATATCTGGCGGTACTCTGGTGAATATCTAACACAAACATTTCTGACATGCAGAACGATGAAAATTTTGTTCTGGGTATTTCCTGGCGTTCAGATGGGTGGGTGTGACAGAGAAGGTTAGAACACTTGGGTTTGTATTTATACTGAAAAAATCACTTACCTGATTCTTCAAGGTGGCATATTTCCATTAATTGATTATAGTATATTTTCTTAGCATGTCTGACCCATTGTATCGTGCTCTTGGAGTCCATACTTATATCTGTAGATGGTCTATGTGCCAGTTCTAATTAAATTGGTTCCTGCTCTACTGATGCAGAAGAGTATTAATTACTACTGTAACATGAAAATCAATGCTATTTGCACCTATTATGGCTCACTCGGTGGAGTGTTTATGTGTTTGGCGTGTTAATGAGAAGAATTGCTGTTATTTGTTATCAGAGTATATTGTGCAATTGTCGGTTACTATCACTTAAATTGCTATCATTCTGTAAGATGATACCTCTTTGGATTATCCCTTTACACGTCATCGTATTTTTTTCAGTCTTGCAAGGTTTAGCCTTGAGCTATATATTTTTGGTAAGCAAGCAGATACTCTCGACTGTACATGTATGCTCCTGCTTTGTTTATTCTTGTCAAACCTTAATAGAAAGGATCATTTGTTTGGTCGGAGTCATTGGACTATCTCAGTTATGTCTTGTGAATGACATGTTCCTTTTTAGTAACTGCATAATAAACAGGATCTGCAAATTGAGCTACTTCTTTCTTTTGCTAAGGAATTTATCCGTAGCAAAAGGATCTCACAACTGACATTATGAGCTATTTCTCTTTGATGGTATTTCGATCCCTTCTTTTTTGTCCATAAAAATGTGAAGTTCCGCCTTATGTGGCTTCAATCTATTGGAATAAGCATATGTCAGGTAATGGAATAATAATGTATTTTTTTACTTAATGCTAGGATCATCCTAAGCTTGGGCATGCTGAAATTGTGTCATGATTTATAATTTATTGCAAAATTGCTTGAATATATGTAATATACAGTATCAACACCAATGGCAGAGAGTGATTTGTTCTCTTTTTTAGATTTGGACTTAGTTTGGACTTTTCAATTAATATGCAACAATCCGTCACACGTGCTCGATATTATCAGTTTTTGAGCCTTATGAGGACCTGTCGCAGTTCATGTTGTAAAGGCCACGATAGTAGTTTGTCCAATCTTACATGTATACATGTTTGGTTTTGCTTAAAAGTAAGTCAAACTCAATTCTAAGTTAGTTTTTTCTGTGGACTTTCGTCGATGGTAGAATGCGTTTATTTAACATGCCTCAGATTTCTCAATAGAGGATACAAATAGGTATCAACATCTGGAGTAGGATGTAATCCAACAATAAAGGTAGCAAAGGAAATCCTACACTCAAGGCACATATGCCTTGTACCACAGCTAACTTAGTAATCAAGTTACCTTACCTCTGTCCTCTATATAAACCATATATGAAAAACAAGAGAAGCCGAAAGGAAATGGATCAGGTTAATATGATGCGAAGTCCAGAATGGAAACAAGGGTGGACGACCCAGACTCTAGGCTCGATCTCTGCCCCACCCCGCCCGTTGCTGGTCATATTCACCATTGTCATGTTCTTCTTGTCTCTGTCTCAATATAAAAGCTACAAGGAGCATACGTACAGTGCTGCTATCAGTTTCGATTTATTCCTGTACTTGGTGCCAGTTTTTCTGATCTTCTTCATGCGGTCGAGCCTCTCAAGTTCAATATCCAACTTCTGGTCTTCACAACCTAGAAATGTAAGGCACAACTGGGCTCGTGGAATGGCAGGATTCCCCTGGGGTGTGGCCCTTTTGGTGGTGGTGCTGCTAGTGCTGGTGTAGTACCAGTCCTCGTTTCACTCCCAGTGGTTCCCTCTGTCATGATCAGATTGAGTAAAAAACAGTTAAACTGTCCGGTCGAGTGTAATATAGTGAAATTTTTGTCACCATGTTGAGTATCGACCTTTAGCGTTAGAATGAGACAATCTTATATCAGAATGACTATTAGCATCAGTTTACTAAGAACAAGAATTTCGAAATGTATTAACCCTCTATGGCTCTGTCACTGTAGTTCAATTAATACTAATTCTTTGAATTTTAAATGCACAACATAATTGACGTGGGGTAATATTTATATTATCTAGGCTATATGGAATTAATTTACAACAGATTTAGATGCAATTATCCGCGGACACATCACTAGACTACATTTAATTTGTTAAAAGATGTATTAAAAGTTTGTCATGATTTCCCCTCCATTAACGTTGGACCAACTGTTTTCAAGGGGGGCATGTGTACTTTTAAATTAGTCACCATTGCTTTTAAAATTAAAAAATAAATTAATTTTTGAACATATTTGGATTTTTATTTTTATTTTTATTTTTTGTCTAAACAGAAGAAATTTTAGAGAAAGTTGCTCTAGAGTAACTTTCTTAACATGTTAAATAAAAGTAGAAATCTTACCAAACAGTCCCTTTGACTTGGCCATATATGTTTTTTGTTGTAGTGTTTGTATGTGATTACGACTTGTTAGAAAATTGATTGCTTGTTTCACGGTTTAACTTGAATTTGAGGCACAGTTACTTGTACACATTGATCAGTTCAACCCACAACAAATTTAATTGCAAAAAAAATTAAAAATAGTAAACCACAATAGAACATAGCGTTTTCCATCGTCCCGTTTGGCCTCCATTAATTTTCATTCCATTACCTTTCATTTCTCTTTCTCCTATTTTCAAATACACAATCTTCCATAAAATAATATTACGTAAATTGAAAACTTTTACTCTTTTTTCAATTACTTATTTTTCAAAAAAAATATTATTTTACCCATTTTCATTATCATAAAATGGGGGCAGACGGGGCTAATTCCACAGTAGCTAGTAGGATAAAGCAATAGTACAAATGTATCAACATCAAATGATTCAATGTTTGCTATTTATAAGCTCAATAATTAATTCAAGAACGGAGAAAAGAAGCCAAACGTACCCGTCAATCATGGTGATGCCTACTTTCCCGTAAGTAAAACAATCAACGCTCAATTTCTTCATCCTCGTGAAGAAATCTGGATCGAAGATAAGAATGAGAGTTTTAACCTATTGCCCAAGCTTTAAGTTGAGAAAGAAACATTGACATTTTAACATATATTTGGATGGAAATTGTCTATTGAGTACGATGAACTTGATCCTTGTGGATTAGGATCTCACGATCTAATTTCCCTTGCACTTTATTTAAAGTACTGAATAGGCAGAATAGCAGTCAAACTTAAAAAAAAAAAAAAAAAAAAAAAAAAAAAAAAAAAAAAAAAAAAAAAAAAAAAAAAAAAAAAAAAAAAAAAAAAAAAAAAAAAAAAAAAAAAAAAAAAAAAAAAAAAATTTTGAACCCAAGAAGGCACTCATCGCCCCGCCCCCTAAAACTGTTGTCAAAAGTAAATCGCTAGATGTGCTCCAACATGTCAGAAAATAAGAGTTGCATGTACATTGTACCTACTACAAGAAGTCAAATTCGATATCTCAAAAATCGAACTAGATCATTCGTAGTGATGCGCATAGCTAAAGAAACCAAATTTTTAAGAAGAAATCTCAAAGAAATCAATTTTTTGACGACAAAGTTCGTTCATTTTACAGTATATCGAGATCGAACTGTCAATTTAATCCTCTACTCATTCAATTACAAAGATATATCCATGAAAAACACCAGATTTCTATTATCAAGTAACATTCCATGCTATATACATAATCATGATGCCTAAACATCATCAAAATTCAAATCTAGCCTATTGTTGATCTTAGTCTTACACAACCCCCATCACTTACAAACAAAAAACAGTTAAAAAGCTGCTTTTAAGCTGGGTGAAACCCACATGCCTATGACTTTTCATTCTGAGCTTCATTTAAACCAACTCTCAAGAAAAACAGACTGGTACTGCACTAAGACAAGTAACAAGAAGATCAACGCTGCCACACCCCACGGCGAGCTTCCCTCGGACGGCATATGATACATGGTCCGCCTCCTGTCCCAAGGCGACCCGTACCACCACCCAGGACTCTCCACAGTCGATAGCCACCGCACGGCGAAGAGTAAAACCAGTGGCGCGGCCATTAGTAGCCACCCCATGTTCTCCTCCGTGGCCTCCACCACTGATTCATATGAAATATACCACTGCAGGCCAAGAAATATGAAAATCACAGCCAAAAATAGTAGGACTGGATATGGCAAAGGGTTTAATGAAAAAACTTCCAAGATCGAGGAGGCTGTGCTTCTTCTGTATGCCATATTTTGGTGGTGAAGAAATGATTGATTTTTTTTTTTCTTTTTATCGAGTGAACAAATTCAAGGGGCAGTTGAGAACAATTTATGGTAGAGAATGGAGTGTTTATAGCCATTGATTTAGATCATCATGATAGATGTCAAATTTTAATCCATCAGCTTATTGGGATCAATTATTTATTACATTCCACTTATCAAGTAATGAGTGGTTCCATTTGTTGAAACCCAATTTGTTAACAAAGGCCGTTCAATACGAAAGCAGCAAAAGTCCTATACTTAGAAATGTCTAGATGATAGTCAATTTTAAAATGAATCTCTTGAAAAGCAAGTACAGAACTCAACAGAATTGCCTAACCATTTCCACCCTTTTAAGGATCTTGATAATAATCAAATTTGATGGTTTCTCTTCTCGACATACTATGCCCTTGTTTGATCCTCATTCTTTGAAAAAAAAATGAATTTTTCTCCAAATTTTGATAATGAAATAATATTACACGTAAATTCAAAATTTTTTCCTATTTTTTAAATACACATTTTTTATCAATACACTATTCAAAAATTCATTTTTCTCTTCAAAATGTGGCTCAAACAAGGACTATATTCCACTGCTAATAATATGTGTGATGCTACATTCTCGTCACCTAGCTGTAAACATTCTAAAGGGATATGGTAAAGATTGAAAAAAAATAATAATAAATAAAAGACTCGTCAACTCATTGGAAAAAGAACAAAAAAATAAAAATAAAAAATTTTACTTCAATCGTGCAATGCTATTTAACTATCCCTTATCTTGAGAACATTAACTCTACTGGCACTGTGTTGGCTACTAGATATTAAATCAGTAGCTCACTCCATCTACTTGTATCAGAGAACACTGTTCGGACCTTAATTGGTAGGCCCCTCCATATTCCCGTATCCTTTTTGCGTAGCGAACTAATGGAAGTTCAATCACCCAAATAATGGAGTACAAAGATCATAGAGGAGAATTTATTTTATTTGAAAAGTTGTGCAATATTTCTCTCCCTTTTTTTTTTTGTGTGCGCGCATGGATCAACGGCGAAGTTAACACCCGATGATCCATGGCAGCCGCCCATGTTGGCTTAATGATGACAATTTATCCCATCCCGCCCCGCTCCGCCCCGCCCCGCCCCGCCCCGCCTCGAATGGGGCAAAAAAACCAACCCCATCGTGGGGTGGGGCAAGGCGTAAATGGTCGCCTTGTCGCGGAGCGCGGGGGTGGTGCGAGGATGCCCCGCCCCGAACCCGTCCCATGAAGAAAAAGTTAAAAAAATAATAATAATTAAAAATAATTTTATTTCTAGACAATTCATCCGTTAAAAACTCATTTTAAATTTGTATTTTATTCTCTAATAATAATATAATTCGAAACTTTGAAAATGTAGAAAAAAAATATATAAAAAAATAAAACGGGGCAAAATGTAAAATCTTATTCACAAATTTATTTTCTTAGCTCTTTTCATCTTATCCTGGGTAGAGAAAATATTATTGTATGTAACTCCAATGTGAATAAGAATCATTTATTGATCGACACTAATTAGACAATTACATATTTTGGCTTTCTCCTTTTCTTGTTCGGCTTCTTACAATCTACATTTGATACAAATACACATTCCAACTTATGTTTTTGTTTATTTCACATTTATCCGTCTTTCATATAGTTAGTTGATAGAATAATGTTATCTAATACCATTGATACTATAATACCAATCAAAGTGACGTGATAAACTCAAAGAAATGTGAAATTAAGTGAATTGTTTAATTGTACATATAATTTAATGACGCGTTAGTACCGCCTAAATCGATGGTATTAAATAGCACTACTCTAGCTGATATGTCCAACTATCCAAGTTTTAACTCCCATATTTATTGGACGTATCATTCAATATTATTAGATTATCATATAAATTGGTATTAAACACCAAGGTCGCTATGTAGCATTGCTCTTTTGTCCGTTGTCAGTTCCTAAAAAATATTCAATTTTACGTTTTACTCTCTGAAGATCAATCGATTGGGAAATGACAAAGTTCTCATATTGGTCGGAAGCGAAACGAAATCTCGTGGAAGTAAATGTCAGCAACACTACAAAATTATTATGACAAATACAAATTTTAGTTATCCTCTTTCCTCCTCCAACTTCGCTCCACGCAGTCAACACTTGATACAAACACACATTTCAACTGCTCTCACATTTATTTATCTTCATAGTTAGTTGATATGCCCAACCTTCCGACTCCCATATTCGTTGGTTAGCTCAACTCCTTAATCTTAAAATATACAATTATTTTTCTTTAATCCCTTAAAATACAATTTCATACTTGTAAAGGGTTAATTCAATCGATAGCTACCAAACTTTATATTTAGTGTCATGATGATTATCCATTGATTGTGTTTCATCATAACGACCTAACTTATATTTAGTGTCACCATAGTCACCCAATTTAATTTTATTTCACCATGATCACTTAACTTTACATTATATAAATAAAATAAATTTTAAAATAAAAATTATTTTTAAAAGTTACTTAAAATAATAAAAACTTATTTAAAAAAGAATTTTACTTAAAAAATTAAATAAAATAAAAACTTATTTTAAAAAGATTTTAAAATATAATGAAAACTTATTTAAAAAAAGGTTTTTAAAATAAAATAAAATTTTATTTTAAAAGAAAGGCAACTTCAAATAATAAAATAAAATAAAAATTTATTTTAAAAAAACGTTCCTTAAAAAATAAAATAAAATAAAATAAAATTTAAAAAAATGTTATTAAAAGAAAATAAAAACTTTATAAAAAAATAGAATAAAAAATTTATTTTTATTTTTTAAAAATTTATTATATATACATAATGCAAAGTTACAATTCCCCCTTTTAAAATTAGTAAAAAGATGGGGAAAAAAAAGGTTTAACGATCATTGTAAAAAGTTATATGAAATTGGATTGCAGTGATGAAATAAAATCAAAATTATAAAATTGGTTTGTAATGGTGAAATTTGAGTGACCATAATAACACTAATTATAAAGTTAGGTGGCCACTGATAGATTTAATTATACTCATAAATGATTTGATGTTGTACATTTAGCCCAGGTTGGGTTTAATTATAAATAATTTTTTTATAGATTTTGATAAAAGTTATAGTCCTATAAAACTTGTGATGAAAACGAGTTTGAGAAAAAATGGTTTTTAAAATAAATAATTATTTTATTGATTAAATATAAAAATAAGTTAATTACTTATTTTGACAATAATATAAGAATTACTTTAGAACATTTTCAAGAGATTTTTTTAAATAAAATGCTTTTTATTTTAAAGGGTTAATGCTAAAAATTTAACAGTAAGCTCCAAGAGACTCTTTATTGATAATGTATAATTATTGTGTTTAATAAGTCAGGAATTTCAATACTCAGTTTATTAAACTATTCAAAATACATTTGAATTGATTAATCATTAACCTATAAAAAATTATGTTAAATAAAATATGAGAAAAACTAATTTGAAAAAAGTAAAATAGAGAGTATTATCAAAATACATAAAAAATTTTACTTTCTAAATTTATAAATACATTCTATGATATATAAGATATTCTTTAGGAAATGCTTTTGCAAAGTAAATTTTTTTTTCCTTTTTTTTTTAAGTTAAAAAATAAGTTAACCAAACTAATTTGACCCTTTTGCGTCAAATAGCCAAAACAGAGAGTTAATTGTTCCAATAGTCACTAAACTTAGGTCTATCTCTTCGATTAGTTACTGAAATTTAAAATGTCGAATTTTAATTACTAAACTTAGGTCTATTTTTTCGATTGCTCACTGAAATTTAAAATATCGAATTTTAGCCAGTAAACTTTAAAAATTATTGTACATTACTCACTGTAAACTCGATATTTTTCAAAATTCAATATTTATGTTTGTGAGTAATGTTCGACATTTTTTCAAAATTTAGTGATCAAAAATTTAATATTTTAAATTTCACTAAGCAATCGAAGATATGGTTCAAAATTTAGTGACTGAAACTGATATTTTAAATTTAATGACCAATCAAAATATTGACCTAAATTCAATAACCATTGCCACCATTAATTCCAAAATAGAACTGCCATTATTCTCAACGCTTTGCCTTCTGTTTTACTGTTCCCTTCCCTTTATCCCAATTGCCGTTATATTTTCCCTCAACTTTCAATCGCAGAAAGCTCGGGGAAAATAAATATTTATAATCTATACATTTATACATACAAAGAGGAGCAAAAGATGAGGCCACCGAGGAGGCCGATCCACGCGGTTTCGACATGGGTCCGGCGGCAGCCGCCGAAGGTGAAGGCGTTTCTGGCGGTTGTCAGCGGCATGGCGGCGCTGGTGCTTCTCCGCGCTATTGTTCACGATCATGACAATCTTTTTGTAGCTGCCGAGGCTGTTCACTCCATCGGAATTTCGGTTCTTATTTATAAGCTTATGAAGGAGAAAACATGCGCTGGTACTATACCTATTTGTTTGTTTGTTTTTGCGTATATATGTTGTGGGTTGTTGCGTGTCTACATGGGCTTTTTTGGAGGATGAGGAAAAGATCTTCTCTTTATGAACCCTACATTGAAGAGAAAATTCTGTGAAACTGTTTATTTTCTTTGATCTTATGGGGATTTTTCGTTACGTTTCCTCAGATGGGATTCTGATTTGGATTAAATTTTGTTTATGTGAAAAAATTTGGCTTTTTATGTCTTTCGTCTACAGGGTTTTTTATGTTTTTAATTTTTATTTTGGGGCAGTCGTATTTAATTGATTATGGGAATGGGAAATTTTGCGTGTTTTTTTCTGTGATTTTTTATTAGCTGTTTGTAATTGATTATGGGAGCGAGAAATTTTGGGAGATGAGGAAAAGATCTTCTCTTGGCTGTGAGAAGTTTTGCAGCGAAGGGAATGTTTAATGAAATATATTAGTTACTTTGATCTTATTGGTTTTTATGTTTTCTCACATGGGTTTCTGATATTATTTTGTCAAATTTTGGTTTATGTAAGAAAAGTTTTGATTTTTATTCTTGTCTTTGTTGTTTCGATTTTCATTATTGTTGTTTGTGCACTCGCCAATTGCCTGTTTCTTGAGCTGGTGTGGGTTGTCAAAGATATGGGTTTTACTCAAGTTTTAGGGGTTTCTCTTATTTCTCGGCTATATGGTTTCAAAAAGTTCTCATCCTTTGCTTGAAGTTACATGTTATGGTTCTATATCATGGTTCTGATATTATTTTGTCAAATTTGGTTTTATGTAAGTAAAGATTTGATTTTTATCCTTGTCTTTGTTGTTTTGGTTTTGATTATTGTTGTTTGTGCATTAGCCAATTGCCCGTATCTTGGGTTCTGGGGGCAGTCAAAGATATGGTTTTTACCCAAGTTTTAGAATTTTCTCTTATTTCTCGGCTATATGGTTGAAAAGAGTTCTAATCCTTTGCATGAGTTACAGTTCTATATCATGGGGTTCTGATATTATTTTGTCAAATTTGGTTTATATAAGAAAAGATTTGATTTTTATCGTTGTCTTTGTTGTTTTGGTTTTGATTATTGTTGTTTGTGCACTAGCCAATTGCCTGTCTCGTGGGTTCTGGGGGTAGTCAAAGATATGGTTTTACCCAAGTTTTAGGGGTTTCTCTTATTTCTCGGCTATATGGTTTCAAAGAGTTCTCATCCTTTTCTTGAAGTTGCGTGTTATGGTTCTATATCATATCTTACAGTTTGAAATCTAATCGGGAGTAATCTTTGGGATTACAATTGAAGTCATTTTTTTGGTTATCTATCTTTATGTGTCCGTGTTCGTTTTTTTGGTTATCTGCCTTTACGTGTCCATGTTCGTGTTGGGAGAAATTAAGGACCCTCCTGCCATCAATTATTTTGAGTGTAATTTATTGATCGTGGTCACTTGTAAATTGATGAGGTTGCATAATACTAGTTCTTTTTTATTTTTGACATGTTCAGTTGTTGGGGGCCAGGGCTATATTTATATTGCACATGCATATGGATGTGGAATTAGTTTTCTTGCATGCCTGATTAAAATGGTTTTTTACCCAACTCTATTGTGGTGAGCAGTACCTAGTTTGCAATTACCATCATATATGTCGGTTGTTTAATTGATAGTTAGTTGTTATGCTAAGGCCTTTGTATGTGAAGATCTGAATGTCAAATGAGTTCATCATTTTTAGAGAAAAAATGCAATTGAAGGTAAACTTGTGATTTATACGAGACCTGCTCCGTTGATATTTCTGAACATTAGAATGTGACCACAATTATAGCATGATTATATTATTCTTCAAAGTTTACACAATTTTCTTTGGTAAATTTATGTTATGATACCCATTCAATTCCTAACATACCTATTTTACACTCCCCTGCATATCGGACTCATTCATTTAGTTACCTATGGATCTTATTCCACGTGAACTAGAGCTTCATTAATGAGTCATTTTTCTCCTGAGTCCTAACACCCTTCTCACTAAATAATGGCCAATTGTAGCACATGAATTTGTGCATAAATCTGATTGTGAGATGTTTACCTTGTTAAGTTTTTTTACTTACATCTTCTGACATTTGTGGATACCTACTTTCTCAGTGTACCTTATATTTCTAGGTGGATAACTCTTGCTGATCCCTCCGTTTTCTTTATAAAACTGCAGGGCTTTCACTTAAGTCCCAGGAGTTAACAGCATTGTTTTTGGCCGTTAGATTGTATTGCAGTTTTGTCATGGAATATGATATACACACGTTGCTTGACTTGGCTACTTTGGCTACAACTTTGTGGGTGATGTATATGATTCGTTTTAAACTGAGATCCAGTTACATGGAGGACAAAGATAATTTTGCTTTGTATTATGTGGTGAGTCTTCCATGGTCTAATTCCATTCCTGGTTTGGTACTCTGAGATCCAAACATGCATTTGAATGAATATTTCAGATTTGTGATACATGCTATATACGGAATCTTCCCTGAAATTTTTTCATTCAGTTTTTGAAAAAAAATTGTTTTGGACTCTATATCTGCGCAGGTGGTACCTTGTGCTGTTTTAGCTTTGCTAATTCATCCGTCTACATCACATAACATCATCAACAGAATTGCCTGGGCTTTCTGTGTTTACCTGGAAGCTGTTTCCGTGCTACCTCAATTACGCACCATGCAAAACACAAAGGTAGGATTTTGTAGGCATCACGTAGAGTTGTCTGTATAAGATACACAGTTTCGTTGTGAAGTTTACTTGAGTATGTTGCAGGTGCTGATGATATTTCTAATGTCTTGGTGACAGATTGTTGAACCGTTTACTGCTCATTATGTATTCGCTTTGGGTGTCGCAAGGTTCTTGAGCTGTGCTCATTGGGTTCTCCAGGTTTGACATGCCCTAGCTTGTGTAAATCATTTTAAGTTGAGCAAATGCAAACAAAAAGATTCTCTATAATTAATTATTATTATTATTTTTTTATTTTTTTTATTATTTTTTTTATTATTTTATTTTAATTTTGCGTATAAACATCAACTACTGGCTCATGATTCTAGAATATCCATATTATTATTGTTTCATAGTGCTGTGCTACAATTATTTTATATTTTATTACATTAAGGGTATAATTGGTGGTATCTCCTATCTTTTTTAAATAGTAGAGCAGATAAAGTATTTGATAATATTACTTGTAAATATGTTTATCAGTTAATATGCTGGTAGTGGAATTGTATCAACTGTGTCATGTTTTGTTCAAACAATGGAGTCTCTGTGAATATGTTCAACAATTGATATTATAGGGTTTGTTTGACAAAGTTTTTGATGAAATGATTGGTTAAAAAGTTGGTAGTAGTCGTTGATCTTATGAAAATATGTGGTTAAAATAGAAGTTTGACCAGCTAGAAGTCTACTAAAATTTTAGCCGAGTTTTATCGAACAAGCACATAATTGATTTACTTTGATTATACCTAAAATCATGTGTCACATGTGCTCTTCTTGTTGTATTACATCACTTTCAAAAATTAGCAATAAATTACTTTATGAGAAATAAGGGCTGGGCTCCCTAACTTTTCTCCTAGTGTGGTGTTGGGTTTTCAATCTTTAAATTTGAGGTTTTAGGTCTGCAACAAATTTTAGATCCTTAAATATAGGTCCCCAAGTGACCGAAATCATCAATGTTGACATTAAAATCGCACACGAATTTCACTTGATTCAAAAGCTTGAGGGAAAAAATAAGCCATCTATAATGTCGTTCTTGCTTTAATTCATGTGAAATTTGGGTGCGATTTTAATGTCTATATTGATCGTTTCCATCACTTTAGGTCCAGATTTACATATTTAAATAGGCTAGGAGCCAAAACCTTATTTTTGAAGATTGGAGATTCATAACCACACCATGAGATGGGTTGGAAGCCCTGCCATATATATCCAATTATCTTATGCTTCGAACTAAGTTCACTCAAATAATTAGTATCATACCATAGTTAACAATGTGGTCAAGTATGCATAAGTGGGATGGATTATTAGCATGTTTGCCTAAGCTTAAAAGTATTTACTTACAAGGAAAGAAGTATGTGCTAAAATGTACACTTTTTACTGGTGAAGGTTGAAAATTGCAGTTAGGTAAGAGTTTTACAAAAAGTAGCCTTTTTCACTTAAAATAAATAGTAGTAGGCTCTCTAAACATGTTTGCAACTAAAAAGTTACGATTTTTAATAATGTGCTCTCAAGTATGCATAAATAGGACGGATTATAAGCATGTTTGGCTAAGCTGAAAAGTATTAAGTAAATCAGTATTAAAATGTACTCTCTTTACTGGTCAAAATTGAAAATTGCAGTTAGATAGGAGTTCTGCAAAAGGTGGTCTTTTGACACTCTTCACTTAAAATAAAAAGTAGCAGGTTCTCCAAACATGTTTATAAACAAAAAAAATTCACTTTTACTCTTTCCCTTTTTCCAAGCTTAGCCAAACGTGCTGGCATGTCTCTTGCATAGGGACAGAGAAAATTGAAATTTATGAACTTTCTTCATTGTTTGTCAATTTGCATTCGACAGGTTTTGGACAGTCGTGGTCATCTGCTTGTGGCATTGGGTTATGGTCTGTGGCCTTCAATGGTTCTTATATCAGAAATTGTTCAAACCTTCATCCTGGCAGATTTTTGTTACTACTATGTAAAAAGGTTTGTATAAATTCTTGCGTACAATTTCAGGCACATACATATCGTCTGTGAATTCATGTTCCCATTATATCTTATTAACTTCTTGTTTCTACCTTGCAGTGTTTTTGGTGGACAGCTTGTGTTACGCCTTCCTTCCGGAGTGGTGTAACTAATGGTCGTTCGGTTTCCATTTCTAAGTTATTTTTTTTGCAAACCGCACAGCTTAACCTGGTCACCGTGGTCTTCATCATAAAAATTTGGCGAAAAGATGGCAAATTCAAGAAACTTGGGTATTTAAGTCAGCCAGTTGATTTGCTAGAAATTAGATTGGCTTGGTTGTAAGAGTACGAATAGTGGACTTTAATTTTGATATTCTATTGACTCATGTAAGGACTTAAACTTCGAATGAATGTTCATCAGACTTCGTTTTACCTCAAGACTTTCCGTGTGGTAATACGATATTTGCTCTTTTTCTCTGGATTTTTGGTCTTTAATGTTGTTTCATCTTCTGCTTCATTTAGCATTTGAATTGTGGAGTAGCCAAGTAGGGCAAGTTAGATAGGCAAATTGTCACGCAAATAATAGGTTTTATTAGTTTGCTTCATGTTAGCTATGGAATTTCAATTTTTCTCAAGATGGTCACCCAACTAGCACTTCTTTTTCAGTTCTGACAGATTAAAGAACAGTAAACCAGCATATGCAGAGTAAAATATTGTAATATTCTTTTGCAGGAAACAACATATTTCTAGTAGTTTATTTTTCCTTCGTATGAGGATGTTTGTATCCAACATCATTTTCACACAGATCACACGTTAAGATTCCTTGTAAGAATGCCCTCAAGTGTAATCCCAGGTCCAAAAGCCAATATCAATCCCCATTCATTTATGCCCGATTCTTCCCTTTTAGCCTCCTCCAACATGTACTCCAACACATAAACGATTGTATTACTACTTGCATTTCCATAATCAGCCAGTGCTCTTCTACTTGCATTCAATTTTTCAGGTAACAATTCTAACTTCTTTTCCAGCCTGTTAAGAATTGCAGGGCCCCCAGGATGAACTGCCCAAAATATTTTGTTATAATCTTTTTCAGTGTAATTAGCAAATCCCATTAACTTATCACAGAATCCTTCAATATTATCCTCAATTATCTGAGGAAGTTCTCTTTCTAGCTTGAAACTTATACCCTCTTCGGTAAGTCTTCCATCGATTATCTTTTCAGTATTTGGCACAAAGTGTTGTATCGCCGTATGGAGTTCGAAAAGAGGCCTTTCGAGATTTGGAATAGGGGTCGAGCCAATTATCATGGCTCCTGCACCATCTCCGAAAAGTGCGACGCCGACTAAGTCATATGGTCTTTGTGTACTAGGTGGTTTGAATCCTATAATGGTAGTTTCTGAGGTAGCAAGCAGGACTCGACTCCCGGGATTGTTCTCAGCAATGTCTTTAGCAACTCGAAGGCCTGCCACCCCGCCTGAGCAGCCCGCGAAGTAGATCATGGTTCTGTTAGTCTCCGACCTTAGCCCAAGCCCTTTTGCTAGGTAAAGATCGCCGCCAGGTAACCGGACTTCACTTGAGGAAACGTATACTAAGTGAGTTATGTCTGAAGCCGGCCTACCCCATTTCTTGATGCAAGATTGTGAGGCTTCAATTGCCATTTCTGTAACAGCTGAATTGCATATGTCTAATCGTTGTTTCACCGTTGGGAGTCCTTCAGCAGCAAGTTCAGGGTACTTCTTTAGGATCTCCTCAGACATAACCACGTATCGTGTTTTTACCGTGGTTGTCTTGCCTGAAAATCATGAAAAAAAGGGTAACTACATATTATGTTAATATTATTAGTGATCTACATTTATAGCATAAGAAATCTTCACTAAAGATATGAATGTTGATTGATTGGATTACAGAGTCGAGTGAGCTTGAGCTTAAGCTCTGGATCATCACAGTTGGTGTTCTTGAAATAGCCATCAACCAACAACTCTTGCATGACCAGCTGGTGAGGAAAAGCCTTTCCAAGAGCAAGAATTGTAGCTTTTCCAGGGTTAGCAATCCTCGAGGTCTTATCACTTCCCATGATTTCTTATCAAAATTAAGCTCGAAACTCCTTTCCCTTAGCAAAGTACTTCCCACAGGAATGCTCTTATATATACCAGCGTCAAGGAAGATTCTTTATATTAACTTAATGTTTGTCATAATTTTATCATCACATTCGACAGGATGGATTGTTAAGTGATTATTTAAGTCGTAAATGGATTAGTTGAGGGGTGAGAAATTCATGGGCATTTTTTGGAAGGGGTTGGGTGAAGATTTGGTGAAGGAATTTCAACCAAGCTCTCAATTTTTTGGTTTCTTGCAGCAGATAACCTTGATTCCAGGCCACGGGGCATATAAATCCTTAAGGGGAAAAAAAGTGTAATTTCCTTCAAATTTTCCATTTTTCCCCGTTTCAATGACAAATGGGAAGAACATAGATAAAATGGCTGGTAAGTAGTAAAGATTAGCTTTCTGGTTGCAGTTTCCACATGATCATTTGCAATAAATACTTCAACAATCAAACTAATGTAGTAGCCATATCCAATATCATTGGGGTGTGGTTAAAAATTAAGACCAACAGCAACAAGTATATATTGATATGTAGACAAATAACATCGTCATCAATAACCTCGCCATAGTTTTGGTACAAATTACCAAACGAGATACGAATGTTGAAAATAATTATCATTATTCAATGCATCAATCCCTCAAATTCATCTCTCTGATGCTAATTAAAAAGGAAAACAACAATTAGAGTCAAAGTTCTGACAGATTCTTCCCATTGATGTAATCGACAACTCGTGTGGCTGCTTGATCAAGTGCAGCAGTGACTGCAGCCAAATTTTGTAAAAATTCCTCGGGTGTTGGCCTGTCACCATCGACTATGTCGGTAACAGCTTTTAAAAATATTACAGGTGTTTTCAAAAGATCTGCCACGTAAGCAACAGCAGCTCCCTGACACCCAACGATTTTAAAAAAGAAAAAATGCGATGTAAGTTTAGAGATTTACTAGCATAGCAACAACTTGACAATGCATAAAAATAGAACTGAGATTTAGCTCCCGCATATTTTTACCAGTTCCATGCTGCATGACACATTTTTTTACTCCTGATCACAAGAACTCCAAATGAAATGAAGCATATGTGACATGCAACTTCTCAGTTTGTTATTGTTACCCCTAACTGATTTGGATACATGCATTCGAAATTTTGCCACCAAAATCATATGAAAATAAGATGGTTAATGTTCTAAAACTTCACTATGAAAACTTAAATAGGTAGGATACAGATTATGTCAGAGATCAGCTTCTACTCCCAGGTGAAACACACCCAAGGAATTACAATGAGATAAATTAAGAGATTGCTGCATTGAGGTTGAAAATAAATAATAGACAGCTAGATTGAGGTTGCTAAGATAGTACTAGTGATTAACTACTGTGCTTCTGAAGGACTAGAACAGAGAACCAATTTATATATTAGTTCAGACATCACAATAAGCTCACATATAGAAAATTACCTCCATGTCCTTCACAGTTGCATCATTTGCAACGATTGCTTTTTCATCATGTGGGCACATATCTAAAGAATCGCCAGTGGACAGTTTGCCAATCTGAAACATACATAGATTGTCAAAACTTGAATAGTAATCCAAAAGACATGAGATAGAGTGCTATTAACATACAGAGCAAACGAAATTTCTAGATCCAAGCCTCAAAGAAATACTATTCAGGAGAAGGAGATGTTTTATGGACTTTAAGAGTAAGAAGCATCTCATTTTGTCTCTCGATTTGAAAAATACGGATGTCCTTGGAGAAGGTTAAGGCAAAATGCACGATATTAGCATGGTATTGGTGAAAGTGCTTATAGAGAATGATTTAAACCAAGGGACTTGAAGGTGATGTGAGTGCTCAAAGTAACATGTGAAGGGGTACATACATTACAGTTCACACTCAGGGAAATCGTCCCAAGAACCCAGACTGACAAATTATAGACACGTGGACGGATCTAATACCTACTAGCTTAAACTTTCAGATCAAGATTGGACTCCAGTCACTCCACTGTTGCAAAGTCGTCAGGCTAATTCACTGCTTGTATAAAATATGTGACTTTACTCACTGGATAAAATGATTGCCTTCAGCATCCAGCATAAATTAACTCATAACTTTTTCAAATATGATTTATCTCATCTCAAGTACCAGTAGAAAATTCAACAAATTTGAGAAACAAGATTCACCAAGCATTGCAAGTTTGCAACTATATATTAAAGCACAAACACGGCAATATAGAAAAGGAGAAGTAAGAACCAAATTAGAAGCTGTTAGTGAATTTTTGAATAGATGAATGTATAATTGAGAACCTTTAAATTTAGCTCCTTCGCAAGATTTGGGGTTGAGCAAGCTTGTCGTGTGCCTACACCATACAGGTCAAATACCTGCAGATCGAAAGAAGTCATGTAAGGTTCAGAGGCTATCCAAAAATAACAGTACTATTCACTTCTATTTTTAAAGAAAATGGCTGGATATATGGTCGTAAACATAGTTAAAACATTTCTAGGTGCAGATGACTCCTTCAAATAGATAGCAAATGACCTAGAACATCAACAGTGAAGTGGAAGTTACTGGATAACGACGAAGTAAAACTACAAAGAACATATTAAGATACACAATTACTAGTACATCATGAGCATAAGGCAAATGGATAAACTTCAGCAACTGATCTATTCTACTAAGGTCTGATGGACAACAGCAATACAATGAATTCAGTATAAAGGATTAGCTAGGATATTAACTTGCTATATCCACGTGACTTGCCCAATTTGATACGGTTGAATTCTCAATAGTAGTAATGCAAAGTCGATTGCATGGCACTGTTACCACTAAATTTCTGCATGAATTTTCTATCTATTAACGCTATATTATATATGGAAGCTTCAATTGCTTCTAAATAAACATGGAAAAAAATAATTATAGTATTTAAGTAGAATAACATGCCAGATAAAACTTAAAACAACTTTCTCACAGTAGCAGAAGAAACTTTACCAAGTATTAGAATTCAAGCCGTCTAATATGAATATAACTTCATAGGGTAACAGGGTAAAAGTTATAAAGCAATCAATTCTTCACCACAACCTTAAAAGCAATTTTCCTTGCTACTACGCTCCTATAGATAAAAAAAATGAGAAAACAATAAACATATTTTCCTATGTTAACAAACTAAAACTTGTTTTTTCCAATAAATTTGTGGTCAGCTTCATATAGTTATGTCTAATTGCATCTTCCCCAGCCACGCAACAGGAAAAACAAGTGAGGAAATGAAGACAGAAAAACTTACAGGGATAGGAATTCTTCGGTCATGGAAAGCAACATCTGATGCAAGATACACATCACCTATGCAAGCACCTTTTGCCTGTAAAATCTAGGTATCAGTACAAGATATATATCAAAAGAGTGATTAAACACTCTTTGTAGTGAGCACACGTGACCTTGGTATCCTATATTTGAGATATGCCTATGAAAATTCTATATCAGCTATGTAATGCATAGATTACATAAAACACAAGGAAGACAACCTGAAAATGTGCATAAAGTTTCACCCAACGCAAAAAAATAAATCAAACTCTTTACTGAAAACATGATATTGAGTTTTGAGGAAGGGAAGTTTTAACATTTTGGTCTCCTGATGAACACAGAATCAGTCAGACAACAAAAGACAGCAGGAAGGTATAGTGTTGAACAAGTAGGTATAACTAGGAGGCGAACTCAATGGAGTCATTTATAGTGATCCAAATAGAAAGAACAAGTAAAAAAAATGAAAAAGAAAATATATAAAGAAAAATGGTTAATAAAATAAGAAAGGACGGAAGCAGGGAAAAATCTGTATATATAAAAGGAACATAAAACAGTCAGCAGTAGAATGAATGAACGTATGTCACATGCAAAAAGGATTGGAAGTATACCAATTATGATAAGGCCAGAAGATCAATACATAAGAACAAAGTTATATGAAAGCCATCATAGCAGCATTAGTAATACCTTGAAACCTCCTGCAGTGCCTGCATTTATGACCAGGTCTGGTTGTAAAGCTTGAATAGAAGCATAAGTTATAAGCGATGCAGAAACTGTGCCTACACTGTCGACACCTGATAAAGAAACAATTAAGAACTCAGCAGTCAAAAATTCACGGTGACTCACCAAACAAATAACAATAAAGCCCCGTAAAACTGCAGAATGCATCACACTATACATGGTCCAGTCAAAGATTGGTCATCACTTCCAGAGAGAATGATTCCTCCCATAAGATTTATTGATCACTCTTAGGTACATGGAATTAATTTTATTAAGTTTCAGAGAAAAAAAATGATATTATATGTTCAAAGAATCTTATCATTTACAATAGGACCACAAGGGCAACATATCTAGACATAAGCAGATTAGACTCAATGGTGAGTACTATACTACAGATTGAAAACAAATTCACATAAGAGACTCAAAATCCATACCCAAAACTACGTCTTTTCCGGGGGAAACGATGTTGATATTTAAATCTTTATATTTTCCACTGTACCTCACCCACGGGACCCCATTCGGAAATCTGCATCAGAAGATGATGTGAGATGAAACAACCCATAAAAAAAGTGCAACGGGCCATGTTTTAATTTTGATTCTAATATTGAGCGAAATGTTACACCTAGAGGTTCTTTATTATGGGTCAATCCTACTCCACTAGTACCAACAGGCAGCATAGGGGAAAATGTACTCCAGCTAGGAATCAACAACACTAAAACTTTGCTAAAGTGGCCACATTACTAAAAATAACATTCGTTTCCAGTTTATTTATTTTGATTCCAACAATTACTGAGCGCATATAAGTAAAAGACGAGACCTTATTGATATGCGAAATCAATAAACGTATATAGTTCCACTTATGGTAGTAGGCATTAACTTTCCAAAATTACCAGTACAAATTGTATAGAAAAGTTTCCTTTACTTTTTCCTAATCTTCTTTTTTATAACTTCTTTTTTCCAGTTTTTTTGAGTCGGATCTTAGTTGTACAGCTTACACGGAATTGGATTCTTGGGCGAGCTGGAACTTCTCCACTAGAGGTGATGCCTCCGTCTGCATAGCTATGCACCATTTTTACAAACATAAACACAAAGAGAGATATAAGTTAGCATATACAAACATATACACGCAGAAAACACAAAAAATAAAATAAAATAATCATAATAAATACAGGAAAAATGAGTACCGATAATAAAAACGACAGTGGAGATTGGGCGTTTAGGGATGGACACCTCTGTAACTTCAGTTCCTTTGTCATCTTGAAGAGGAGCCATTAATGGTAGAATTACGTTTTACTTCTCCGTCAATTTTCGATATCTGCCGCAAATTTTTCACGATTATTTACAAACGGTCGTTCTCTCTAATATTGCGAGTTTCAGTTTTGAAGTCTCTCTCCGAAAAGTACAGGGCGCTGCTCTTAAAACGATTATTAGAAGTACGAGGCAGGTTCAATTAACCTGAAGGTTATTGGAGCGAACGAACCGGAGAGGAGATGACCAAGAGGAAGCGCGCGTGACGGACCCCCTCTTTCTTTAATCAAACATGGTGGGGGACAGAGTTGATAATAAGAACTGTTCGGTCAACCCAAGTAAAGTCCAGCTCAAAAAATATAATCAATAATAATAATAAGAATAATAATTGTCAGACCTTGTGGCCAATAGAGCTTTGCCAGTTTTTCATTCACCATATATTATCGGTACACTACAATATCATTAAAATACAAATCACTCTACTCAACTTGGTAACCTTCTCCGATCCGTTCTTAGCTTGGTCTTTGAACAGGAAATTAATCAGAGAAAGAAAGGCCTAGCCGATGCTTTCAATCTTCGTGTTCTCTTGTCCCCGCAAGAAGGAGATGAAAATCATTGGAATGAGAACCCAGCTTTGCCTAGAAGCAGCAACCTTTGAAAGAGTGCATAATAGCTCACTGATCGAGCGCTCTTGCATTGAAGATGAATGGGGCTAAGCGATCTGCAAAAACTGTGGAATGTAAAAATACATCAGTAGGGGAGCGTTCTGCCTTAGAAGGAAGCCCTCGCACGAGAAGTGGTGGACGAAGCGAAAGCGAGAATGTCAGCTTGAGTAATGCAAACATTGGTGAGAATCTAATGCCCTACTAGAGGTGTAGAGAGATTTTGAAATTGATAATGTACTTTTTCGCATTCTAGAACACAATCAATCATTTTTCATATGTCAATTTCCATTTGTAATGATGGATACTAGTGAGGGAGCCTCACTTATGATTGAGAATTTCACTTTCTTGTCTTCTTCCTCTCCCTAACAGTTGAGCAATTCAATTTCCTCATTCGATTCATCTTTTCTGTTGCACCGGGGGTGACCCATTCCAAGACCTAGATCCTCCGTCAACAGTGAATGAATCCCAAAAACAGTCAGTGCTGAACAAAGAAAGATGGTGACCGACCGAACCAACGCCTTATCAAACATACTTTGATTTTGTCAAGGCTCTCGTGGGTAGCCGTACATGATACTTGATGGTTTGCACCTGCCTACGATAAAGGCCTTGTCAATCGTATATGATCATCAAAATCGGAGTCGCTAACACCCATTTTGAGTTGCCTCGTCCTTATAGTCAAGCTGAATCTTCATTCAACACTAAACCTTGAAACCTTTCCCTTGTCTTTCGAGATGAGACGGACTCCACCCATCAACCTTAGTCATTCCAACCTACCTTTATGCCCACAGTCCTCCCCCTTGTTGATAAATCTTTTGAATCGAACGAAAGCCTCATATCCTCTAGCAGAAGCCTTATCCAATGGAGTTGGCTCTTCCATAAATAGCAGAGTAGATAGTACAGGTCCGGCAAGAGCAAGGAATACCCCTGCCCACCTTATGAAAGAAGCCGAACCCTCAGTCTTTGCTCTCTCTAGATCGGGTCAAAAAACTCATAGGTTCAAGATCATTAATCAATTGCATTCTGACAATCAAGTTAAATTGTAGAAATTAGGTACAAAAAGATAAGTTTTATAGAGCTTTTTGAAATTCACATACCTTAAAATGAAAATGAGCAATGTATGCATAGAGAAGTGTTTGTGTGGGGTGGTTGTGGCGTGTAAGATAAAGACCACATCAAATATTTTGTCATTTCAAGTGTTGCTGTGAAGTGTCGTGTCAAGGTATTTTTAGCTTGTTGTCCGAGGTTGCGAGTAAGATAAATCTTTGAGACTTCACCCAAGATTTTTGAGGCAACCGATGGTCTCCATTGGATCTGTTGAGTGCCTATGTCCCTCCATTAGAGACTCGACTCTTCTATGATGAGTTTGTGCCAAAATGGCCCCAGAAAAGTCTCCAAGGTAGCTTATGACTGTTCGAAACCCAATACTAGGCTTCTAATAAAGATTCATTGAGGCTATTCGAGGCGTTAGCATATTGGGCAACCATGGCATTTGCTTACTAGGCGACCTTGGGGTGATGGAGGTGCAAAGTATCTATTTTGACCTATAGTTGAGGTGGTGACATTGAAAGTTGTTGCCATGTGAAAATGCGATTGAGGGATTCTATGTGGCATCTGCTTTGATTACAAATATAAGGTGGATGCGTAATTATAGTTCGTCAAGTTCAAGCTTATGTAAACTTAAATAAATTATAAGATATGATCTATACTACGATTTTCACATGCTTCTTTTAAGTTGTGATTTCGATTGGTTTGGTGATGAGCTAATGCTTCATCTACCTGAGCTCACACGAATTGGAGGCATAACAAACAATAATAATAAAAATATTACGGATTTGAACGAGATATTAAAATTTCCCATTTTATCTTAAGGAATAGAAAGCAACCTAGTAGCCAGAGTTGCATATGATGAATTGAAAGTGATGAGGACATCATTTTTTATTTATTTTTAGTTGGACTTTATTTATGTTTTAAATTCTATTTATATAATTGTGCTTGTATTGACCCAAACCGGTTCGAAGTAGGGTTTTGTCTTTACTATTTAAACATAATTTTTCATGTAATTTCATTAGATTTTGGATGAATATGAATTATTGAGATTGGTTGTAGCGTCTCATTCCTCTCCCTTCCCATTTTCCCCTGAATTTTTCTTTCTTCTCCGATTCCCCCCCCCCCCCCCCCCCCCCCCCCCCCCCCCCCCCCCTCTCCCCCCCCCTCCCTTCT
>NC_036251.1:10217581-10225969 GCF_002742605.1 Olea europaea var. sylvestris
CTCCATTATCTCTGGTTTCTCCCTCCATTCTTGCTTCCTCTTTCTATTCTTTAATTTGTCTTGCATCAAATTTGATATCAGAGTCGAATCTTGGGTATTTTCTCTCATACAATCCAAAATTTGTTGAAACAACACAATTAAAAAAGATTTATCGTAAAAGTAGCGTTTTTTCATTTTTTTTAGTTCTCTATCTTTGTTAAAAAAAATTGTGTTACTGTTCACGGGTACTATTCACGCTCGAAAATTTTAATTTTAGTATTTTCAGTTAAAAAAAAGAGTTACTGTTCACGGGTACTGTTCACCCTGAGAAAAAAAAAGAAAAAAAATTCAGTTTTAGTATTTTTTATCATTTTCTACAAAAAAAAATCAATTTTAGTATTTTAGACGTTTGCGGTTGTTAAGTGCTGTTTCACAAATTTTCAATCCTAACAACTTAACCCAAATGTACGCACAAATAGGGTTGGGCAAAATGTCTGAACCGAACCGGACCGAATCGTGCGATTTTTCTTAAGTTAAATACCCGAATAAGTATCTAAACTGAGAACCGATGGGTTTGGTTCGATTCTTGGTTCTAGACGAAGAATCGAATCTGTAAAAAAAAAAATTAATTTTTTTATATTAGATAAATCAAATTATTTTATTTTTTTCTAAATAAATTAGCAAATTAATTAATTAAATAATTAAATCCAATTTTTTGTTTAAATTTTTTTGGCCCCAATTATTTGTATCTACTTTTTGATATTTGTATGCGTTAGTGAATTAATCTTGTTGGACAACTTGTTATTTATATGTTATTAAATTGGATCATGTTAGTTTGTAAAATTATAATTGAATGTATCATTAGTTGTATTTATATAGTATTGTTATAAATGTTAAAATTTTTAATTATAGTACGGAATTGAACCCGAACGGTTCCATAATATTTGGACCCAACGGTTCCATTTACTAAATACCCGAAAATTTTTGGCTTGGTTTGGTTCTCTTTAAAACCGAGCCGGACCGACCCGCGCCCATGCCTACCCACAAATATTCCTTTTATCTCTAGCCAAACCCAGGCAGCCTAATAGCCCCCAAAACCCAGTTAACTCAACCCATTACCCCTTCCATACACAGCCCACTTCCCATCATAATCATCCAACCACTTACTTCTAACCTAATTCCAGCATTTCAAAAAGAACCCAACCCATTACTTGAATTAAAATAAACCAGCCCACTTAACACATTATCACATCCCATTTAACACATAAACGACCAACAACAGGGATCAATTTCACTTGCCCACTACTTATAACTCCAACGCACAACAGAGCCAGAGCAATAACTAGTATAAATCACAATCAACAGGGAGTGACTTCTGGAATGGAAGACATCTACAAAGAAGGATAGGACACAAGCATAACTGGGGTCCATAATTCAAAAATTCAAGCAACTAAACACCAGGGAGTCCTTGATCTATATTTACTATTGGTTTATACTACTACTTCATTTTTAAAATTGTATCAATTAAAGTCTTGTGCTGTTATTACCTTGACAATATATTAGCCTTAACCACACTTTATCAAAATCATTGAATGACTTAACTCCCATTGGTTCCCCACTTACCCTACGTGAGGTTTTGATTCATCATTTGTAGACCTGCTTTTAACCCCATAATCTATTTCAAGTGATTAGGTCTTTTGACTAGTATTTAACCCTTGCTTTGCTATTTTACACGTATCAACAATATTAGTTTGCAATATTTGGATTTGCTTAATCCTCCAAATTTATTTATTTATTTATTTTAAAAGGGGGGCTCAAGTTGTTAATTTCCATTGCTCGCACTTATTGTCATTAATCTCTTTATTGTACGTCATTTAGCTGCTGATATAGTGCATTTATAGTGGTTGACTGGTCATCTTGTCAATTCTAGCTTCAGACCTAAACATAGACCCTCTCCAATTTGATGCACTCACTAGACAATTAGCTTAACTTGTCACTGGCTAGCAACACTTACAAACTCAATTAGCAGCTTTCCAAACCGAGATGGCTGCTACTCGTGTAAAGTGCAGAGATCTAGTTGCTAGTCTGAACAATTTTAAGCAAATCCCTCATTCGATTGATGTTAGTAATTCTAAATTGTCCCACAAATAGACAATATCGTCGTCAACAAGGTAATCAAAAATATTTTCAATACGATCGTAAGGATAAGGATCAGGTGAGCGAGTGAGAACGAGGCCATAGTCGTCATGGTACTCATTCTCTTTCTCGTCATAAGGAGAGTTCCTTTAGAGATGCTAAATTAGACACTCCTACTTTTGATGGTTGCTTAGATTTTGAAGCTTATACTCAATGGAATGCCCTTAAACAAGGGAATCGGTTAGTGACTGAGTATATTGCTCAATTTGAGGAGTTTCGAATGAAGCGTCATGTCATTGAGTATGAGTCCTTGATTTTAAGTAAATTTATACAAGGTTTAAGAGATAAATTTAGGCGTGAGCTTTTTTTTCGAGGCGTCATTACTCTTGATCACGTTTACTCGTTAGCTCGAGACTACGAGTTACTTATTAGTATTCCATATGGAAAGTGTGATCACCATCGTTCACCCATCTTATCATCTCGTCATAAGTCTATCAGTGAGCCTTCCCAATCTAATGTTCCTTCCATTTGGGAAACTAAATGTAAAGATCATGATATCCTAAGACCTTCTTCGTCGTATCGAAGGCGTAGTGACAATCGTCCTTTTGTCTTATCGACGCCACCTCCTCCTATCAAGTCCCTTCTCGGACCTCCCCCATTTAATGTTCATTCTCTATCAAAAAATAGGGGTAAAATTTCTAAAATTTCAAGGACTTCTTCTCACTTGCTGTGCGTCAACTGTAAGGACTTTGGCCACATCCATTCTTAATGTTCTAACCGAGCTTTAACAATGGAAGAATGAAAGAATGTAATAGATGAGCCGTTAAAAAATCTAGTTTATGAACCTAAACTTAAAGATTTTGATGACTTGGATGATAATGAGGACACCTCACTAAGTAGTATCCGGACTTTTCCTATAACTCTAGGTGTTGTACCTCTTATTCTCTATACCTCTCAGTCAAGTTTTGTATGTCGTAACTTTATCCAACCCAAAGGTACTGATGATTTGCGTAATCCTGCTTGGAATTTGATCTTCCCAACTGTTCAAATTACATATAACAATTCTATGAATTGCTCTATAGGTCTAAGTCATTTTTAAGTTGTTCCTGATTATAAGTCTAGGAGACCGTTAGACCTTATTTCCTTGTCCCCACATGCTAGTGCGTTGATGTTAGTTGGAGCATTTGTACATTATCTCCATGACTTGCATATTGAGATCAATAAACAACATGACGCAAGTAATGCATTATATAAATTTCAAGCTGATTTACATAAACGATATTTTGAATTTAATATTGGAGATTATGTTATATTGCAAGCTTGTAGTGCTGGTCCTTTGAAAAATTTAAAGTATGTTGGTTCAAATGCACATGTCATTGCTCTTTCATCACATTTTGGCTATCACTCTACTTTAAATATTGAGGACTTCATTACTTACAAACACCGTTTTACTTCCTTTGATGATCCATTTCTACTTAACTTTGTGGACCCCTAACTTGATTATGTTGATATTTCTACCTCAATACCACCCATCATGGCACACAAAGATAAAATTGATGTTATTTTAGATGAACATGTTGTATTGATCAATGATGTCAAAATTCAGTACTTCCTTGTTTCTTGGGTAGATCGACGTGCTCCTTATGCTCCTCACTAAATATAATCATGTGAAAATCTTGAAGATGAGGTGTATGAGTATTGGTTATTTGGAGTCCAGTATCAGTACTTGGTTAGAAGGAAAGACCACCCTTTGGCTAGATCATATTCTTGGGAATAAGCTACAGTTTTCAGTACTATCAAAGATCGTCCCCCGTGGCCTGACTTGAAGCATTTGGAGTATCAGATTGACTGCAACCTATAGTGATCTATCCACTCGACAGGGTCGAGTTTTTCTCCCACCCCGGGAGAGTTGATGAGGACATTATTTTTTATTTATTTTTAGTTGGACTTTATTTATGTTTTAGATTCTATTTATGTAATTGGGCTTGTATTGGCCCAAGTCCATTCTAAGTAGGATTTTGTCTTTACTATTTAAACCTAATTTTTCATATAATTTTATTAGTTTTGGATGAATAAGAATTATTGAAATTGGTTGTGGCGTCTTCTTCCTCTCCCTCCCCATTTTCCCCTGAATTTTTGCTTCTTCTCTGGTTTCTCCCTCCCATTTTCTCTGGTTTCTCCCTCCCTTCTTGCTTCATCTTTCTATTCTTTAATTTGTCCTGCATCAAAAAGTAGAATTGCTTGTAACTAACAGCCTCCATGTTCATAATTTCTACAATATATAAAAATGTATTTTGTACAATCAACAATGCATTTCTGCAATCTGTTTTCTTTTACAAATTCCTTTTATGCAACTTTATAACTGGATAACTATCATTAATCTCCATTCAAACGAACTCTTAAGCAAATCCAGAAGGTGGATCGGAAAAGGCATCGGTCTCACCACCCCGGGTGTCTGTAATCTCCTACACCGATATAAAGGGATAAAGTACGAAAAAGATTATATCAAAGTCGAAAAAATATGTGGTAAAGTGAAATAGACCACAGTCAGAAGAACAAACTGGCAACGAGAAGGCTTTGTGCCGGGGCTACAATTTGGTAGCATTGGGAAGTTATCTGGAAGTGGCATTTGACAAATCTCACCATTGAAATATATTTTTCTAGGAAAAGCCCATCCATTTCTCAGTGTAAATGATTTTGAATCTTTTTCCAAAAGTATCTCTGTACTCACTGATCCCAGTTGGTTCTCACCGGCTTGCACGAGTTCAGAGTTGTACGAAAAAATCCCCCAGAAGAGGGCAACTTCTTCTGCATAAAGTATGATAATATAATTAGTATAGAATCTTAATATACGTCGAGGCACCCTTAAGTAAAATTTTGCAGAGATGTACCTGAAGTTGGAAGCACCTTACTGTTGAAGCTATAAGTAGTGGCAGCCTGGCTAAATCCGGGATGTTGAACCAAAACGTTCCAATCTGAGTAATTTTTCCCGTAGTTGTAATTAGAGATTGTCAGTTTTGCTCTCCAATGATCCACGTAATTTTTCTTAATATGCCAGTGAACACGAAGTGGGCACATATGATTGGTGCATTGAACTAACTCAGTGTCAAGCAAATTTGATGGGAACGAACCTTGTCTATTCAACATAGATAAATAATGTACACAAAAAATTAGACTTGTGCATATAGTATGCTGAAGAGCAATTTGGAGAAAGTAACAAACCTAACACATGATGTTGTCAGCTCATCAGCAACTCTACAGCCACAGCTGCATGAAGGGCACGATGTGATTGTAGGGTTGTAAAACGTTGAGAGTGACACACAACAAACTGGTGTTTTTTTAGCCAAAAAACTGGAGTATGTGCATGTTGATCTCCATGTTCCTGAACATCATGAATCTTTAGTTAGGACTAAGAACCTAGTATTCTACAATTGCATTTTTGTAAGCAGTACTAGATCGTGCTAGACAGTACAGTGAATTAGAATTCTTTTTTTTTTTCCTCAATGATGTCCAGTGCTGTTTAATCCATCTAACAAAACACAAGTTGAACTCAATGATAAAGTACTTACTGAAAACTTGCTCTTGTCTTCTGCCCCCAATCACTGAAGAAACTGTGGGATCTATGTCCATTACTTGGCTGCAAGTATAACCAGGTCCAGGAGCCACCAGAGTAAGATTCTTAGGCTTGTACCCAGTAGTATTCTGCTCCAAATTGCCAACAGTAACCTCAAAGGATGAATATGACATCGAAGGGTTAATAGCCCATGCAGCAAGGATGCCGCCGTTGCAGCAACCATCGGTCCTTTTTTGGGGCAGTGCATCAGGCATCAGATCAACTATCAAAGGATCTTTCTTGCATGAATGTGGTACCTGGAATTTGAACGACGAACAGTTTCCTTGTTGGACGGCAAAAGCACCAGACATTGACCAAATGACCTCGTTCTTCACCCATGTCCATCCTAGTTTCCAACCTGGGTTCTCTACATGACGATACTGGTGGTAGTTTTGGATCGTTACTCTTGCCTACAAGAAGCAGTCTGATTAACTGACAGGTCACAATTACAGGTGAATGAGTTATCAAAATCTAACATGTCAAGTGCAGTTTAAGACAATAATGAATTGGCAAGAGCAGTATTTAGAACTTGGAAAGTTGTTTACTTAATCACAGTAAACCCATCGTACATGTTTGATACATACATGACTAAACTTTTAATGAACAAACTTCTTTCTCTTCATAGTATTATCGAGTCATAGTAGGTCTTTCCCACCAAACATGCCATCAACGTTTGTCAAATTTGACCAACAAAAAATAGTACTTCCATGTCAAAGTTATATATTATTTCCATCATCAGCAAAGCACAGAAGAACTCGTATTTGCTATATGACTGCACAAAGCTAAAACAGCTCGATCGGGTCGCCAACTCACACTATATATATGAAACATTTCTTCTATCATGGAAAACCATGACATAAGTAAATAAGGCAACTTGGAATTAAGCAACTAGTTAATCATATAACAAATTAAATATTTAAGAGTTAATAAATCTGAAAGACAAGAATTAGTCTCTTCGACAAATGTAGAACTTCTGACAAGAAACAAATCTGAACCTAAAGCAGAAATATATAGTGGTCAATTACAGGACTAACCACATAGCCATCAATTGCATACTTCTTTATGTCAAAGGTAACAGTAATATTTCCATTTGGATCCAAAGGATCATAGCAATCTGCAACCAGAAAAGATCAGGTAAGAAAAACGATAAAGGGAATTAGGAAGCAAGTATATTTCCAAATTCAGAATTAGGGAGGCAAGAGATGCCTGAAATTCTGCTCAGAGCGATTAACAAAAGTAACATCCATTGATAGCGGAACGCAGAAGTAGTCATTGAATCCATAGTTTTTCGTTAATACAGCAATTGAAATAGACAGAAGCTCTTATAGTTAGAGAGACTAACCAAATTTTCATTAATTATATTGTCCGAAAAGAATGCTATGGACCTACCAAGAGTTTTCTAGCTAATTTAGTTTTCTGCATCATCCTTGATTGGAAGTTGGAAACAAAGAAGAGTCATTGGAAATATCAATTAAATTGAACAAGACAAATTCACAACATCTCATGCTCCAAATGGTAGATTCTCTATGACAAATACACACTAAACAACAAAATATAAAGATTGGCAGGCATCATAGTTCCTCATAAAGGTGCAACGTGTGACATAAAAACATCATGGAGAATATTTATCTATTTCATTTACTAATAAATTACTCTATTACATGTCCAAGGAAGAAATCCAAAATCGCTAGAGATAAAAACTTATCCTACTAACTTTCTTGTTCCTTGCTTCGCAAAGTCTAGAATCCTAGTCCCAAAAAGTTTTAGTAATTTGCACCATCAATAATAAATATGTCTCTACATCCTACATAACAGCAATTTAATAAAATGTCATGAAGAACCAAGATTATATTTTAATTATAAGTACAATATTCTACAGTATCAGGTAGAATGTCAAGATTCCAACATCATAAGTAGAAAGCAGCGTCCATTTAAGTTTTAAGTACAAAAAATAAGTCAACTGGATATAATAATTCAAGCATGATGCAACTCTGTATAAGTAAAAATACACATTGACTTTCTTGATGAAGATCCTATCATACAATTTTGGAGAAAATTATGCCTATGATCATTATAAAATGATAAAGGAACTTTTATGCACAATCCAAAAAAGTAAACGAGTGTATTAGAGACATAACATAGAAAAACAACTTTGTTTCTCTCTAACACCTTAAAACCTTAGATAATACCAAAAAAGGAGAAGTAGAGCTCGAAAATTCAAAGACCCCATTTATGAAAATTATGCAAGATGTTTTCGATACGACTTAAGCATTTAGAAGAAGTAATTTAAGGAAGTGCGTGAAATTAACATGACGTATATAGATCCCTGCAGTTGTGGACAATTATAAAATGAATGGTGACACCCAAAGTCGTAATGCAGCCGGCTTGGTTATCTGCATTGTTTTCTTTGGAGCATTTTGTCGAACAGGTCAGGAGCCAATGATAAGGAGACGTAGCCAACGAAATAGTTTACCAACAAAGTTTAATATTTGTTTGTGGGGCTTGTTTGCAGTTTCAGTGACAACATATGGCAATGAGGGGGTTGGGATATATGGCAATGTGAAAGGCATGCATGTTTTGCCAATCTTGAAAAGTTTACTTATTATAAGATAGTTTAAGAATAAATAGAGACGTAATTTTTGTGCTTCTTTTACATGTTT
>NC_036251.1:10226026-10389999 GCF_002742605.1 Olea europaea var. sylvestris
GGGGGGGGGAAAATTTATTTAAACATGTTCAAGGACAAAAGGTTCCTTAAAAGTAATGTTACCTTTCATTTTTTAACTTGACGATACCAATTACACGAATTTCGAAATATATATATTTTTTCAAAAAAATAATTTTGCACGTAAATTTAAATCATTCTCGTACTTTTAATTAATGTTCTAAAAAGTTTAAAGCATAACTAGATGTGAAGGTCAATCTTCAAGTTTTACGAGCTTAAGCGAACATAGGTGAGGTCTGGGCGTAAAAAAATCTTTTCTAATCTTTAATATTTTTTTAAAATTTGAATCATTTTTAAAATCATTTAATAAGTAAAAAATAATACATAAAAAACATCTAAAATTATAAAATACTATATTTACTTAATAATTTTTTATACAATTAATCAATTTTGCAATTTTCAAGTTTTTGAAATGCACAAGCTAGATTATTTTTCGTATTTTCAATTTTCAATAGATAAGTCCTATTTAAAAGATTTAAAGGAACCTCATACATATTTTCGAAGTTTTCAATAAAACAATAAGTTTAAAAATCTTAATTACTTAATGTAAATAGCATCATAACTTAAATTTTATTTAACTCTTTATCGGATAAAGTTATTTTTGACTTTTGTATGGATAAAGTCATTTACAAACTTGAAATTAAAGTCAAATAAAAAGTTTTGTAAAAAAAAAAATAATAATAAACTAAAATCAAATAAAAGACATTTAATAAAAAGGGAAAAAATTTAATAAAACGTACATAGGCAGTCCTAGTTGTGCATTAAGTGGTCAATTTGACATTTACCAGCTTAATTTCAGGATTATTGCTAAGATGTAACGTTTAGCTATTTTTTAGAAAATTGCTATTAATCATGCATTGTTTAAAAAATCACTATTATAAAATCCATTTTTACAAAAAATGAATCTCCAACAGGGGCAAAATTTGACTGATATTTACGTCCATTTGGCTAGGCTTTTGAAAATTTAAAACTACTTTTAAGATTAAGAAATTGGTTTTAAATATGTTTGAATAATAACTTCTTGAAAAAATTCTTTTATAAAAGTAAAAGAAAGCCCTGCTAAATGGGCCCCCAGTACGATTGATTTTTTTATGAGTTTTGTTAGAAAAGAAAAATGGAAGAAATCATAACTCAGCTGTTAAGTGTGCACCAAATCAATTTTCAGAGATTAAGTTTCAAAATACAAAATTCAGGTTTTTATTTTGTTTTAGTTTTAAATAATAATATTATCAAATTAAATTAATTTACCATACCCACTCCAACCATCCCCACTCTACTTGTCGGCATCTACTCGTCGTTGACATTCCCCGACCTCCATCCCATTGGTGACGTCTTCTCGACGGCAAACTAATCGATGCTCAACGACAATTGAGTTCGTCGGTGACTGAGACTAATCAGTGTTGGTATAATTTAAAATGCTTTTTTAAAATTGAAAAACAGCTTCCGATATAATTTACAGAGTACTTACTGGAGCAAAATAGCTTGAATTCTCATGGCTGAAATTTGGTTAATTGAATTTGAACCCAATCCCCATCGATTGAGGTCGAAGAAATCAATGACATGCGATCTGATCTCTTGAATTTGGGACATGTGACTTACACACTTTGACATGTGACCTGATCCAATAGCCTATAACCAAATCTTTTGGATATGTGAAATGTAACCTGAGCTATAGCCTGTGACTATTTCTCTTGAATCCGTGACCTTTGACCTCTGCATTTGACGCGTAACCTATGACCTGATGTAATATCCAGTGAACAAATCTCTTGGGTATGTAACCAAATCTCTTAAATTTGTGACTTGTGACATATGCACTTTGACATATGCTATGTTATATGTGACCATGACCTAATCCATTGGGAGGTGAACAAATCTCTTGGATATGTGATTTGTGACCTGATCAATTGTCTGTAACTAAATCTTTTGAATCTGTGGCATGTGACCCTTGCAATTAGACGAGTCACATATTCAAAAGACTTGGTTACAAAAATTTAATTGGCTAAGACATAAACACCACCACCATCACCACCTATGGACATTGATCTACCACCATAACTATCACTGTAACACTTCATCACAACTACCACTATCTCTCTACTACCATCACCACTAACAACCCAACAACCAAGTAAATCACCAACGTCAGAACTCCGATAAAGCACCAAATCGGAGGCACAAGTTGGCGACTGAAAGTTGTGGTTGCCATGAGTGGTGACAGTCGTGTGGCAGCGACAACAACACCACTAACACCACCTTACACCGACTAACCCAAAGCCAGATTGCAGCTACCTAACACCAAAGCTGAAGTCTAACAGGGGTAGAGCTTATTTGAAATTAAGTTGGAATCTCAATTTTTTGATTGGATTAGTCTGGGATGGAGCTTATCAAAATCGCCACTGGAAGGCACTTAGATCGCTACCACAATGCTCAACGACTGAGCACCGCACGCTGCTATGCTGACCTCGATGGCAGGAGCTCTGGCAATGAAGAGGAAAAATCATAACTCAAGCGCTAATTGTGCAAAAGTAGTTGGAGGGATAGATGATGAGAGAGAGTGTGCAAATGAGAGAGAGAGAGACGAGAGAGAATATTTTTAATTTTGACAAATACCTGTTTTTTGCTTAAGTAATATTAATACATGATTTTAGAATTTTTCATCTTTAAATATCTGGTGTGGTGTAATTTTCCCTTAGAAAAGGGAACCTGTAATGAAAATCCAATTCTTGATTCCTGTTTGACAACCATTATATTGAGAAATTTAGGTAAAATATATTTTGAATAATAGTTTTTGGGAGAATGTAAGATTAAAAAAGAAGGAATAATTTTTTATTTACGTGTAATATTATTTTATTAAATAATGTGTGATTTAAAAAAAGAGAGTGTAAAATGTATTAAAATTTTAAAGGGAATCAACCAAGAACTTATTTTAGCGATTTGATTGATGATAAAGAGAGAGAATTTTTGAATAAAATCTTCGCCCTAACTAAAAAAAAATGATTGATCAAAACAACACGGTCCGTATTTTTATTCAATTTTGGTAATGACTCACACAATTCTAATGGCATTTCTTCCAATTATTTTCACAATCATTAGTCAACCGAATAGCACCCACTCAATAGTCATTACGTGGAGTTGACTTTTTTCATCGAGAAAAGAAAATTAACGAGACCACTTCTACTCGAGACGCAACTCACGTAAGTCCATTTTTTTACCTATATTTGCATATTTATACATTGAAAAACACGTCATAATATAACTTTCAACTAACATCATCTTCATCAAATACTACTAGACACACATATTAATTTCTTCGTTCACAACATTTAAGGACTTCTAGACATACTATGGTGAAGATGAGGTCGAGGATGAAGCATGTGGCTCGTGCACGATTGAGTTTACAGACACTGATATTGGATTGGCTTCTAAATGTTGCACGACGGTCTCGAGTACTTGAGTCAATAACTTCTTGAACTCTTCTTCGTTAACCATTTTCCGTTCATTCACCTCAAACATTTTAAGAGCTTCAGTCGTAACATGATCTATCTGCAAATACATTGATAAGAAAACAAATGGACACTTTTTAATTCATCAATTATTATCATTATAGATGACACTGAACAAGTATTATTGAGACGGGGCTAGGATTATTGAAGGACGACAAATACCTGATCCAGAGCACCAATTGGAGGTAAGCCAGCCGAAGAGGCAAGAATCTCAAGAACTCCACGGAAATATTCCTTCGATATTTCCCCATTTTGATTTTTGGGTACAATTTCTATAGCAGAATTCAGTGTCTGCATTGAACAAAAGAATGATAATGAAATGTATAAATAGGTCGTTTTCTGAAATCCAACTCCAAGATTTTCACAGCCTATTGAAAAGAACGAATAGGTTGTGTTATGCTTGGACGCACCAACTATTTCTCTACTAACCTCATGTAACTCGAATTTGTTCGACAACAATCTCTCAAAGCCACTTCCATCGAAAGTATTCTGACTATGAGCAACGATTGAGGGTTTCTCCTTGAGATGTTGTGCCACACTCTCTATAGCTCTTTTAAACTCGGCTGAAAATGCCTCTTGTGAAACTGTTTGTTGAGAGACATTATCAAGGGATTGTAGTGCTGGTTCCACAATGTTGCTTACAACCTACAAAATGAGCACCAACATTATCTCCATACTAAAAATTGCACTTGTTTTTGACAATACAAGTATGGAATGAATACCCAAGGATCTGTAGCCGGAGGCATCCCTTGATCAACAGTAAGTTTCGCAAAAGCCTCCATAATGCAATCTCGAAGAGATCTATCTGGTAACCCAATCTCGGAGAAAATGGAAAGTACATCCGTTTCAAAAGTCGGGCTCTTCAAAAACTCAAGCAGTTCTTCACCATCAAATCGGAGAATAACAACAGCGTCTCTCTTCAAACCAGCAGCCATGCCCATTAGTATATCAGATAATAGTCTTGCTTATTTTTTCTCGTTTACCACTCGCAAATTTATTAATCACCTGCAGGATCGCATTACTGTGTATCAATGTAAAAGTAGATGTTGATGTGCAACATTGAAATTTTGTTACGAAAAAGTGAAATAGACTATAGAAAAATTAAGAACGAGAACACACAAATTTATGTAGAAACCGGAGAAGGAAAAAGCCACGGATAGAGGAGGGAAAAATCCATTATATCGCAAATAAGTACAAGAGATAATTACTTTGGACGACTAAGAATATTATATCGAAACCCAAATATATATACGGGATCCCTCTACTACCACCACGGACACACAAAAATTCTCATTATTTTGGTTTCATTACAAATGTCTCCCGTGAATTTTTCGGACTGGGCAAAAGAGAATTCAGCTCATCATTCATAACAAATTCTTTGATTAATTTACACAAGAAAGTCGTCTTCAACATCATAGATAGTATATTTAAGGGTTGTTTGAGCCCCTTTTTTTTTTTTTTTTTTTTTTAAAAAAAGGATTTTTTTTATTGTATGATGAAGAATGTGTGGTTAAAAATAAGGAAAAATTTGAATTTGCGAATAATATTATTTTATTTAAAGAATGAGTTGTTGAAATATGGTCAAATCACTATTCAAGAATCCATTTTGATGGAAAAAATGGAGTTCAAACAAGGGCTTAATACCATTATCGTCAATTTACACATGAAACATAAAATTGCATAAACAGGAAAAAAGACCAAACTCTGAACAAGTCATCAAGATGAACAATAGGTTCCATTCGTAATTTCATTTTAGTTTCTCTATTATCTTCCATAGTGGGATTGCTACAGACATATAAACTAACAAAAAGAGGTTAAAATCTTATTTGCATTTAGTAGGCTTATTAGAGAAAGGAATCAGTTGATGCACGAAATGTTAAGTCATAGAGCCTACTTCATTAATTAAGGATCGTTTAAGAATTTCACACTTATAATTTTGATTTTGCCTAATTTTGTTTTATAAATATAAAGCGGTCATTAGATTTTATTTCATCGTCATCAAAAAGAGAGAAATGTTACCAAAAATAGTGTAAGATTTTTCTCTTGTGAACTTCTTTTCATCATAGTGAATTATTGTAACAATAGATGAGGATGTATTTTCACATTGAAGTGAACTTCTATAAATCTTCTGTTTTATTTTGTCTCTTTTTTCTTTATTGCGATTTTATTTCTCTTGATGGTATAAAATTAAGATTTATAATTTTCAACACGAAAACATCCCAATAAAATAGCACCTCTCATCATCTATGCATTTCAACATTTTATTATTGTAATAATATAAAAGGCTACAACTAGAATCAAAATACAAATCAACAGAAAATATAACAAGGCCTACAGCTAAAATCAGAAGTTGTCTACCTCTGGAGACTTGCATGTCAAACTACGAACTTTATCATAAACAAGACTACTATAAAACGAGAAGAAAGATGACAAAAACCTGAGAACAGACTGAGTCAGGGAAGTGCCCGAACCAAGCACATGAGATTGTGACTCCGTCTCCTTTAGAGAAATCTTAGCATCGAAGTCAATGTGCAGTTCACCTTATAATTTTCAACCAACTCCATGATATAATCGGAACCGTCCATCAATTTTTGATCATCTCTTTTGGAGCATGTCAAAGAGAGAAAACCCAACTTTTTCTTTAATGCAAAGCCCTAGATTTGGTGTTTTTCTCGTGAAAACAGTGTGTTCTTTTGGTTGCTTGCTCTTTTCTGTGACCTTGGACTTAAATAGTGTGAGAGTAGATGCGTTTTAGAGAGAGAATATGATTTGTGGACAGGACACGTAGGTCGGTGGGTAGTAGGTCAAAAGTAGTACTTTGGTGAATCCATGAGTTTGAACTTTTTATTAATTTTGTCGGCCAATAAAGAGGTGACGCGTGCAGTTGTAATATATGTTATCATCCATTTGGTTCCGATAAAAAATTTATAAAAATTTAAACTAGATTGAATAATTAATTTTAATAATATATTTCATGATATTCATATTCTTATCAATTTTTTAATCGCTTATTTCATCAATTTTTATAAAAATATACTAAATATCTAATTTTTATTAATCCAAACAGGAATTATGTATTATGTATGATAAGTGCATTTTTATGTACTTATACAATTCACAAACATGACTAAATTACGAGCAAAGTGTTGAAATTATAGCTTAAATTCGTTCAATTCTTGTATTGTAGGTTATATTGATGAACATGACGGAATTCATGATAAAAATGAGCGAAAAAGACCAAAAACGAAGCAAAGTGAAAGTTCAAGGACCAAAGTGCAAATATCCAAAAGTTGAACTAAAAGGCTAATCAAGTAATTGAATAAGCTAAGTATCGATTGGAAACCATTGCGGGATGATGGAACAAGATGGACAAAGAAAGGAAGCCAATAAACAAGAAGATTGAGTATGGGGACTAAAATGGCACAACAAGAAAATTTCATTAACCACGCGATCGCATGGTGTTATTACCATATAGCCGCACAAACCCCAACAGGGAATTCCAGCCCCATTTTGGGTTCAACCATGTGGCCGCATGGTGTAAAATGGTGACCCGTTTCAATAGTTTTCTATTTACGCCAAAACTCTTTTGGAACTCGATCTTGACGCAATATAAAAGCCTAGACTTGTCAGAATTAGGGTCAGAACGCATTGGAGGAGAACAAAACACATCTTAGAGACGAATTTGAGGGAAATTTACGAAGGATTTCACGAAAAAATCAAGATTGCATGCGTATCTATAATCTAGTGATATTTTATCTTCAAGAATTATGTATTCTTTTATGTTTTCCATGTTAGGCTAGATTTTCTTGTACTAGGAGATCGATGAATTATGTAATGTAATCTTTGGATTTTAATTTTTGCAATTCGACATTTAAATGCGTATTTGATTATTCGAATGATTTATATGCAATATATTATTACATAATTAAGTGCACGTAATTATGTGATGTGTAGTGATTTATTTCTTGCATTCAAGAGAAGGGAAATAAATTTGACAAGGTATAAATCATCTAGGGTCCAATAGAGGATAGAGATATTCCTCTATGCTGTGCGCGAATCGTTAATTGCTCATAAAACCCCATGCATTCATATACATATGCATCCGTCATGGAGATATAGGCTGGTAGTATATAAGAATTGGTTCAACATTGCTCGATAGAGTGTGTTGGATAGATTTAGGAGCATTGATTTTTCAATAAACCAAACATGTTGTCAGATTGTGAAATTAGGATTTTAAGTGATCATTACATAGAAATTCGTGATCCTAGTGCGGTTTAATTTCATTGAGTAAAATCAACTTGCATTTCAATCATCTTATTGCATTTAAATTCATTTAGATACATCGTATTGTGTCTTTAAAACATTTAACAGTCATTTTAGCAAAACTAGGGTTTTCCATAATTAGGGTTTTGATAAATTAGGGTTTTCTTAGGCTAAAACTTCAATTTTGATAAACTCGTTTCGGTAAAGGCTACGGTGGAATAAAATTGAACTACTCAATCTCTGTAGAACGATTCAGAACTCAATATTTTACTTTATTACTTGTTAATGAACCATACACTTGCGGTGAATTAATTCTAAAGAAAATATTTCGTGAATGATGCATATAGTGGTTCGTTGGGCCCGTACATTTTATTGTGGAAATTACACACAACTATACATTTAAATGTTCAACTTCAAAAATAAGATTATAACTATTTTCTTTCAAAAATCAGATTATAATTATTTTTTTAATTTAAAATATAAATAAAAATTTCTCATCTAACACCCAAATCCCAAACCTCAATATATTCCCCAGGCCACCATACCTCTCTCTCTCTCTCTCTCTCTCTCTCTCTCTCCATCCACACTTCTAGTCACTGTTCGATAAGTACTCTTCCTAACACACCACGTCCTAATCGTTGTCCAATAAGTAGCTGCCATTGTGCTAGACGTTTCTGTGAACTTGCGGCAGTGCAACGACACTGCTGTTGTTGCAACAGTAGCGTTGCCAACTATGCACCATCTTAGACGCACTACCTATAGCTAGACGTGACATTGATAACAAAGAACAATAGGCATATCGTTTGTGACCAGATGCGATATCAATACCAGAGAAAAATTGGGGGTTAATTTCGAGGTTTTGGGGTGATTTCTTCCTATTCGAATCTAATCTGCTTAGCTGGAGTTGTTTGGTTTTTTTTTTTTTGTTGGTAATAAGGTGGTGGTGACGGTGGTTTTATTGGTGGTGGTGGTAAGGTAGTGCAGGTGGCAAATTTGAAGTTGAAAATGATAGTGTGTTGGAGGTGGCGATGGAGATGGTGGTGGTAGCAGTTATTGTTGATACAGGCGGTGATGGTAAGTGCCCGACGACAGATTTGGAAATTTTTTTTGTGGGGTTGTGCTTGTAGAATGGTAGGTTGATGGTAGTGGTGTTTGAGATGATGGTTTTACTATCGGGAAGTGGTGGGTTTGGCTATGGTGTTTCAGCGGCGATGTGGCTGGTGGTAATGGTGAGGTGGTGGTCACAAATAATTTGATTGTTTGTGAGTAATAAATTGGTTAATATGTGATCAATACATAATATATGACCAATGAAATCGATAAATTTTGACCAATAAATAATTTTGTTACCTAAAAATTTGTTAAGTTGTGATCGTAAAGTAATTTGTGGCTAATTAATTAGATATTTTGTGACCATAAATTAAGTTGTGATTGTAAAATTTGTGATTTGTGAACAATGAATAATATGTAAACCATCAATATGATAAATTTGTGATCGATGAATAACTTGTAGCCTATAAAATTTTTGATTTATGATCATAAAATAATTTATGACCTATAAAAATTTTTATTGTGATCGAAAAATAATTTATGACCAAATTATATAGAATTGTGACATCAATATTTAATTAATAAAATATATGTTTAATTAATTATTTTATAAATAAAATCTAATTTTTGAAGTTCTAAACTTTGTTTCTTAATTTTGAAATGTGGCATACTTACTCTTATATAGGAATATTTTTTGGACTGGGGTAGAAATGGGACTGGCTGACCCAGAGATATTTGATATTATGGAAGGAAATATCTTTTCACTTAGTTACAAAAGTTCCAAAATATATTTTCAAAGTAACAAACTTACAGAATATTTTCAAAAATCGTGGTCACATTTTGTGATTCCTGATAAAAATTTGTAACTTATAATTTAATTAATCAAGTCATGGTTATAATACTATAAAAAAAATTATTACGATCAGATACTAGTCACAAATTACACAATATTACAATAACAAAGACACAATTTGTGTATTTTAGTCGTAAATCAAAAATTTTAATTGGTCATTAATTATTTATTAGTCAAAAGTTATACAATTAAACGATCACATTTACTCTTCAGCTCATCTCACCCCATCCTACCCCAATCCACCACCATTGGCGCCACCCACTGCCACCACCATCTCAAATCCACAACTGTTCACCACCACCTTCTCCGCAAATCTACCACCTCCACTTCCATCCCTCCCCAACACCACCTCGAATCTACAAGCAACACCACTTGTGCCTCAAAATCCATCATCAACTCTACAACTGAAACACCTCTACCTTCACCTTCAATACCTTAAATTTCCACCTACACAGTCAAACCATCGTTACCACCACCACCTTCATCTCCAATACACAAATCCAATACCACCACCACCACCTTCACCTTAAACACACCCTAAATCCAACACCGAATTTGTAAACCATTAATGTAGAATCACACATACAACACAACCAGAAGCAAATTTTGGTCCAATTGATGAAGACACATGGCTAGATTAGTGGCAGAATAGGGTAGCGAGTACAAGAATTAACTTAATTTATGTATCTATTTATTAAAATAAATAAGTGGCACTAAAACTCAATACATGAATATTTAATTATATCGAGTTTGTATTTCAACAAATATAAATTGAAGTCTATCATGAGTTTAAAAAAAAAAATAATAATAATAATAAATTCTTTGACTTCATTCAGTTTGTCTTTATGGGTGGGTATTATTGAAATAATCGAAAAAATAAAAATAAAACTTAAGATAAAACTGCTCGAAAAATAATACTCAACTCATATGACACTTAGGGTTCATTTGATTGTAAGAATGAAATTTGAGTGGAAAGAAAACGAATTGCAGATAATTGAATTGCCTAAAACTTGTTTTAATGAGAATTGTCAATTAAATGTGTTTGATTTTTATAATTTTTCACCCGAAAAATGTTGAAATTTTTTATCTTTTAGTGTTCATTTGACGTTTTCCATGAAAATTGTCAATTAATGTTAAGAAAAATATTGCTCTAATACCATGTTAAGAAAAATAAGAATAATTTTATAATGTATGCTCTTAAATATTACAATTTGGAAAACCATATTTATAGGGTTACAAATAACACTAAAAGGACATAAACCTATAAGGAAAGATTGCACAATCAACTACTAAGGTAAATAATCCTACACTAAAAGGAAAAATATAATGGAAAATATTCCATACAATATTTCTATATTTTACACCCTCCCCTCAAACTCAATATGGTGTAGAATATTGAGTTTGAAGAAATTGATCCAATCAAATCTTCCAAATTGATGTAGAATGAACTCCAAGTACTTGAGGTCTTTGTCATTATTGTTGAAGTTAAGTGTCTTCTTGTTTTCTAGAAGAAAATATTTGATGGACACATTTTTTTTTTAAATGAAAAATAAAGAAGAAAGTGTTTTTCAAAAAAAAAAAAAAAAAACCCTAGTTTGTTTAAGGGGCAGGGGGAGAGTCGATAAAATTCAAGGTACCGACCTTCCAAAGTTTTTGTTTTAACATAAAAGAACCTCTAGTTTTTTAAGAGGCAGTGGAAAAGTCGATAAAGTTCAAGGTACCGACCTTTCAAAATTTTTTAATTTATTTTTATTTTTTATTTTTACATAAAAAAACCTCTAGGTTGTTTAAGAAGTAGGGGAAGAGGTGATAAAGTTTAAGGTGCTGCCCATTCAAAAAAAAAAAAAATTCAACACAAAAAAAAAAAAAAAAAAAATTAAAAAAAAAAAAAAAAAAAAAAAAATCTAGTTTGTTTAAGAGGTAGGGGGAGAGCCGATAAAGTTCAAGGTACCGATCCTCCGAAGTTTTTTTTAACATAAGAAAACTCCTAATTTGTTTAAGGGACACGGGAAGAGTTGGTAAAATTTAGGGTACAGACCCTCCAAATAAAACAGAATTAAATTCTCAAGAAAAAGGGAAAAAAAACATTTTTTTTTAACAACTCTAAAAGATTAAAAATACTAAAATAGAAGAAGAATTTGGAGAAAAATAAAATTTGCAAAAAAGAAAAGAGAGCCGCCGATTGTGTTTCTATCTATCTCCCAAAGCTGCCTCAATTTCCGTGTTCTTGAATATACCAATGTTTGTGAACATGTTATAGAATTAATACAGCACATGGCAGCCCCCAATTTTGACTCCCTCTTTTCTTCCCAAAGCTGCTGTTTGTGTTGCATATGTAATTCAGCAACAAGCATCCTTATTAATTCTCCTGCTCTCCAGCCACTCACCTTTCTCTGTGTATATGTAATGTTTGGGTTTGGAATAAAAAAAAATCGAGGAACCAAAGAATACAAGATTGGCCAGGAAACATAATTCAACGGTCAGTTTATTTAGGATCGAAACTACTCTGATACCATGTTAAAAAAAATATTGCTCTAATACCATGTTAAGAAAAATAAGAATGATTTTATAATGTAAGATCTTAAATATTACAATGTAGAAGACCATATTTATAGGGTTACAAATAACACTAAAAGAAAATAAACCTATAAGGAAACATTGCATAATCAACTACTAGGGGAAATAATCCTACACTAAAAGAAAAAATTTAATGGAAAATATTCCGTACAATATTTCTATATTTTACAATTAAAGGGATAAAATTTTTTATAATTATGAATAGAATTTGGTCTTATTATTGAAAAAAATAAAATGAAAAAGCATTTCCCACCAAAACTCAAAGAAAACCAATTCCTTAAAACCATGGAAAATCCTGTCACATGAGGTGTTGGAGGAAAACAAATTCTATGAAAAAAATTGCTATCAAACATGTCATTTTAGTTGTAAACAAAATTTAAATTCCATTCTATGAAAAATATTGTCAATCAAATATGCCCTTAATATATGAGCAATTGTATTCAAGTCATTTTACTTTGTGGCGCCATATTCCAATTGCGCTTCAAGTCCTCAAGATTTTTTCATTAGGCACGTGTATCCAAAACTTTTTTCGTCACTTTCTTATCGTCAACCTTCGCTATTTGCCTGCGCCTTTAGGCTGTCATGACCCTTTTTTTTAAAACTTTCCTAAAGATTATAGATATGCAGAAGGTTTAACGTTTTCGAAAAAATATTGCCTTCTAAACATAGAAAATTAAAGTCACAATAAACTTGTGTAACTAATTACCTATAGCAACAGAAAATTCTCTCCATACTTTTCTGTTACAAAAGCTAATTTATCGTGACTTATTTTCCATTTTGAGACGGGCAGTATTTTATGGAAAACGTTAAGCATTCTGTATTCAAAAAGTTATGTTAAAGTATGATAGAGGTCAATTTTTCCCAATATAAAAATTGTTGTGAGCCATTACCAAAACTTTTAGAGAGAATTAGGGCTTGACTCCCTACATGATAAAAATCGTCAATTTGGATGTTAAACTCACACGCGACTTTAACTTAACCTAAACCAATTTTACTTTTCATTACATGAAGACCCATATTCACAAATATTAATTAAGTTGAAGATTCAAAACATCAATTTTGAAGGGTGAGAACCAAAAACTATATTAATTGAAAGGTTAGGGGGTCTATCCCTAATTTACCAAACATATAATATTGGGAGTTTTGCACAATAGTCCTTTACCTATGGATCCCTTGAGCAATCGTATCTGCTTTTTCGTTCTTGTAACAAGGGATGAGGACGGTTTGGTATTTGGTATATACATATTTTCAAATCAAATCGCTTAAACAAGTCTTTAAACTTATTTATTTTTCCTCATTTACCATCCAAGTTAATATGTTTAATATAATGGTCAAAATTTTCACCTTGCATGAGTAAGATTGTAATTGTATTGATTTATATAATTTTTTTCTCTCTTAGTGACTTGAATTTATTTCATATCCTAAAATGAGAAACTTGTGCACGTGGTACATGTTCTCGTACTCTATAAATATGGATGCATTGAACATTGTTCTCATACACAAACACGTTAGATTCTTTTAGGGTTTAAGCAAATAGCAACGGTGAACTCTGAAATTTTTAGCTTCGTTTCTTTGTTATTTTTTCTACTTTCTCCGATTAGTATTGCCCGGCATACTCTTCCGAATTTCATATTTTGATAGTTTCAAGAATTACCATTTTGATAAAATATATCAACTTGGAAATTCAATATCCGACACTGGAAATCGAATTCGAGAGAGTCCAATGGGATCGCTTTCTCCTTGTGCAAGGTTTCCTTATGGAGAAACATTTTTCAAAAATGCAACAGGTCGATGTTCAAATGGTCTGCTTATGATTGACTTCATTGGTAAGACAATTATTCATTCAACGTTAAACTTGTTTGACAAATATTTTTTTATTTATTTAAATATGTTATAGAATTACTGTTTGTCTAAGTCAAAATCAAATATTAATTTCAATCTCGTATTTATAACCACTACTCATTTATTATCCACACTTTTTGTGGGACTCACTATTAGTTCTCTTTATAAATGATTTATAAATTTGTCAAACAAAGACTTGTATCTCAGTATGTGAGGTGAGATAGCGGTACTTCAACTTTCAAACTTGATACTTTGGTCCTCGAATGCCAAATTTCGACCAACTTTAATCCTCTTTATATATATATATTTATCAAATCTCATTCACTTTCGTTCAATAACAGGTTTTCCCCTATAATTAAACAAACGAAATTAAACCCCTCTTTGTGCTTCATTTAATATATTTTCGAAGAAAATGTATTTTGAAATAATGAATTTTTTTTTTATTGAAAAACATGTGGTTAAAAATGAAGAAATTTTTTTGAGTTTATGTGTAATATTATTTTATTGAAGAATGTGTGGTTAAAAATGGGATAGAGAAAAATGCATTAAATTAAAATGGAATCCTAACAGGGACCAAGTATCTAGCCAATATAGGTACTCTCAAACACCGGATTCCTTTTATGGCACGAGTAAGTGTAAAATTACACCTACTATTATGCATGTTCAAAAATAAGCTTTCTTCCCGAAATAGTTCAGCCATTAGACTGTCCAATTAATATTAGGGTAGACCAGAGAAGAAGGAATGTAGACTGTCCCTATCGACGTTATTACTAATTCGTATGATTCTGAGTTAACAATGTTGTATGAATTGTATATGTTACAGCATTATCGGCAGGTCTGCCATCACTATAACCTTACAAAGAAGTTGGAGCAACGGTTAATGCACGTTGCCAAAAACATCTATAGCAACGGTTAATACACGTTGCCAAAAAAAAAAAAAAAACGGTCTTCGAACTTTGCGAAAGGGGATATTAGCAACAACCACTCAAAGAACGTTGCTAAATCTTAATTTTCTCAATCAATGGCAACATGCATTTGCTGAATGTTGCAATAAACCTCTTTTAGCAACATACTATTGGTGAATGTTGCCATTTAAATGTTGTAAAAGACCATTTTTCTTGTAGTGAGCAAACGTCTCAAACGGTGTAAACTTTGCAGTATCAGGCTCCACTGCTTTACCAGTAGAAACATTGGTCGCAGAAAACATTTCATCTATAGTAACCAACAGTTCGCTTGACGTACAATTGGATCGGATGCATTCTCATTTCAATTCAACATGCCACGATCAAAAAGGTTCGTTGGTGTTCATTCTTGAGCCCTAATTTGATCCTCATTTTTCAAAACTCATATTTCCTTCGTTTTTCAACCACATTCTCTTAATGAAATAATTTTGCATGTAAACCAAGAATTTTTTTCAGCTATTTAACCACATATTCTTCGGGAAAAAAATCACTTTTTACAAAATCTACTATCAAAAGTGAGGCTTAGGATTGATATGAGGATCAATAATTCAATTAATTTATACTAGGAATGATTTTCTTGATTCTTTTTTAGATTGTGTTGAGAAGAATGAGAAGTCTCTCTTCAGGTTGGAGAAATAGGTGGTAATGATTATAACTTTGCATTATTCCAAGGAAAATCTATTCAAGAATCAAAAGATATGGTATCTCAAGTTGTTGTTGTCATTGCAAATGCTGTTAGGGTAAGTTTTTCTTTTTCTTAGACATTTCTTCTTGAAAATATTTTCTAACTAGCTATTTTGCTAATGATGTAGAGAGTAATTCATTTTGGAGCTACTCGAGTAGTCGTTCCTAGTAATTTTCCTATTGATTGTTTTCCGATCTATCTCACTAGGTTTCACACAAATGACCCGAGCGCTTATGATCAACACTTTCATTGCCTTAAAGTCTTCAATAACTTTTCAATGTGTCATAATGAGCTTTTGCAACAAGCTATAAAGAAGTTGAAGATTGAACATCCGAATACTATTATTATTTATGGAGATTATTGCAATGCATTTATGTGGGTCCTATCTCGAGCGTGATTTCATGGTAGGAAAACATTATTTATTAACTTTTACGATCTATTTGTAGTTCGGGTAGTTGTCAAGGTTAATGACTAAATTTCATTTTTATTTTAATTTTTGCAGGATTTTATTTGAATTCACTACAAAAAGCTTGTCGTGGAAATGGAGGGGCTTATAACTTGAATCCAAGGAAGATGTGTGCTGCTCCAAGGTTTTTCCTGTCTTAATCCGTACGTATATATTACCTGGCATGGGATTCATCCTACTCAACATGCATATAAAGGTTGAACCCCAACCTTAAGGGTCCTCACAGTTCCGTTCCTAGAGCTTTGTGAGGGAGGTAAATCGTGAGATGTGCCCCAACAGGTCAAAGAACAAGAGCTGCATGTACACTGCGCCTACAAGGAGTCCAATTCCATATCTCAGGAATCAAACTCTTACACTACGGTTGCCAGCAAAACGTGAGATAACCTCACTCCTCTCATTTGCACCACTGGGCTATGTCCCAGGGGGCTACTCAACATGCATATAAATTAGTGGCGGGATGGTTGATAAGAAGCATCTCACCTCAGTTGCAATTCCAAATTTAAAAGCCATTAGTATAGGATTGTTCTAGTTTTTGGATCACAACTTGAAGCCTCTTCACGACAAAATCTCATGGCTCATTTTGTAAGGTCGACTGTGAAAAATGATGTCTAATACTATATACGAAGCAATAAGATAGACAGAAATAGCCATTCAGCTATGTATATAGACGCACTTTAACAGCCTTTGAACATCATACTATCTGAGTTTTCACTTGCTTTAAAACTCCTACAATCTCCACAAAACTTGCAAAATTAAGAAAGAAAATCTAGTTACTACTATGGCCATCCGCATAGGTCATATTGTTCGTGCTCTAGCAATTTCTTCCACGGTCTTCATGTTAGTTTGATGTCCATTCTTCGAGTAGTGTTCTGTAAAATCACATTATAAATTTACGTTCGTTTATTTGCGTGTTATAATTTGAAGTGATTGTCTAAGGCTCCATGATCATATAGGATGTCACAAATTGTATACTCAATATATCGGGTATAGTAAGACACAATTTGTGATATGATCAAAATTATGCCGTTCACAATCGGTTCATAAAGTTGGACGCTTTATGTTGATAAGATTGTATTGTTCTTATTAAGATTTGTCTAGATCTTGAAATAGAAACAATAATGTGTTTCGATGCACATTGAACGGGACAGGACACCGTTTGAAATGAGGCTCTACTTGGTTATCAAACAGGTCACCTAAATTCTAAGTGAGTAATGTACCTTTGATTGCTAGTTCAAGTTCTTTGAGGTACCAATGAGTGAAGTCTTAAATAGAAGATTAATCTCGATACTTTGGGAATCGGGTCGAAACAATTAGTGATCATATACTTACAATATTAGAATCCATTAATCATTGAGATGAGACGATCGTCACTCTAAGGTATTTTCCTAAGCAAATTGAATCTGAGCTTAGTAGGTCGACGATGAGATCGTTAGACTTTACATTGTGATTTGATCATAATGAATTTACCGTATGAAAATGAGACTTAGAGGGTAATACATGTTAAAGGGCAAAACGATCATTTTGTCAATTTCAACATATTGACTGTCAAATGGGGGTTGACTTGTGGAACGATAATCAGAGGATATTGTTATTGGATCATAATTTGCTTCTATAATTATCACTCAACTCGAGAATGCAATCTCGATTTTTTGGTAGAATAAGTCAGGATTAATAGATGTATCTCAATTGGTCAAGAGTTGACCCAATTGAAAATATCTATTGGAGTTTGGGTAATGTAAGTCCGGTTGGTCCCTCTTTTGGCTGCAATAAAATGTGTGTAACTTAATTGGCCTACTACAATAAAGTTCAAAGAAATTTGTGCAATTTTCAAATCCTAATAAGGCATTATAAATATGCACTTTATTGGCATATTTTGAATGAGAATTAGGGTTAGCCACTTTTCACTTTCCCCAAAAAGGAATTACACTTAGTGGAGAATAAGAGAGAAAATCTAACGGAGGAAGCAATTGACTAAGCCATTAATAGCTCCTTCAAATGGTTATCATCTCCCTTTTCTATGTGTGATGATTTTATAATTCAATGATCTCAAGGTCACTAAAATCCTTATTTACTAACCAACACTTCATTCACGGGAAACCATGATTAAGCCAATATTCCAAAAGGGTATTTTGCGATTTATGTTGATGAATGTGAGAAGACGATATTCGTCATTCAAATATTGTACTTTCAAACATTTGTCTTTTCAAGAATTGTTATATCAAGTTGAGGAAGAATTCGGGTTTGATCATTCAATGGGAGGCCCTACAATGTCGTTCAGAGCAGATGTATTATTGCTAATAAATAAATAAATAAGTGACAACTTAAATAATGGAATTTGGTCAAAAAACCTATGGTTTCAAATTATCTAAGAGCATGGTTTTAATACAATTCGTGGTACTTTGTCTTAAAGAAAGATGTCTACAATGTATAATATTTCTAGTGATAATATCAATATTTTCTTGGTTAGATTCGTAAAAGTTAAAAACTTCCTCCACCCTGAGGGAGAATTTATCAATGAGCAAAGACTATTACCAGATTAAATGTTACTTCATCAGTTGTTTCTTGTTGATTACATGCAAGAGCTTATTTATATATAAATCTTATATTCTAATAAATGAAAGAAGCTTCATTTAGAGTCGGGAACTTTTTTGTAAAATCTTGTTATGGTTTCTAGCCTACAAAAAAGGGAGACGCGTGGAATGATTGACTATTGTGTTGCTTTGCGTTCATAACATACTATCTTGTGTTGTGTTTTGCATATTAGATTGGACAAGTTTTATTTGATTCTACTCTTGAAAAAGCCTTGTATGTCTAGATGAATCACGTAGTTTGTACTAGATGAAAGAGATTATTTAAATGTACAACGTAGATAAGATTTTCAAAAATTTTGTACATGGTCCAAAGTGTATATACTTTATCTAGACAAGTCAAGTAGACCATTTTAAGTTGACATGATTCATCTTGCTAATCTAGCACCGCGTATCCCAAGTACATGAACTTCAATAGTAGGGAATCCTGATATTTGACTACACTCTTTTCTTTATGAATAAAGATACTTAGACAGGACCTACGCTCTTTTCTTTATGGATAAAGATACTTGGACAATGCGTCTAATAAAAATGCTATAGGTACATCAATTTTCACAGTTTTTTTCATAGCACACACATGTAAGTGAGTGGGGTCCACGATTAAAAATAATCTTGGACCCCACGTTTATAAGACAACTGTGAGAAAAGCTGTCAAACAAATGTTGTATAAACAACAATTTTCGTGCGTCTAATTGGCTCCTGTGCCTATTGGAGGGGGCACTTGTGCTGCCTGGACAGGCATAACCCTTTCTTTAATATTGCTTTGTACATATTTCCAAGCATTTAGCTGTTTTGATAGCATCTTAAATAGGGAATTTGCTATAATTACCCAGAGTATAACATCTTAAATAGGGAATTTGCGACAGTTACCCGGAGTGTTACACTCTGAGTTACCTGCGCCTCATATGAGGGGCGGGTCCCATGCATTTATTGGACGTGAGACCCACCCTCCATGTGATGTGTAGGACCCACCCTCCATTTGAGGGGTGGTAACCCAGAGTGTAACACTCCGGGTACAAATAACAAAATTCCTTAAATAGATGTCATGACAAAATCATGCGTGATGATTTTATTGCTCCTCTCTTTTATCTTGATCGACAAATCACCAAGATTATAGTCGAAATTGGGTTTAAACGACGACATTTCACCCATAGAGGATCCGTTTTAGGTTATCCAGCCCGAGCAGTCAAATATTTTTCTCGGTTTTGGCAAATTTATAAATCAATTTCCCATTTTCACGTTTTCGGTTTCAGGCAATAAATGCAATTTTAGTGCTGATAATTCCAAATACATATTAATTTGTACAAATTACTTAATTCAATCTGAAATTATAATAATATAACTAAATTAAATTTAAATTCTTTTACTAAAATTGAGAATCAAACTCGAACCATTTAGTTCTTATAAACTCGAAAAGAAGTGTTTTTTCCCACTTTATACATCCAAAATTATTTTTGTCCAATATCAACTACATTTTTCCTTTTCTTATTACAAAGAACAAAAGATTAAGATACAATCAAGTACCCTTCCTCTCAAATAATGTTCATCAATAAAATTGTATACATGATAAAAATAAATATTATAGTTAAGATGCAATTTCATAAAAGCAATTTAGTGCAACATGATATGACTTCTGTCACCACCCTTGTACGGTTTACTTATCTATGTTAGCCGTTTTCTGCTCTGTCGTATGCATTAGACTTGTGCTTGGGTGAAAATGTGAACCCTGCGGGAACCTTGCCGAGTAACATCTCGGATATCCTAATCTGCAGCAGAAACAATATGCTCTGAGTCATGGTAAGCAAATAAACTGAATGTCGAACAAAAAAAGTAGGTTTAACTAGAGAGGACAAATAATGTACCCAATCGGCAGCTGAGTCAGAAGCCATTAGTGTCTCGAGGTCATCACGACCAAAATATGAGGGCGGCCGCCAATTAATCCTTTGTGGGATAACGTCTAAGAGACCGACAGGTATATATCTGCATGTGTAACTAAGCCACTCCAGCAAGAAATGCCGTGTTGTTTCGACTCCTGCCATTCAATGCAAATGATGTAAATTGACAAGCAACAACGATCTATGAGCATGCTTGGGAGTGCTTTCAGGTGATTATGAGATAAGGCCCAAGTCCTGGGGGGAGTGTGGGCTCCTATGAAATGTGTGGATAAAAAAGTATATTTGACCGGCTTAAGTTATAATTTAAGCTTTCCCAAACATGCACTATATCTGCCAATGCAAATATTTCACTATATATGACATAGATATTGGGAAAGATAATTCAGAACAAGAACTTAAACGTATACAGGAATATATATATACGTCTGTTCAACTGAATATTCATATAGATACATACATACAATAATACATGTAGAAGGAATATACATACCTCTTGTATCTGAACCCCAGTGTTCAAGACCAAACCGTACGTAATCCTTCAAAATTTCCAACCGCTCTCCTGAACTTATGTCCCAGTGCCTCTTTTCCTTGATCTCAGTGAATATCCAGGGCTGTAAAATTCATGCAACAATGCATTAAAAACGCAAACCAGAAGTATTTTTAGGACTCCGCACATAATGCTGAAGTATTCTTAGCTGGGAGAAACAGAAGGTAAAACTACACCACCAACCTTAATTAATGCCCCTCTACCAATCATACATGAAGAGAGCTCGGGGCAATTGGACTTGTGATTGCTCCAGTCTAAATAAGAGAACACATCACCATTTCCAAGGACTTGCAGATTATGAGGGGCAGCTCTTGCACACGTGTAGATGTATTCCCAATCAGCAAGTTTGCTGTAGCGTTGCTGACGTGTTCGACCGTGTATTGTTACTGCAGTGGCCCCCCAGTTTCCAAAATCTTCTATTAGAGAGTCGATGCGGTTTTTGCCCTCAAAATAACCTGTTCGAACCTGGAGACTCAGAAAAAAAAAAGAAAGGAACAAAGAAAACAGATAATGAGCAAAAAGATCATCAAAAAATAATTATGCCAGAGCATTGTCAAAACAATAGAAACATAACTTAGATTTCAATTATTTGCTGATCGAGAATATTGTGGTTAAGGCACCAGATGTCGAACGAAATACCTTGATGGTTACTGGTGTATCAACCGCTCTAGAAGATGCCTCTATGACACTCTTCATTCGCATCGGTTTTGTAAGAAGGGCTGAACCAGCACCCTTGTTAACAACAATATCAATTGGGCATCCCATATTAATGTCAACAAAATCCACTGTGCAGTGCTTCTCTATAAGTTCAACTGTTCTTGCAACTGTATCTGGATATGCCCCACATATCTGAACGCCAAAGAGATCCTCTGATGAATGTCGTCTTAGCAGCGCCCATTCAGACGCTTGACCCTATACGTAATTTAGAGAATATAAGAATTGTAAAATCAACTTGGGATTATTTTTATAGAACAAGATACTACAGACAGGAACATCCATTTTAATCACTGCAAAGTCAACATGGCAATCAGAGCATGATATTTATCCTAGAGATTTGAATTAGCAGCTTCAGATAATGCCAAGTTAAGAACCTCCAATGTGACGAATCAAGATAAGCAGCAAAGACAGATCCCATAACAATAAAAATCTTCTCTTGCATGAAAATTCTTAGACTGTTTCATCATCAAACATTTCACTGACATGTTAAAAGTGTCTGTAAAACTATAATCAATAATAATTAGTTTAAAAAGGATAAAAAGAACTAGAAATACAGGGTGCAAACCTGCAAAAGATTTGTGCACATTGCCATCTCACCACATGTAACATCAGCTCCTAGAACCTTGCAAACCCTGCGAAACGGTAGATTTCCCACAGTCGTAAGGGGAGCAAGATAAAGCTTGTCTCTGAAATCAATAAGCTTTTTTTCACACAGGTGTAACTTCAAGCTTTTATCAGTGTCGGGCAAAGTATGTTCAGTGACCGTTGTTTGTTCATTTTGTACACAGCTTTTGTCCTCGTCTTTAATGTGGACGCTTGGATCTGTTACACTACCCAAAATAAGCCAAAATACCCTAAATACAATACTTCCGATCAAGAAATTCAGAAATGACAAAATATAACCAACCACTGTCCACTTCTACTGAACACACATCACTGACTGAAGATTTAGCCCTTTTCAAGGGTCTAAGTTCATCAGCCACAGATTCCTCATCTGGTTTAAGATCTTCTAAGGCTTCATAGGAGCACTCCACTTCATTTTTGGCCTCAGAAGCCAAGTTGCAACAGCCATTACCATCAACAATTCCAGCTCCGTTAGCAACAATTTGGTCATCTTTCTCGTTACCCATATCTTTTCCCTTTTCCAACTGGACCTGTAATCAATTTCATATCAGTATCAATTTAAAATAAATTGCATAATGATACACTTTAGTAATAATACAAGTAGCCACATATGCCTCATCTGGTTTATCTTCTTCTTCCAAGACTTTTGGAGAGCATTCCACTTCGTTGTTGGCTTCAAGAGCCACGTTACGACAGCCATTGCCATCAACATCTACACATCCATTTGCAAGAATTTGGCCATCTTTCACATTATCCATTGATTTTCCCTTTTTTCCTGGGCCCTGTAATCAAACGTAGAATCACTATCAATGTGAAAAGAAATGTGTAGTATTCACTTAAGCAAAAAGTGAAATGACATAAGGGCATGTCATGAGGCCTTGTATCCTACGTGAAGCCCAAGAAGTTTCAGTATATTATCCGCCTTTGGGAACTTCATTTTATTTTTCCACAAAAGCTTCTGAACATCTTTGTTTAACCCATTCAATTCTGAGTTATTCTTTTTTGCGGTCGTAGTTACAGCAGGAACAACATCACCATCATGATGCGTGCCGGAAAATCTACAAGACAGCCCATAAGGACATGGTCCCCCATTATCCAAGAAAGGGCAGGAACCCTCTAAATCAGCTAGTTTCTGCATTTAGCAACTCCAAGAAAACGACGGTTAAAATAGTCCGACCACTTAATCAAAGTATTCAACACAATATCAGCAAATTTTCATCTACTATTAGTCAATATATTCACCTGAGCTTTAAATGCTTCCACATCATGGCTGAAGCGGCACTTGTCTTTGTAAGGGCAGGAACTGACATTTCCACTTTTAGCTACCACATTACATAGATGCGCTCCGGATTTTCGTTCCTATAATTTTCAACTCATCTTTAGTCCTCTAAACATGATCACAATCATAAGATCAAGATATCAAATAAAATACAGCTTTCATTTTCAAGAAATAAAAAATTGAAATAATAACTACATCATTACTTAAAAAAAATTAAATTTGGTATACCCCTCTTCTAATAACTTGCTCGAGTGAAATTTTGTCACTCTTACAGCTGCCTAAGTTTTCATTCTCTTAGTTTATCATCAATCTGCATCACCTCCATCTATTGAAATATAGTTTTAGTTATTAAATTATCCAACTTCCTATGAAGGCAATTTCATTTTACCATCTTCGTTTCCCTGGAAGTCTTGACCTTTAATAACCATTTTGAAAAATCTCTGATTCAGTATATATCAGTAGATACATATATACACACACCTGATGGCGTTCACGTTTGAGCTGGCGTTTGGATTTCTTCTCCTGAAGAATGGGAGCCGGCTTGGACTCTGAAACTGCATCGTCTCCATCAGTTGTTAAGCTATCAGTATTTGTATTGTTATTGCTGGGCCTGACGGGTGGTGGACGGAGAAATTCTCTTTTTACTGGAGCTATAGCTTTAGCCACCAGTTCCTCCGGGCTCAGCTGAGCTTTGGTCTGAGCCTGAATCATCTGAGAATTGTCCGTCGGATTATCGGAAATCGTAGAGCCTTTTAATGCGGGTTCCGATGATAAACCATCCATCTCCGGTCGGGCAGTCTGCATTGCGGAGGAGTTAAGTAGGGTTTTGGATGTGCAAGTTTCAGGGAATTGCTAGTTTACCAGTTGCTTAGGACGACGTCGTTATTTGGTGCGTGGGTAGGGTTCGGCAAACAATTGGGCTCAATGGAAATAATCCAATTACATCTAAACCGACATTTCTTTAAGGAATTACTAGGGCTGGACAAATCTTCCGAACTGAACCGACCAAACCGAACTCGAATTGAACCAAATCGAACCCGACGATTCTTGTCAAATTAAACACCCGAACGGGTATCTGAATTGAGAATCGACGGGTACGATTCGATTCTCGGTTCTAGACTAAAAATCGAAGAACCGAATAAGAACCGAATCTTTCTAATTTTTTTTTATATTGAGTAAAGCAAATTATTTTAATTTTAATTTTTTCTTAACAAATTAACGATTTCTAAATCCAAATTTTTGGCCCAATAATTTGTTTCATTTCTAATTTTTTAATTTTTGGCCAATTACCCATTTTATTATTTCATTTCTTAGTCAAGTAAGATCAAATCCACTAAATAACCCTAAACGCCAACACTAAAGTGCATAACGTTGTCTCGACTCTCGCTCTCACTCTCGCAATCCCGCTAATATTCCAAAATCTATACAATCATCGATCGACACTGTGACCTCCGATCGAAGTTGTGACCTTCGCCAACCGAAACTTTGATCGTAGCGATCATTTGAACAAGGTAGTTTACTAATCTCTGACATTCCAAAACCATTGAATGTATCATTAGTTGTATTAAAATAATGTTGTTATAAATGTTAAAAAATTTAATTATAGTACAGAACCGAACGGAACCGAACTGAACCGAATGGAATAGAATCCGAACGGTTCCATAATTATATTTGGACCCGACGGTTCCATTCACTAGATACCCGAAAAGTTCGGTTCGGTTTCGATTTTCTTTAGAACCGAACCGAACCGACTCGCGCCCACCCCTAGGAATTACACTGGGCTTTTGAGACCTGCGTTTCATTAAAAAGTTCAATGGAAAATTTCGAAGGGAACAATACATAATTAAGGTATTAACTATACACAATTTCAATTTTAAGAAACTACATCTAAACTTTCAAAAATCAGGTCATAGTTATGATTTTATTAATTAAAAATATATTTTTTAAATTTAATATATTCTGGTCACAACATCACATAATTTTTTGTCACAATTGCTCAATTATAAATCATAATTTATTCGTCGATCACAAATTTTCAAATTAATTGGTCACAATTTATTTTGTGATCATAAATTATATAATTTTTAGGTCACAATTAAATGGTTCACTCATTGTTATCCGGTCACAAATCACGAATTTTATAAGTCACAACTTATTCATCCATCACAAATTTTAATTTTCTGATCACAAATTAAAATAATTTTTAGGCCACAATTAAATTGTTGGTCACAACTAACCAAGTACCAAGTCACAAATTAATCTTATCCCACACTCCCACCATTGCCACCACACTAACACCAAAACCGTCGAGATCCCTCGCCACAGCCACCGATACAACACTCAAACAAGTTTCCGCCACCGCACAAAAACCAGATTCGCCACCACAGCCACCATCGCAACACCTCAAACAAATCATTGCCAACACACAAGCATCAAATACGTCAAGATCCACAACACAAACACCATCTCTACCACCATCCCAGATCGACGACCACCTCACCATGGAAACACCACCACATCACAGAAATATACCACCACATCTCAAAACCACCAGATCCGCCGAGATCTACCTCACCAGGAAGAGACCGCCATCGGTAGAGAGTGACAGATCCACAGCCATCTCCACAACCCCTAACTACATCAACTGGCGGAGATCCATAGCCCCTGACTACATCAACACCCCCTACAAACAAAACACACCAATATCCCCACAGATTCACTATATCACCGCGTGCAACGGCAAGGCAATCTAAGAACAAAGTCAGGTTGCTACAACGGCGACGACAGCAACACCAGAGCAGAGAGACGATAATGAAGAGAGAGGAGAGGAGAGGGTGGCAGACGGTGGTGTGGAGAGAGAGGAGATGAGAGAGAGATCAATTTAGGGCTTGAATGGATAGATAGGGTGGGTTGTATGTATATTAGGCCTTCGTTTGGCCCCATTTTTTTTGGAAATGAAAATGGGTGGAATGGTATTTTTTTAAAAAAATAAGTGGTTGAAAAAGAAGGAAAAATTTTCGATGTACGTGTAATATTATTTTATGGAAGATTGTATAGTTGAAAACATGAGAGAGAAAAATAGATTGTAATGAAATGAAAATTAATATTGGCCAAACGGGGGCTAGATTAATTTATAGGATTATTATTAAAAATATTCATTTATGATATTTAAATTAAGATCAGGGTTTTGTAAAGAGAAACTTTTACTCTTATTTTTGAAATTTAATATTTAAAAGTAAGGTACCGTGTAATTTTCTCAATTTCAAGTCCAATAGGGTAACAATAATCTATTTCAAAACTAAGATACAAGTTTTAAAACTTTACTAGTCGATGTCACGTGCGTTGCATGATTATTGTATTTAATATGTCTTTATTAGCGTGATGTAGAGATTTTAGTTTTCTTCTCATAATCCTAACATGCTTTTGAAGTTTGAATTAAATTTTTATGAATTGTCACTGACAATTAGTAAAAATTAGATTTTAAATAGTGGAAATATAAGTAAAAGATAATTTATAATTTTATGGGAGTCCCGCACGTCGTCGTGCGGAGTCCGCACCAATTTTGTGCGAGGAAGTCCTCGCACAATTCGTGCGAAGTCCCGCACAGTCTTTGCGGGGACTCTGCATCAAGATTGCTACAAGAAGTCATACTTCACGTGTTCTAGGTGTTTGCATACTCAAAGTGATTAAGATAACTAATATTACCAAAATTCAGCAAAATTGAGAATATTTATTTATATAAGCAAGGGATGAAAAGTGGAAATAACTTCCTAAAAAATGAAATGTACAGCCATCAATATTGAGAAAAAAAACACGAAACATATAATCATATTGTGCTGTTGGCTCATTTTCCATTAATTACTACCAAAAAGTTTAGCAACGAGAATTCTATAGGCATAGATAGAGATTCAAATCATTTGTCCAATCACCTTACTATGCTCTGCTTAAATCTATAGCTAAAAACTTAACAGAAATCATTTGCAACTATTAACTAAAATAACAAAATCCCTTATACTTGGTGCAATTCAATTATTTTCACCAAACTTATATGCTTAACCTAATCGTTCATCCATTTCTTGCTAATTTCTTTAGTCAGGTGTCAAACCATAGTCTAAAAAATTAATCTAATTTCCTTTTTTTTTCCTCTCTATTTTCTGTTGATCTTATGGCCAAAAATTCAATATAAAAAGATCTATACAAACTGAAAATACACATATTCTTAATATGCATAAAGTATGAATAAACCCATATCAAGAGTCCCAACAAAAAAAAAGTTGAAAATAAAAAAAAAAGCAGATTTTTTTCCTAGTTGACTCTAAAAAAAAATAAAAATTCAAGACTTCTTTTCTGCAACATATGTCAAAAGTCTATTCACGACATCATCGGAACAATCATCAACAAACAAAATCCATACACCAAAAATTAATGAAATGATGAAAACTCAAACTTTTAACACATAAATTTAGGGATTAAGATAAGATAAGCCCATATCTTTAAAATTATTCAGTGTTAAAACCCAAAAAGTCCATCCGCAGTCTGTGCGAGACTCCCCACCAAGATTGCTACAAAAAGTCACATTTCACGATTTCTGCTAAGATTGTTAATGCATGAGATACACAAGAGAAATAAATGAATTAACAAGCTATTAAGCATTTTAATTTACATTAAACCAAGAATATACCTTTTTATTCACACAAAAATCCAAAATTGTGAATCGAATAAATAAAATTATAATTATAAGATAAAATCAAGGACATACCTTTCTATTCACTCGAAATCAAAAATTGTGCACGTAGAATTTTGAATAAACAAAATCATAATCTGAGAAAAATGGCATGCTATGATTTACCCATCTATTCACGAGAATTTTGTACGAAGAGACTAATCACAGAAAAAACGAGAAAAGAATTGAAGAAGTGAGAGAAAAAAATGATGATGATGATGATGATGATGAAAGTTTGTGTCTGAGTTTGCGTGGGGAAATGTCTTCACGGTCCTTTTGAGTAAGAAAAAATGGGTATCATGTTGATACAGTGAAATTACTGTTTAGTTACAGTAGAAGTCCCGAAAACTATTACAACTACAGTGAATTTTATTCATCTTTCTATGAGTAGTTAGAAAAATATGATATTATTAAATTTTATTTATAAAATAATTAATTAAATATATTAAAGTCACAATTTTATATAATTTGATCACAAATTATTTTCTCATTACAAATCAAAAATTTTATGGATCACAAATTATTTCACTGTCATAAATAAAAAAATTTATATGTCACAATTTATTCAACGATCACAAATCAAAAAAATTTATATGTCACAATTTATTTATCAATCACAAATCAATAAGTCACAACTTGTTTAACGATCATAAATTATCAAATTAATTAATTATAAGTTATTTGTCGATTACAATTTAATAAGTTGTGAGTTACAATCACATTTTTTAGGTCAAATAATTGATCAGATTCACAATCAATCAAATACTTGTTCACAAATATCCCCACGCCAAGCCACGCTACCCCACTTCTCTATGCCACCCACGACTACCACCTAGGGGTGTCAAAAAAACTCGGTGGCTTGGGCAGCTCGTGGCTCGTAGTGACCGAGCCTCAAAATAAGAGGTCGGCCCGAGCCTGAGCAAGCCCGTGTGGCTCGCCAAGCCACATGGGCCGGCTTGTGTCACAGGCCAAAAATGGCCCGTGATAATAATGCTCGGCCTGAGCAAATTAAAGGACAAAAAAAGAAATTTAATTTTTTTTTGAACTGCCTTAGGCAGCAGGTCACACAGGCAGCTATAGTTGCATATTTTTCGTATTGTTACATACTTTCACTGTTACCTTTAATCGTATAGATTTTGAAATTCAAATTTGAAAAATAACGCGGGTTTTTTTATCTATAAATACGGGATGATTTTTGAAGTTTTAAATTACTTTACTATCGATTTTAATTCGCATTATTTCTATATTATAGATTCAGATTCAATCATTTAAGTTTCAATTTCTTCTTTCTCACTTCTCATATAACAATTAATATATTCAATTTCTTTCACTCTACAGTCTAATATTCAGTGTTTTTTATTATACTAGTTATTATGGATTTTACAAGTGATGAAGTTAATCAGTTTGGCGATAGCTCGAGTACTTCATCTTACTACGATGCATGTGAAAATGTTCCAATTAATTTGGAGGATATTGAAGAAGAAGAAGTTCAAGTACTCGAGACAAAAAGATCAAAAAAATAATTATTGGACTGTTGGCAACATATGACACGAAAAAAAATTGGTGTTCAAAATGGAGTAGATATTTGGAAAGTATGTTGCAATTACTGTGGCAAAGAACTTAGTTGGAAGCCTGGCTCGAGCACAACGCATTTGAATAGACGCGTATTAAGGAGTTGCAAAGCGAAACCAGCCGATCTCGACTCGAAACAGACCGAACTAGTGTTTGACAGTTCTAAGTCTACTCTTTCCACCTTTGTATATTCACAGGAAAGATTTCGTGAAGGAATGACTGCATACGTGGCTGAAGCAGAAATGCCACTTACGATGATAAACTCAATACACTTTACCCGACTCGTGCAGAAATATCTCCAACCCAGGTATTCTTCTTATTCTAGAAATACTCTTCGTTCGGATAGCATAAAATTATATAACAGAAGAAAACAAATTACTATTGAAGGTCTAAAAAGTTTTGATGGTGTTATATCGTTTACTTCTGATTTATAGACTGGTTGTAATAGAAAATGTTATATTGCTGTTACGGCTCATTATATTGATCACCTGTGGCTTCTACATAAAAGAATTATTGCATTCAGATGTTTAGAGTTTCCCCATAATGCCACTAACATATACATGGTTTTAAAAGATATCATACAGGAATATAGTATACAAGATGTGGTTCGAAATTTTACTTTTGATAATGCTGCAGTGAACAAAATTGTTATTGAAAGATTTATTGCTGATCTTAACCCCGTATTTGGAAATTTATTTTTTCATCAACGTTGTGCATGTCATATTATTAATTTGATTGTAAAAGCTGGATTAGAACATATAAGTTCACATTTAGATAAAATTAGACAAGCAATAAATTTTATTACTGTGTCACCAACAAGAAAACAAGCATTTAATAGTTTGTGTGCAGAGTATGGATTACAGGAGAAATCATTTGCCACTGATGTAACACATAGGTGGAACTCTACATATCTTATGTTACATTCGTGTGAAAATTACGATAAAATGATTTCACTATATTATAATGGTAGGCATACACTCGGACCCGAACATAATTTGGAAGATTAAGAATGGACTATTGCATTTTACGTGAAAAAATTCTTACATCCTTTTTTTGATACTACAAAAGAATGTAGCAATGTTTATTACCTTACATCTTCTCTTATTTTATAACATTTTTTTACATTTCACAAGCATTTCATAAATATAGAAATTTGCCACTTTTTGTTGATGTAGTCTGCTCTATGGAGTTAAAATTTTGTAAATATTGGGAAGAGTTGCCTTCTTTATTTCTTTTAGTTTCAGTAATGGACCCTCGACTTAATTTAACTGGCACAAAAACTATTGTAAAGGGGATATCAGATTTTTTGAATATAGAATTATCACACGTGCATATAGAATCTTTTTTATGTGAAAGGTATAATTATTATGTTGAAAAGGAAGGTTAGCGTAGTTCTACTTCCCAAAGTTCTTTTTCAAGAAATATTTCAACAAATCCCGAAAATTTATGGAATTATTTAGATAGTAATACAGGTGTTCTTTCATTTAGCTCTAGTTCTAGCTCATCAACATCTAGAGCGATCGATATTGGTGGTACAAATCTTGAAATTCCTTGGTACATGTGCGTGGATGTTCGTAGTGTGTTGCAACCGAACGAATTACAAGAATTTAGTCTTTTAAATTGATGGAGATGTAACGAAAAGCAATATCCAATTGTATCAAAAATTACATGTGATCTACTAACACCTCCGGTGTCTACGGTAGCATCGGAAGCTGCATTCAGTTTAGGTGGTCGAATTTTATCAGATGAACGATCAAGACTAAAAGAAGATATATTGGAGGTTTTGATATGCTTGAAGGATTGGGAATGTGCAGAATTACGTATTCAAGAACATGTTGATAGTATAATAACCGAAGAGTTGCAGCATATCCAAACATAGGCTGTTGTAAGTTTTTAAATTAATTATTTTTCTTTAAGAAATGTATTTTTTAAATTTATTTGATTCAAGAAAATTGTACACGAAATATTTTATTTGTGTACAATTTTAACTCCGCCTACGTTGATTGTAGCCGGTCCCAAGCCCGAAAAAAAGGAGGGTTGTAATTTGTAACTTTTATTTATTTTGTTATTCGTATAAATTACATAATTTTGAAAGTTGTACTTTTATTTAATTTGTAATTTGTATAAATAATAAATGATACAATTTTTAAATTCTTTCAAAAAAATATCATTAAACAATTTCTTTACTTTCTACACAACTGAGCCTTGGCTCGGCTCGGCTCGGGCCCAAAAAAAACCCGCTACATTTTACTCGAGGCGAGCCCGAGCCCAAAATTTCGGCTCGCGAACCGGCTCGACTCGACTCGTTTACATCCCTACTACCACCACATCAAACCACCAACATCACCATCACAGCAACCACAACACCATCTAAAGCCACCATAGGAGCCACATCACCACCGCCACAACCACTACTACCCTACCAGACCACCAATATCACCACCGCATCAAAAACACACAACCCACCAAAACAACTACATCACCACTATAGAAAACACGATACCACCGCAAGAGCCACCACAACGTCTCAACACCACCGTACTCACAACACATAGCATCGCACCACCATGACACCCAACTACCACATACACCACAGCACTCCCATAGAACCGCACCCAACACCGCACCAACTGCACATAGCAATACAATCACTACAATCGTAAAACCAACACACCATCACCACCATCGCATCGCAGTACCACCACCGAACCGTCAATCACGGCATTGCTTAAAAAAAAATTTAAAAAAAGGAAGAAAAAGAATGAATCTACACAATGGTCTTTTGCGGTGGTCTTCAACGATCGCACTATTGCTATAACTTAGGTAGGGGCTCTTCATGCTTCCTTACTCGATCGAAGTTGTGGATGCTAAGACTAGAAAATGTCTGACTCCAGTTAGGCCTCACCCTTTCATGTGATAAAGAGAGAAAAGGGGTGGATGCTATAGTGGCGATGCTCCAGTGGTTCTATACCTGATGAACCAACGTTGATTCTCTCATTGTGGGGTGTCGTTGCGCCATGTTGTGTGTAACAGTGCGCCTGGTGGTACTGTTAGAGTCACCGAAGCCATCGGAGAGAGAGAAGGAAGAAAGTGGGATGTGATTTGTGGTTTTGTGATTTTGAGGGTTTGGGTGGTTATAATTTAAGAAAGGAGATAGAGGATATTAAATAATATATTAATATATGATTTTTGTATAAACAAATTTAAGATTTGATTTTGTAATTGAATCTTAAAAAATTTGGTTGGGTGTAAATTCCAATATGATTTTTAAAACACTGGTAATTTCCAAAAGTTTCAATTTATGTCACCTATTTATTTTTAACGAATTTTAAAGAATTCTTACACAAGTGTGTTAGAGCCTATATTTTTTTTAAAAAATGAATTTTGTAATATTGGTTTTTTGAAAAAATGTGTGGTTAAAAGTAGAAAGAAATTATAAATATATGTATAAATTTATTTTATTAGGGTCTGTTTAATTGTAAGAATGGAATTTGGGTGAAAAGAAAACGAATTCTTGGGAATTAAATTGCCTAAAACTTATTTTATTGAAAATCGTCAATTAAATGTGTTTAATTAGTATAATTTTTCATCTAAAAAATATTGAAATTTTAGATCCTTTGATATTCGTTTAGCTTTGTTTTCCATAAAAAATGTCAATTAAAAGAATAGAATTTGTTTCAATTGTCCTTTTTTTTTTTTTTTGAAAAAATAGCTGGAAAAATCAATTCCCACCTAATTCATGGGAATTAGTTTTCCACAAAAATAAGGGAAAAGGTGACGTGGGGGGAGGGGGAGGAAAATGAATTGCCAAGAAAAAGTGCAATTAAACAACTAAAAAGGTGGAAAATGAAAAATTTCATGAATCAAACAGGCCCTTAAAAAATACATGATTAAAAATGAATTTTTAGATAATATGGGTCAAAAATATGATTTTCGATTTATTTGACATTGGGCCACTGCCATATTGCCATATGCATTTTTATCATTGAATAATGTGAAAATGATGTTCCCACCACATAAATTGAAAATATCTCCGTTAAATAAAAATAACATTATTCTTTTTATCTATTTTTTGTGCCGATATTTCTAGTATTCCGTTAAATATAAATAAATAATACACATATCATTCCAATAGTGATCGATGAGTTCTCCTTGCTTTGAAAGTACCATAATTTTTTTTTCCTTCATTAGAAAAGAACGAGGTAGAGAGACTAGTTGTATTCAATAAATAAGCAAAGAACAAAAGTTTACATCTTCTTGTATTTGAATTGGCCATTCGAATAATTTTTTCTATATTTTTTAACCACACATTTCTTCAATACACTATTCAAATATTCATTATTTGGTAAAAACGGGGCTCAAACAATGGCTAAAGGAAAATAACACAGCAGAATTCATTTAGCTCACTCTAAAAAATTGTTGATTTCTTAGTTTGTTTCTTGTTGTCATCAGACGCGTCTAAGTTAAACGGTATCCAATTGCACCTATTTTAATTGGGAGCTACTATTTTCAACCACAATTTTTATATATCTATCTACTTCTAAAATTTTATATATTTTAAGTAAATTCTATCACTTTAAATTCATATATTTACCTACAACCAGCGACTAGAACCAAAATGATCAAAGGGAGGTTCCCACTTCTATGGGGCGTTTGGAACAATCAACAAAGAAAATCAGAAAGCATTAAGATATAGAATTTGTGTCTACTGTTTTATTTATTTTTTATTTTAGTAGGAATCTCAACAGTACAAACATTCAAGCAATTAAATAATGACGCAATCTGTGCTGCTGAGAATGAGTTATTATCTGAAATGAAGTAATTCAGATACAATGATCAGTAGCATTTTGCTAGAGTTAGAACATTTACAGAATTTTGGGGGAAAAAAGTTTGTGGGATCACCGGACCCTCACGTAGGTCTGCCCCTGCGTGTGTAGTGTTGTGTGGAAAGTCGAACGTCGTAACTTTCTCGTCAAAAAGTTAAAAATGAACCACGAACATTTTCCTTACTCTCATATTTTTTATTTTTATTTTTATTTTATTTATTTATAGATTTAGCAGGAATTTGGCTCCTTTGGTAATCATTGTCAGCGTTTTATGAATTTAGAGTTTGATTTGGAATGTACAAAATTATGGATTCTGGGATTTCAATCTCGATGTTCTTGATTGAAAAAAGAGGTGGAAGAAATAAAGAAATGAATATATTACTTTGTTAATGGGATTCGAATGATTAAGACAAGGTTGAAGTGTTGGGGATACATTTAGTGATTTTTATAATTATGATATGAATAGATTTAAATTGGGATGAATAAATACAAGTAACTTGGATATATAATATTTAAATAAATGAATTTAATAAGGTTAATATTGGAATAAACGTGGATGAATATATCACTTTTTATAAAATTTAAAAGTTTAATAGAAATGAAGGATAAATATATAAAAATTGTCGATGGAAATAACAATACCCAATTTAATTTGTAAATTATTTTTACTAAGGTGGTAATAATGAGTAATTTATATGTATAATTTTGAATGAACTCAATATTATCCTAATACTCATGACTTGAATCAATTGTTCCGGCTATTTGTGTTTGATTACATTTATTTTCCATGAAAAATATCAGTTTTTCACCCAAATTCCTACTTAGAGTGTTTGATTGCTATTTTTTTCCATGAAAAATATTTTCCAACTTTCGAAAATATGCCTAATTTTCCTTGTTTTTAAAGAAAATATTTTTCTTAGATAGAAGTGATTTTTATTTTCTACGAAAGATGGAAAATATTTTATTTTCTAGGTGATAAGGTTAAGAATTGAAGAGAGAGAAAAGGACGGCTACGTAATGGTTGAGGTTAAGAATTGAAAAGTGGGATTTATTATTGATTTTAATTCATTTACGTTAACACATGGAACTTTCAATTTTTCTGAACATATTTGGTTAACTTTTTCAGAAGTAAACAATTTTTCCAAGCTCTTCAAAAAATAAAAATTAAAAACAACAGCAAAAATTTCGTCAACCGAGCCCATAGTCCTATATCAAACAACTTCAACCACCCACATAAGAGAATACTCAAAAAATATCGATTAATACTTAGAAATGTTTGTCACATAACATTAAACAGTTCTGTACAATGTAAAATCTACGTTAACAAACAACTCACAATAGTTCTCTCCAATTACATTGACAAAACAAGGTCAATAGATACGATATCATTACTGGGAAATAAATATGCTTGAAAATAAGAGAGGTGATAGGTGTAAAGGACTGTAGTTGGGATAAAATCTTGAAGGGTAGCTCAATGGTCAAGTCTTGAATTTGTTCTCCAATGGTCATCAATTCAAGTCTCTTCAGAGCCATTGAGGTGAGTACCCAACTATAAACATCAGAGCCCCGTTGGATTAGTCGAGGTGTGCGAAAGTTGGCCCGGATACCCATGATCATAAAAAAAAAAAAAAAAAAAAAAAAAAAAAAAAAAAAAAGGGGGGTTGGGATGAAAATGCAAAACAAGGCAGCATATGTAGACTCCACATGTCAATGTGTTACATTGAACATACGAAACTAATAAATGTGTGTTTTTGGCAAAATCTACTGAATACGAAGAATACTAAAACGGTAAACGGAATGGGATCAAACGCTTTCGGCTCCAAGGCACCAGTAAAAGCTATTGCTTCGATTAATTTTTTTTAGATGTATTCCCATTCTGTTGCTGCTGCTGACGTGATTGGAACATCGAGGGGTTAAGTGAAAGCTGCTGGAATTTGTACGGATCTCCACTCAGTTCAGCAGTAGCAATCTTCAAACGTTGTATCTCCCCTGTTAATGCTTCATTTAAAGCTGGCATAAAAAGAAAAAACTGTTAAATTCCGCCACTTAGCAACTGCAGAAACTTGATGGCATCGAAATATATAGTAACAAATCAGATGAGCATTTTACCCACAGCCCCAACCAACACAGGTGCGCAACAAATAAAGAGGGATCAAGACCTGAAGCAGGCAGTCCAGTAGATTTAGAAAACTTTTTAAGTTTAAATTCCAGTGAGCAAGTAAAGCTAAGTAAAATCATAAAATAATTAAGATCAATCTCAATATTGCACGAATAAAATTTAAGTGTATTAACCATAAGATATCCAAGGAGGGAGCATGCATGTCTGAATAGGTGGGGTGGCTATAGTTGGAGTCTGCTTACAAAGATGATTAATGTAGGAAATTGAAGGAAGCAACTACACTTAATGGTAGTAAATTGAAGTAGCAAAAAGAGTGATTACGTTCTGCATATGATCTTGGGCGAAAGAAGAGGTTCCATTTTTATGAGTGTTGCTTGTCTGGACAGAGGTTACACGTGGGGGTGATCATGGATGTATACTATTTGCCATTTTGATGGTTCATATTCATCTGCTGTACATTGGTATCCCTTATTCCGACGATTTCCAAATGAATATATGAAAACTGGACCCATCTGTGTGGACGGGTACCTGATAGGAAGTGATAAAGGAAATCTGAAGGTGAATGCTTCGGTGCAACAGGATCTACTCACAACAAGGCACCCTACTTAGCTCATCTAATGATATACATCAGACAGAACACATCCAACAGTAAAGTTACATGTTTCTTAGATAAAAACACACCCTTATATTCTGTCAGAATAGAATTTTATGGTAGTTCAATGTAGTCAAAGTTTATTACTGATTTATGGGACCAACTCCTATTACATAGTTAAAGAATAATAGCTGTCCATCTACAATTACACAACTTAGAAGAGAAAGCAGATAACCCCATATAAAAATTTTATTAAATTCTTCCTTCATCTCTTTTCTTAGGATAGTCTAGGGAATGCGGTTCTCCAACATTAGTAAGAAAAGGGAAGAAAAAAGCTTATGCCACATTAATAGCAGAATAATTGTCCAACGTACATTATCCATGATAGAGAATCATAATCATACCATCCCGAAGTTGTGCCTGTCGCTGCATGGCTTGGAGACGAAACTTCAGCTCATTGTTTGTGTTTGTCAGTCCAGCAGAGTCACGCTGAAAGCAAAATAAAATATTGTCAGAAATTCACAACGCCAAAATGGACTATTGAAAGGAGTAAATAAATATTAGCATTCTCAGCAGCGACTAACCTGAAGGACAGTAAGTTGTGCAGACAATGTGGTGGCTTCAGTCTGCAAAGTTTGGACCTTCTGTTCCAATTCCGCTATATATCTCATCTTTCGCTCTTTTGAACGAGCAGCAGATTGACGATTGGCCAAGATCCTAAGACAATACAGATGGACTTATTAAGCAGTATGTATCATTAAGTCACACCATATATTAACAGGAAAAATAGAGAATAAAAACTGCTTAAATTCAATGGAGAATTGAAGGATAACTACCTTTTGGCCCGTTTGGGATCACTTATTGCTATCTCTGCAAGTTTCTCATTTGCCATAATCTTCTTGAGTTCAACCCCACTAAACTCACCATTACCAATCTCCAAGCTAAAGGGGTTTGAATTTCCATCAATCGAATTGGTCGGTGAAAGTTGAGCTGTGCTCGTTCCTGGGGAAGGTGACAACTTTGGTGACTCGTCAAAGCTCATATTTCCCATAAAACTATCCATAGAGACACTTCTGTAGTGTCTGGTGGTTGGAGCAATCTCACCCCTGGCATTTCTTTTGATCCCTTCCCTTGGTCTCTGAATCTTGTTGCCGCTTTCATTGACACTACTAGTGGCTTCATTATCACTGCTATCATTTGTCTTTGTACAACTAGCTCTACTATCTTCCCAATTTTCATTTCCCAGCTTCTCATCAGTACCAGAAGAGTTAAAGGCATCGATGTTGTCCAAATTCAAGTAAGCAGAAAACAGATCATCCACATTTTCCCCTTCAGATTTCTTCTCCCCCATTCCTTCAGCATTGCTCCCACCACCTTTCTCCCAGCTCGACTCCCGTTTAACCAACTGCACTGGTTTAGCCCCTGAATTCTCTCTCAACCTCTCCAAAGCACCAGGGCTCCTCGGAGGAATAAGTGGTGGCGACTGCATCATGGTAGAAATCCCAAAAGTGTTATCACTATTAGACCTTCTATGTGCCTTACTCGGAGGAAGACCCTCACCGCCCCTCAACGAACCACTCCTTGTGAAAGGTGAAGGCGGCAACAACGAATGCAAGTTCCCATCCCTCTCCTCCATTGATACATCAGCAGACACTTGGTCAGAAAGTGTAGTAGCAGGTGACTCTCGATAAGGTGAAGGACTTAAGGGTGGCAACGAATCAAGCAAAAAGAATGACGGTTGTGATAAAGAACGCGAGTGTGATGGCCCTGCACTAGGACTAAAATTCTGCATGCCCATTTGCTGATTCGCAGCGCGGTTAACCTGAACTTGCGAGTGAGGCGAAATAGGCGGCATCTGTGGATAAGAGGGCGGAATGCCAACTCTTTTAACACTATTGTCCACACTCATATTAGGGGAACATTGTCGCATCTGACTGCGAAATTTTGGAGTATTTAACAAAGACACATCAAGTTGATTCACTGAAAAGGGGGATTGCTTAAGGAGTGAAGATGATGATGCCCCACCCGATGACTGAACTCTTGGTACATTAAAACCACTAGCTTCCTCAATATCACCACCCATTTGACTTGAAAATTTTAAATTATTAACGAACACTTCGTTTTTCTATAAATTAACTATCCTTTCGCTTTCAGTTCAGACTCATCTGTACATCATACCGAAAACCCTCATTTCAAGATTCAAAATTATACATAAAATCATGATTGTAGAAATTGAAATAATTTAACTTCAAACGCAATCAATGATCCTGAATAACAACAAATAAAGATGAACATGCAGGTTAATGAACAAGTAAAAAAATTATTGAAAAACAAAAAAAACAAAAGACTTCTTCAGTGTGACCTTACCATTGGGTGCGAAAAGAGCTTTTGCGAGGGTTCACTGTTTCTGTGTGTATATAATGGCAGTATTTTCTCTATCTAAAAAGTAATAATTTTCTCTCTACGTCGAGGACGATGACTGGTAAGTTCATTACACGATTTTCACGACTACCACAACGCTACATCACCGAGACTAAGACGCGTGAATTTGATATTTATTTGGGTTGAATTTGCATTTCGTCTAAATTTGAATTTCATTCCGACCGAATTCCACTATTTTACTTGTTTACCCTCCATCACCGCAACTTAAGCAGCTAGTTTTAATATTTTTTGTCCACGGGAAATAAATGACAGCCTTATATTCTTTTACTTGACAAAATTAAGGTCTTTCACCATACTTAACTGATGTATTTAAGTGTGTAAATACAATAATAAATGTCGTGCTAGTAAATTTAGTCTAACGATACTTGATTATCGATTCATCAATCTAACAATCTACAAAATAATGATAAATAATACGTGAAATGCTACTTAATCCAATCTAATGACACGTGATGATCGATTCATTTATATGACAAACGATCAAACAACAATGAAATGATACGTGTCGTACTAGTCAATCTAGCATAACGACACGTGATGACTAATTCATCAATATTGTAGGTGACCAAACAATTATAATTGATATGTGTCATGCTAGTCAATCTAGCCTAAAGACACGTGATGGCTGATTCATCAATATGCCAACCAACCAAACAGTTATAAAATGATACGTGTAATGCTAGATTGCCTAACGACAAGTGATGATTGTAACATCAATCTGACAGCTGACCAGACAACAATAAATGATACGTGTCATGTTAGTCAATCTAACATACGACACGTGATGATTGATTCGTCAATCTAACCACCGACCAAACAATAATTAAACAATACATGTCATGCTAGTTAATTTAGCCTAATGACACGTGATGATCGATTCATACATCTAAAAGCGACCAAACTATAATAAAAGATACTTGTCATAACGTGAAGATCGATTCATCTCTCTAATTTATTTAAAACAAGTTTTTGAAAAACTAAACAAAAATTATTCATTTTATTATATTTCACGAAATAAGTTTTGACATCCTTTTTTTTTATTTTTCTTTTTTAGTTGTTTTATGAAAAATAAATATAAATTTTGTTCTTTCGACGTGCTTCTTACTACAAATAGACCAATATTGCAAAATAAATTTGAAAGGGATGGTATGCTTCGCCTTATAAGTTTCTATTTTTTTTTTTCTCGACTTAACTAATCAATTATTCTTAGTAAAAATTAATCACTACTGGAAAGAACACAATTTGCTTATTGATCTACATCAAAAAACTTCGCATACAATTAGAAATCAAAGTAGACATAACCAATCATATATAAGAACTTACTTCAATTCAGTCGAACTGTATAACATTCGACAAACGAAAATGTGTAAGCTTTCCCGTAAAAGTAAAGAGACAAGGAAGAAACCTAGTTTTATGGTTGTTGTGGCCAAAACGAAACCTATTCTCGAATTTATAGGGCGACTCTGCAACAATAGTGAAGGTTGCCTAACTTATAAATGCAATATATTGATTTTGAGTAGTAAATGTATATCTGGGGAAAAATTTGCAGTAATGAGAGTGGATGAGATTAAATTTAATGCAACCATAATTTAGGTAACAACATAATTGAAACACTATTTAAGGTTAATTATACAGATAAATTCGTAATTAGGTGCCTTTCCTCTCATTTAATAAACCGTAATTAATTGTCTTGTTGTGGTTGAATTTGGAATAATTTAGGCAATTAGGAAATTTTCCTTACAATTTTTTTTTTCATGAATGTAACAACCGCGAAAAAAATGGAAAATGATATTTGTTATGCGTCCACAAACCGAACCCACGTATGCGAACTCACTTGGCCGAACCCATGAACGCGAACCGTATGGCTGAACCCTCATGCAAGAGCTTCGGCGAGCAGAGACGAGCCGAGGAAAGAATTTGGCAAGAAATCTTGTAATTAAATCTATTGACATGATTGATGTGACAACTCCTTGCCACCGCATCCACCGCCAATCTGTTTAGTCAAGTCTACTGCCACAAACTAGGATTTATGAATGACAAAGCGGTATTAGCATTTATGTCCTGCAATTGATTGATGCCCACTAAGGGAAGTTTCAATCGTATGGATGAGGCTATGCGTCTTTTCATTCGACGGTCCTTACTCATTCTCCTACACTATAAAAATTCACACTTGGTATTATTTTAGAGTAATGCAAGTTTAGACTTCCATAGTATAACTTTGTTTTCTTTATTCTATATATTACTCCCAAAGTCGATCCCCTTTATCTTGAAGGCTCACCTTCAAAGCTCCCTTACACACATATATTTGTTCTCTCAAGGCTAACTTGACCGTCGAAGTGCTCACGGCTGGCTCCACCTCCACCAAAGAAGGCCGCATGTAGCAAATGGTTTGTCCTAATGTGCAAGAACAAGGCTTGCGTGGACATGAGATGCCTTGAAATCTATTGACACATCAGGGATACATTTTTTGATATCGACAATGTTTCTCTTTTATAATTTGGAATGTGTTGAAAATTAAAATAATAGGGAGTTTATTATGAAAATATAGAAAAAGAGGAGAGAGTAAGTCTATATACTTGTGTGTTTTATTAGAAACCAAATCCTATATTTATAGGGAATAATCAATGATACAATGATAATAATTTTTAAGGCTGTAGGGGTGCTACGCTCTTCAAGTGTATTTGTTCCCCCCTTCTTCCTTACCCTGTGAATTTTTGTGATAATAAATAAAAAGAAAAAGTCATTCCAAAGACCCACACCCAAGTTCCATATTGCTACCGTACATGACTTCGAGAGTCATGATGATATTACTGAGGAACGTCGTTATCAAAGGATATCCTGTCATTATTTCTAGTCTGGAATGAGTCAATCATCCACTTTGGGATTTGTCATTCACTAATAAACTTACCATTTATAACATTGTCCTTGAATCACACATTACAAAATATCTGCCTCGTTAAAACCTTATTTAATAAAAATTCAAAGAGATAAAAAAATCAAACGAAGGAAAATGGGTATAGGTATTTTGTAGTATTAAAAATAAAGGCCGTCTCATTAAAATATTGCTAGAAAAATCCAGTGTGATAAGATCTAAGCGAAGTAAAAAGAGTACATCTACTTCCCTTGATTTTGATAACTGAAAATATTTGTGTCGACGCATTCCAATCTCATAAAACAATTTCTTGAATGTAGATGTCAGTAGTGCCTTTGTAAATAAATCGGTCATATAGTCACTTTATCAAATTTGTTGAATAACGATGTCGCCATCCTTCTGAAACTTATGTGTATGAAAGAATTTTGGAGAAATATGCTTCATCCCATCACATTTGATATATATTCCTTTGAGTTGTGTAATACAAACTGTATTGTTTTTATATAAAATTGTTGAACTAGCTTTTGTTGAAGTTAATTCATATGATTTTTGAATATGAAGGGTCACGTTTCTCAACCATATACATTTTCTGCCTGCTTTATGAATTGTAATAATTTCAAAACATTTTGAAGATATTGCTGTCAGTTATTGCTTCACAGATCATCATGCTATAACTGTTCATCTACATATAAAAACATATTTTGTTTGTAATTTAGCTTTATGTAGTTCTAAGAGATAACCTGCATCTGCATATCTCACAAAAATAGATCCTGACTTTTGAGAATAAAATAATTCAAAATCAATAATATCTTTCAGGTAACGAAAAATGTGTTTAACACCATACCAATGTCTTTTTATAGAAATGTATCTTGTAAGGAGATTTATAGAAAAAGTTATGAAAGGGCAAGTGCAGTTTGCAAAATAAGTTAGTGCTCCAATTGTACCTATATATGATACTTCAGGGCCAAGAACACTTTCTCTATCTTCAAGTGGACGAAATTGATATTTTTTTTCACATGAAGCAATCAAACAACCATAGGTAATATCAATAGTTATACATTACTCATATAAAAACGTTTTAAAATAGTGTTTTGTATAAGTAGGGATGTCAAATTGGCTTGGTAATTCGGGCAGCTCGTGGCTCGGATGGAATGAGCCTAGGCTCGGCTGGCCCGTGTGGCTCGCTAAGCCACAACAGGCCGGCTCATGTCACGGGCCTGCCTGTAACGACAGCAGCAGATGTTACTGCCTTTAGGCAGCTTTATAGCTGCCTGTAACGAGGCACCAAATGCTGCCTTAAGGCAGCACCTACTAGGCTACTACTTTCTTTTTATTGATGAAATTTAATTTGCGAGGTCCGTTGATATTTCAAATTCAAATTTCAAATTTGGAGGTAAAATTGATTTTGTTGACTATAAATACGAGGAAAATTTTTTAGTTTCCAATCAATTTGTTTCAATTGATTTTAACTTGCAGTATTATAAATTCAAGTTTCTACTCTAATTTTTTTGCTCTCAATCTCATATTCAATTTCTTTCACTCTCATACAGTCATACTCTATTATTCTGTATTTTATACTATATTAGTTATAGATGAATTTTATTAGTGAATAATTTAATCAGTTTAAGGATAGTTCGAGTACTCCATCCGGTTACGACGATGCATCTCAAAATATTCCAATTGATTTGGAGAATATTGATGAGGAAGAAGTACTCAAAATTAAAAGGTCAAAAAAAGAATCATCAGATTGTTGGCAACATATGACACGTAAAAAAGTTGGTGTTCAAAATGGAGTGGATATTTGGAAAGCATGTTGCAATTACTGTCACAAAAAACTTAGTTGGAAGTCCGATTCGAGCACAACACATTTGAATAGACACATATTAAGGAGTTGCGAAGCGAAACCAGTTGATCTCGACTCGAAACAAACCGAACTAGTTTTTTACGGTTCTTGTTCTACTCTTTCCACCTTTGTATATTCATAGGAAATATTTCGTAAAGGAATGGTTGCATATATAATTGCAGCAGAGATGTTGCTTACGATGATAGACTCAATACACTTTACCCGGCTCGTGCAGAAATATCTCCAACCCAAGTATTCTTCTTATTGTAGAAATACTCTTCGTTCAGATACTATAAAATTATATAACAAAAGAAAACAAGTTGCTATTGAAAGTCTAAAAAATTTTAATAGTGTTATATCGTTTACATCTGATTTATGGACCGGTGGTAATAGAAAATGTTAGATTGCTGCTACAGCTCATTATATTGATCACCTGTGTCTTTTACATAAAATGATTATTGCATTTAGATGTGTAGAATATCCTCATAATGCTACTAACATATACATGGTTTTAAAAAGATATCATATAGGAATATGGTATGCAAGATATGATTCGAAGTTTTACTTTTGATAATGCTAGTGTGAACAAATGTGTTATCGAAAGATTTATTAATGAACTTAACGCTTCATTTGGAACTTTATTTTTTCATCAACGTTGTGTTTGTCATATTATCAATTTAATTGTAAAAGTTGGATTAGAACATATAAGTTCTCTTTTCAATAAAATTAGACAGGCAATAAATTTTATTACTGAGTCACATGCAAGAAAACAAGTATTTAACAGTTTGTGTGCAGAGTATGACTTGCAGGAGAAATCATTTGCTACTGATGTAACATATAGATGGAATTCTACATATTTTATGTTACATTCGTGTGAAAATTACGATAAAGTGATTTCATTATATTATAATGGTAGGCATACATACGGACCCGAACATAATTTAGAAGATTGGGAATGATCTCTTGCATTTCACGTGAAAAAAATTTTAAAATCTTTTTTCGATGCTACAAAGGAATGTAGTAGAGTATATTACCTTACATCTTCACTTGTTTTACAACATTTTTTCTATATTTCACAAACATTTCATAAATACAGGAATTTGCCCTTTTTTTGACTTAGTTTGCTCTATGGAGTTAAAATATCGTAAATATTGGAAAGAATTGCCCACTTTATTTACTTTAGTTTCAGTAATGAACCTTCGACTTAATTTGAATGGTGCAATAGCCACTGTAAAGGGGATTTTAAATTTCATGAATGTGGAATTATCACATGTGAATATAGAATCTACGTTATCTGAAATGTATAATTATTATGCTGATAAAGAAGACCAGTGTAATTCTACTTCCTAAAGTTCTTTTTCAAGGAATATTTCAACAAATTCAGAAAATTTATGGAATTTTTTGGAAAGCAAGACAAGTGTTCTCTTGTTTAGTTCTAGTTCAACTATGTCTAGAGCGATAAATGTCGGTAGTACAAATTTTGAAATTCCCTCTGAGTTAGCTAGGTATATGTTTGTGGACGTTTGCAGTGTGTTACCTGAAGAAGAATTACAGGTATTTAGTCTTCTAAATTGGTGGAGGTGTAATAAAAGACAGTATCCAATTGTATCAAAAATTGCACGTGATCTACTAACACCTCCGATGTCTACGATAGCATTGGAGGCTGCATTCAGTTTAAGTGGTCGAATTTTATGAGACGAACGTTCAAGACTAAAAGAAAATATATTGGAGGCTTTAATATGCTTGAAGGATTGGAAATGTGCAGAATTGCGTTTTCAATAACATGTTGACAGTATACTGGCCAAAGAGTTGCAGCAGATCCAAACATAAAATGTTGTAAGTTTTTAAAATAATTTATTTTAAAACAATATGTAATTTTTAAATTTATTTGTTTCAAGAAAAATTTTACACGAAATATTTTATTCTTGTACAATTTTAACTCCGCCTACGTCATGTAGCCAATCCCAAACCCGAAAAAAGGAAGAGGATTGTAAGTTGTAATTTTTATTTAATTTGTAATGCAATTTTATAAGTTGTAATTTTTATTTGATTTGTAACTCATATAAATTATGTAATTTTTAATTTTTTTTAAAGAAAATGTTAGATTTGTAATCTTGTTATTTAATAATAATAAAAATAAAAATAAAAATAACCAAGCCGGGGCTCTAGCTCGGCTCGACAAAGCCCAAGCCCAAACCTCGAGCCGAGCCTTGTTTTTTCGGCCCGAGCAAAAAGCTCATTTAAAAAAGCTCGAGCCGAGCCCGAACCTCAAGTTTTGGCTCGCGAGCTAGCTCGGCTCGTTGACATCCCTATGTATATGTAAATTGATGAATAAATAATCCTTTTAGAAAGTGTTCAATTTTTAATCCAAGACAAAATTTGATTTTTCTCAAAATTTTCATCTCAAATTCATTTTTCAAATAATTCGCAGTTTTGTTGAGTTATTTAGGTGTTCCAATTAAATCATCAATATAAACTGCTATAATTGTAAATCCAATATTTGCTTTCTTTATAAAAACACGTGGGTTGACATCGTCATTTTTATATCATTCTTTTACCAAATATTCGTAAAGGTAATTATATTACATGTGTCCAGATTTTTTCAATTCATATAATGATTTTTGTAGTTTAATTGAAAACATGGTTCTTAGATGAACCATATAAATACGCAGTTACTATATCCATAAAGTGCTATCGAGCTTTTGTGACACGGTAAAACTAATTAATAGTCTAAAAATGATAGTATCCATTACAAGAGAATATGTACTCTCATTATCAATTTTTGGTCTTTGTGAGAAATCTTGAGCTTCGAGTTGAGACTTTGTATCTTGTAGTTTCATTGGTATCATTTCTGTTTCGTACAAAAACTTATTTGTATCCTATACGGATTACATTTTCAACAATTCGAACTACATGTCCAAATACTTTTTATTTCTCTAAGAAATTTAATTTCGTCTGTATGACTTCTTTTCATTTTGTTCAATCATTTCTATGTTGACAGTTTTTAACAGATTATGGCTCATGATTCTCATTTTGCATAATATTAAGAGCCACGTTAAAGGTGAAAATATTGTCTATAACGATATTATTTCATTTCCATGATTTATGAGATAACATATAATTCAGGATCTTCCTAATTGTACATCAAGATTCACATAATAGATTACATAATGTCACGTGGCACTCTGCTATTTGCCAATCTAAAACATAATAAACTTTTTCATCCAATATTTTCCATCCAAATCACATTATATAATACATTATGTACATTTTTTTATGTATAAGTGGTAAAATCCTATAATTTATTGAAATCTCATTATTTTCGGCCACTTGTAATTTTTCGAGAACTATATTTTCAATATCTGATTAAATATTATATTTTTAATGTTACTTCTAAAGTTCTTTATTAATTTTTCTCTTGTACTTTTCTTTTTTGAAGTACAAGGTCTTTTGAACCAACTAATCGATCACGCTTTTAACGTATTTGAGATTAATTTATTTTAGCAAATTGTCGTGCAAGGACATCAATTTTTTCTCAAATATTTTTGTCAGTATTTATGATTTTGTCACTTTTCTCGTGTCAAACAATACATCTGACTATTATTTTGTAACTATTTATAAATGAATGATTTTTTCAACCTCCTGCTCACATTTATTATTGCCGGGATCAAAGTGAGATAGAGTTGTTTCAATCCAAGAAATTTTATCTCGATTTTCATGATTTAGTTTTTTCTCTCCCAAAGTTGGGAAAGACATTTCATTAAGGTATTTTGAACCAACTGATTGATCACACTTTTAACATATTTGAGATTCATTTATTACAGCAAATTGTCTTGCAAGGTCATCAATTTTTTCTCAAATATTTTTGTTGGTATATATGATTTTGTCACTTTTCTTATGTCAACCAATACATCTGACAATTAATTTGCAACTTGTTATAAATGAATGATTTTTCAACCTCTTACTCACATTGATTGCTGCGAGGATCAAAGTAAGATAAAATTGTTTCAATCCAATAAATTTTATCTCGATTTTCATGATGTAGTTTTTCCCTCCCAAAGTTGGGAAAGACATTTCATTAAAGTGACAATCTACAGAATGTATAATAAATAAATCATCGATTAAAGGTTCAAATACCTAATAATAGATGATGAATTAAAATTTACATAAATCTCAAGTTTTCATTGGGACACATTTTAGTAGGTTGTGGGGGTGAAATAGGGACTTGAACAGCACAACCAAAAATCCGTAAGTGATAATATATTAGGTTCATTTCCAAATGTAAGTTGCAAAAGTGAATATTGATAGTAGGTAGTTGGTCTTATATGTTCAATGATGCAACATGTAATATGACATGACCACAAACAAAAACAAAAAGTTTTGTTTTCATAAGTAATAGTCTAGTAAAAAGTTGTAAACATTTAATAAACGACCCTACTAAACCATTTGGTGTATGAACATGTGCAGCTGAATATTCAATAATAATCCCAGTTGGCATATAATAATTATCGAATGCTTGTGATTCAAATTCACCAGCATTGTTAAAACGAATAGTCTTGATTGGGTAATTGAAAAATTGTGCTCTTAATTTTATAATTTGAGCAAGTAGTCTAACAAATACTACATTCCTATTAAAAACTAGGCAAACATGTAACCATATAGTAGAAGAATAAATTAATATCACAAAATAACGAAATGGTCCACATGATGGGAATATTAGCCACCATATATCTCCAAGAATTCTTTCAAAGAAAGTTGAAAATTCAATATTGATCTTTGTAGCCGAAGATCTAATGATTTATTGGCTTGCAAACAAATTACATATGGATAATCATTTGGGAAATGAATCTTCTGATTTTTTAAAGGATGTCCATGTGGATTATTTATTATTCGACACATTATTATAACTCTTGAATGTCATAGTCAATTATGTTAAAGTATAAAACTTTTAGGGTCAATAAACTTATAATTTTTAACAATATTTGATTCAATCATTTTATAAATATATAATACATATCAGATGGGAGTGCATGAAGTTTTTTTATCTGCTTATGGGCTTATACAAAAGAATCTATGCAAAGAAAGTTAACATTATTTTCTCGTATAATATGATATAAATTGTAGCGAATATCTTTAAAACTATTTAAATTTCTTTTAGATTTTGCTAGACTAAAGTACATCATCAACATATATTATTTTGTAAAATAATAGAAGCTCTTCTGGAGCCTTCAATAATATTCGATGGACCTGATATCGTATTAACATTATTTTCTATTAATGTTGAGTCCAAAAAAATATTTTTTATCTTAAAAAATGTGTAGTTGTACTATTAATCGAGCGGGTATCTTAACAATCCATCATGAATTTTCACTAGATTTTGAAGAATTATGTTTTCGTACTAAGGGCCTATTTGTGCCATATTTATTGTCTCATTTTAATAGGAAAATTGACCGTTGGCTCCAATCACCAGTAGACAACCAACCTGCTAATTTATTGTACTTCTATGACAAATAGCTCTCCACTTTCCCCATTTGCCCTTCTGCTGTGTCTTAAAATAAAGGCAATTTCACATGAAGAGAGATATGTTTCGGCCCCAACTACGTGAAAGAGGAAAAACACTCCGACGATTCTCTTGCTTTTCAGACTCTCAACGTTTAGCGATCGTCATTCTGCAGTGTACCATCTTCTCTACACCGTGGGTGCGACAAATCACGATAGATCTGGCTTGCACTATATCCTCCACCAGCACTATTACAATCTGTCAAGCGCGAAATCGCACCACACTGTCCCCAATTCTCGCCCATTTTGCTGGGGTTACGGGTGCTAATCCCACGCCAGCACTGTTGCTGTTCCATTTCAAGGCTACGTTCAACCCCATGGATCCATATTCTAGTCAGGTGACCTTTTAATTTTTCTTCTTTTAGTTCTACTTATACGTTTACCTCTTTTCACCACCTCATTCTTGCTTTCTGCAGATGGGCTACGACCCCCATTCCTCCTTTGCACCCGAACCCGCTATCGAGGCAGGGTTGAAGAGAAATGTAAGATGGAAGTCGATCGAGAGGATGACATTCATTGTTGCTTGCAAAATCGCTATTGTCGAAGGCCATCGGCATGGAAGGTGGTTCACGAAGCATGGCTGGGAGTGCGTCATTGTATTTTTCAATTCATCATTCGACCACAACTGGACCAAACAACATCTTTGCAACCATTGGGATGCGATGCGTCACGAGTGGAAGCATCTTTTCGAACTTATGTCCAGCATCAGGATCGAATATGATCCATCGACTGGCTGGGTTGTAGCATCAAACGAATGGTGGGCGAGAAAAATTCGGGTAAGCCTCTGGCTTGTCGCTAGGCAGCATGTTTTACCTTCAATTTCATGGCATAAAGTAGGGAAATCTATTTACAGTTGTCCAGCCGTTATTTGTTTCATATTTGGAGATTTCTTCGCACACATCACACATTATTTCGTGATGCTATTTTCTATACTGCGAACATGTGTCTGGAACGAATATATTGCGTGCACTTGCTTTGACCAACATGCTTTGTATTTGTGTGTTGTGAACTTCCATTGATTACAGCCTACTCGATTAGAAGGTGACATGAGTTGTTCTGTGTGCTTTCCGTATTAACTTGCCAAGCTGCATACCCATGTTGGCAATAAATATACACACACGACCACTTCGAAGCTACGGTCTTACATTTTGCATTGGATGCATGTCTTCCACGTTCATATTTATACGGAGACCACACTGCTAGATACACAATCTCACTGCATTATGTTGTCTACCCATGGTTGCAGGAGAACAAAGACTACAGGGATTTCAAAGATAAAGACGTGAGCGAGATTTATATTTGCTATCGTCAGCTATTCGAAGAAAGCTATGACGGTAACAAGTACAAGATGACACCGACGATGCAAGATGGGGTTCAATTTATTTGAGGACAGTGTGACAGAGGACCACTTGGATGCAATCCCCATAGACGGAGAGGGTAGTGGTTCTAGCGATAAGGGGGACGTTAGAATAGGTACATCAAGCATGAGCACTTTCAACGCTAGTAGTGGTCCACGAAGGGACGAAAGGGAAAGCACAAATTTTTTTTAGCTCGTAACCTGTCTTCTCAGTGGACCGAGCACAAGTGCAGCCGAGAAAGTGGGGGCGAAGATCAATAGCATTATCAATCCAACAAGCAATGTCGAGGCCGATTGTGTGGAGGAGCTGTTTGCGACAGGACGACTCCAGCGTCGCAAACCTTTGTACTTCTACGCTTGCACTCTTCTGGCGCAAAAGCGCTATCGAGATATGCTCACTGTCATGAAAGATGCAGATGAAAAATTTGAATGGATTAAATGGCAGTTGAAGGAGCATGACAAATCGGTCCATTAGGACCATTCCGTGCATTACATACCTATGTAATAGTGTAGTGTCCCCCTTCCCCAGAACATTTTTTTTCCTGTAAATTGACCCCTCTTTTTCTGCAAAGCTTAGCCGCTTATGTATATGTTTTATTGTTGTTATATTAGTCCCAGGTGTTGCTTACTAGTACGTTTGAGTAGGACATGTTTACTAGTAGATTTTAGAGGAGAGTGCATCCGCTATAGGGAATCTTGATGTACCTGCCAATGCTGTAAGATTCTCTTCAGTCAATCAATGGCTACACATATGTTTTCGTGCACTTCTCTCCTCTATATAAACAGGCTTATCCATTGGTGAAGCAAGAAGCGTATAGAGCGAAGTGTGCACTACTTGTGTGAGGCCATGGACGATCTGAACTTCGATTGTGCGCTACTTTCGATCTTCGATGCGGAGGAAGGTTCCACGGATGAAGAGTTCTTAGAACGTCTTGCAAATGATGTGATAGCGTGGCTCACTTTTTGCACCGTTGCTGGGACCGATGCAAGGAAGTACTATCACACACAGCATAATCGTGTTCAAAGATCCCTGTTCGCAAGAAATGTCCACATGTTCATGATGGAGGCTATGAGCGGGCACTAACAGATGCGCTATCAGGAATTTCGAATGTACCCACCGATGCTGCGACACTTTGTACATACCCTGCGAGACGAATATGGTTTAACTAGTAGCCAGCAGGTGGATATCTATGAGAAAGTTGATATCTTTTTGTGCATACTTGCACATGGGAAGGGATACCGACAGGTGATAACAATTTTCAATCACTATTTGTATACCGTATGCCAGTTCTTCAAAGAGGTGCTATGTGCCGTCGTTGTGCTCTCCCAACGTGTGATACAACTTGCTCTAAATTACAATGATAACGTCGAGCCGCACAGGCCAGACCTAAACAAGCATCCACTCTTTTAGGATTGCGTCGAGGCCATTGATAGTACACATGTGAAGGCTGTGCTATCGCATTACGAGCATGTGAACTTCATAGGTCGAAAAAGAATACCGACCCAAAGTGTGTTGACCGCATGTGACTTCAATTTGTGTTTCACGTTCGTGTTTGCTACTTATACCGGGAATACGCATGACGCTCGAATTCTAGATCGTGCTATATATAGTCCTGAACTAAATTTCTTGCAGCCAGCACTCGGCAAATATTATTTGGTAGACTCTGATTTTGCGCATCGACCTGGATATATGACCCCATACAAGGGTTCAGATATACTATATCACTTTCAACTGTTTCGCAACGAATGAATAGGCAGTGCCATAAGTTTCGGAATGCGCGTGAGAGGTTCAACTTCAGACACTTCGTGCAGGAACGTCATCGAACATGCATTTGGTGTATTGAAGTAGAGATGAAAAATCCTTGATCGTATGCCTAGCTATTGTTGCAGCTGTTATAGTGACGATGGGCATTCATAACTTTCTATGTCGTGTTGGAGTTGTGGACGAGGCATTCACAAGAGCGAAAGCGAACGACAAGGTAGCCGAGGTAGAGCTGGCTAGTGCTGAGGATAAAGTTCAGGCTTAAATGAATGCGTCGGAGATGCAACGAAGCGAGTGAGACAGTTTTCATGATTACATGGCACAACAGTCGTCATGATCGCTCTTTGGGACAGAATTTATACCACACGTCTAGTGGTATAATTGAATTTGCAAGTTCATTGGATTGTATTCGTCCTAGTTGATGTAATATTATTTACGTGTTTGGTTATGTACGTATGTGGAATGTTGAATAATTACACTTTTCACGTTTGCATCATGTCGTCGGACCTTGGGCAACAAAACATGCCGTGCCTATTGAATCCCCTTTTTTGTTTTGCAGTCCAATAATTTCTGTATTGGATGTTGTTGTAGTAATTATTTTAGAGAAAAAATTGCCTGAAATGTCCATTTTTACATGGACATTTGCAAAAAGTTCAAAATTTTCGCAATGTACATTTTTCAATTATTTGGATGAGAATACTCCTGCCTGCAATTTCTAATTCCAAAGTAGTATTCAAATGTTGTCCCATCATTAAGAATTATGTTGCCAATAAAATTGGGATATACAACCTATGCTACTTGTTTCAAAAAGTACAAATGTCAATCACATTAAATATGTCTGTCGGTTAATTTGAAATGAAAAATGGGTCAGGTCCATTTATGAATCAAACCCATACGAAAACATAAAACTCTATTCCTATTCTTCATTCAATTTGCATCCAAATGTGAAATCCTCTTCGAAACCTAAAAATACAAGGCTAAAATTTCTGGAAGTGAAGAGCCGCCGCACCTTTAATCTTTCCGTTCATCCCCCTACCACTTTTCTAATTGTAAGCCGACGAAGATTCTTCCGTCTTCCAGAACATCTGTTTTTTCAGTCGGAAAACATTATAGACTGCATTTGGTTACAATGACTTCAATTGCTATTTTATGTCTTCGCATCTTCGTTCTCATTGATTATAATGACTTCGATTGCTATTTTTTTCGATAAATATAAAATGTTATACATAAAAACTTCAGTAGAAATTACTAGACAAAGTAAATAGAGGTTCATATAAACATTAATAAATCTTGAACTAAAAAAGTTTTATTTATATCACAAAACGAAAAGAAATAAAAAGAATTTTTAATCGAACCAAAAATCATTTACAATATGAAGGAAAAATGGGTGATATAACAATTTTCAAAAATAATTTCATAAATTAAACAAAAAAGTTACGAATATTAAATAAAGAACATATACATAATATTTAATTAAAATTAAAAAAATTAGTATAAAGAGAAAATAAATACAAAAATTATAAATCGAAAAAAATATTTTTCATATAAATAAAAATAAATAATAAAAAAGGAACAAAGTGATGGAGAAAAACATCTCCATAACACAGAGATGATCCTCTCCATGTTATGGAGAACAACTTCTGCATAACATGGAAACTCTCTCTCCATATTGGAGATTGTTTTGAAGAATATTTTCTCTCCTCCATTTATTTTAGTTTTTTTAATTTATTGTTTTCTTATTAAAAAAAATTTTCGATTCAAAATTTATTTTAATTCTTTTCTCTTTATGATAAAATTTAATTATTTCAATTTTAATTAAATAATATTTATATATTCTTTATTTAATTTTGTAACTTTCTTTTGTTTCATTCGTTTTGTTTTTATTATATTTTTCTAATGTCGAGAAATGTCTGAAATGTATAGAACTCTAGGACACGAAATGCAATCTTGAGAATTGATATATGAACGTCAACTGTCGAGTTATTTGATTTACAAACATTGATAACGACATTTCAAATGTCGAAAACACGATAAAATGCCAAAACATACATGGGGACACACCATAAACACGGTCAAAATGTGAGAGTTTGTTTGAGTTCTTGTAATGCAATTATACCTCTAACTATGCTTTACACCTCTCTCTATATATAAGGAAACTTTGATTAACACGATTAGCTTTAATAAATAAAAGAAATTTATAATTTGTCAAAAAGTTCCAATTATTGCAATACAACAATGACAATATTGATGTATAAAAAAACCATTGATATATATCCATAATGTGTGAAAAAGATTTAATTATCACAACACAACAAGCGAATATATTCACTATATACAGAATCTATAAAAAAACATTCAATTATCATAACACAACAAAATTCTTTCTGACACTCACTCATTTTCACACAATTAGCTAGGACTTGTCACATACACTCACTTGCACACTTTTAGCTAGAGTCTCATTCTTATATTCACTCCCCCATCCATACATTTAGCTAGAGTTTATTATCACGTTCACTCACTCTCCACACGTTTTAACTACAGTTTCATTCTCATATTCATTCTGAAACACATTTAGTTGGAAAGATTTTCACACGTTCACTCGAAAAAGGTGCTCATTTGATCGAAAAAGGTAAGTAATTCAAAATTTGTGCTAATTAGTAGTAAGTTGAATATCATTGAAGAAAGCATGTCTTCATGACATGAGAATACAATTTAGTCGGAAAAATTGGTCTCCATTAGTCACAGAGACAAGCATTGTCTCCATGACAATGCGTGACACTGTTATGGAGATGGGAATATTTTTATTTATTTTTTAAATCCACCCCTACTATTAGTATGTTTTAGTATATGTGTAAAGAAAAATATTAGGTTTGTTTGAAAATATTGATTCTTGAACAATTTTACAAATTTTAGTTTGTTTTAGTGTACTAGATGTGTAAAAAAAAAAATATTATATTTGCTTGAAAATATTAATTCTTAAATAATTTTACACTTGATAGTAGTTTGTTTTAATAGACTACATATGTAAAAAAAATGTCTTTATTTACTTGAAAATATTAATTTTTGAATAATTTTACACTTACTTTTAGTATGTTTAGTATACAAGATGTGTAAAAAAATATTATATTTGTTTGAAAATATTAATTTTTATATAATTTATACAGATATTTTTAGAATATGTTCTCTCTCCAGACTAATAGTTTTCTGCTATCATCATTCAGTATCCAAATCGTAGATACCTTAAAGATTTTGTAGAATTTATAGATGCAAATCAACAATGTTCTTTGATGTGTAGTAATTTTTATGGATTTATTTATGGAGATATTTTTAGAGAAAAAGAAGAACAATTTAGTAGTAAGTTGGTATACGAATTTATAATGAGACATGTACACTATGAAAAAAATAATGAACTTTGGGTACGGTTAAATGACCATGTTGTCAGGTTTGGCATGCAAGAATTTTACCTCATTACTGGACTACCTTACCATGAATCATCCATACATTTGATTATAATAACGATCGTCTTAGAAATTAATACTTTAATGGCATAACATGAATTAGCAATAGAATGCTTTTTAAAGCTTTCCACATGTGTGAAGACGAAGAAGATAAATTTAAGTTGAGATTAGTTATGTTGGTGAAGTGTGTGTTGAAACCGAGCGCAAAACAAATTGATTATAGAACTCTAGGCGTGGTTGAATATCTTGATGAGTTCCTTACGTATCCATGGGGTCGTAAAACATATTTCGTTTTGTTAAATTCATTGAAAAAGTCACAATTGAAAAGAATACTAAGGATGCAACAGAACTAACAAACAAAATGTAAGTATCCAATACAAGGCAATCTACTTGCATTTCAGGTATTTTGTTCCTATACTAATTATTGAAGTATTATGTATAATTTCTTTGTAAAAAAAATAAATTATATACATCGATATTTATCTTTAATTATGTTGCAATATTAGATATATGAAGTATTTCCACAGATTGTACAAAAGTTTGGAAGCCGTAGATATAAAACGATGCAGAGTCCACGAATGTACAAGTGGAGGCCTAATACAATACTCAAGAAATAGAACGTTAATGAATTTTTTGATACTGAAGAGGTATAAATTTTTTTTTTCAATGTAGAATGACATTCGCATTTAATTATTTAAAAGTTAAATTCAACAAATTGATTCCGATAGTTTATGATGATTGCAGATCGAAGTCATTACAGTGCTGCAGCCTACGGAAGAAGAATTACAAGCACCGTGGCACACAACTCTTTCACTGCCAGCTGATAATGAACATAGTATATTAGATGTCAATGTCAATGGAGAATTAGAAAATGTAGCACAACCACTACCGGATAACATCCGTGTGTAAGAAACGACAAATCGTGGCACATCGAGAACTTCAACTGGAGTTAGGCCTAGTTCTGCTTCTGGTGCCTACAAATATGTAACTAAAGACCGAATGGAAGAAATGTTGGTTATGTACAGGCAGCATACGATATCAGATGTATCCGATCTATGTGACAACTTGAAGACAGATTTTTTTGAAGAATGAAGAGCCAAGAGCACACGCGGTCTTATGTTGATACCAGTTTATGTTCTGTGAGATCTTACATTGATGAAAAGAATGAGAAGATGCTAAACAGATTATCTAACTGGGAATCCAACATGGAAATTATTATAGGTTCCATACAGTAAGATGTTCCTCCCCATGCAAGTTCAAATCCTATTGATCAACCACATGAGACGTCAACATCTCAACATATCAAAAGAGTTGAAAGGTGGAGAAGAGAAAGGGAAAAGAAGAGGAAGTACATACAGTCTTCGTCATCTACATTTCGTCCCTTAGAAGACTATGATATGAAAAAGTATAAAACAATTAGAGATTGGATATCGACAAATCAATCTGGGTAACAAATTTAACTCATTCTTATTAGTCCGAATGCTAAACATTATTATATCAATGTCAAAAATTCTTTATTGATTCATTCGATAATAATTTAAATTATGTTATACAGTGCATATTTAGACGATGGCGGTGGCAATGCTTATAGAAGAGACATGTTGAGAACTTTAACGGATCCGACGAAAGATTTGAATATTACGGTGAGTGAAAGTTAGCAATCACAATCAATTTGATTTCGTAGTTAATATGTCTAATATATGTTAATGTATTTATTTCATTATCATATTAAGTTGGAGCTGAAGTTATTGAGGCGGCATATGAATGAAGGTTATATTCTCGTCAATAAACAATATGCAATTTTGGATTTTCAATTTGAAGAGGAGCGTTATCATTAAATGAGGTGACAATTGAACTTTCGAATGAAAAACCAGAGAGGTGAACCGGATGAAATTTGCCTACAAAACTACGTCAATGGTAGATTGCCTGTAGCTGGTCGTCCGTGGATAGGGTGCAAGTATTTATTAATTCCAAGCTCACATCCTAATAATGAATGTTATATTTTTTTGGTCAATATTCTTGAATGGAAAAATCCAGAAATACGAGTGCAGTAATAATGTTCACATAAGAGATGCAATCAAGGCATACGCAGATCAACATGCACTATGGCTCAAGGATTATTGTAGTGTTCACCTCTTTCCACCAGACGAGATATAAATAAACATAGAAATGAACGAATGAAGCGGGAGATTATACCTTATCTACCATGTGCAAACAGTAGGTGAGCATTTCATCTCTTGTTATTTACTACCGTAGTTAATTTCTCGTATATGTTAAGTTAGACTAACGTAAAATCATTTCTTTTAAGGCCAAATTGCGTAATGTTTTTACTCAAATATATAGAATGCTTCATTTTAAGGCATCCAATATAATCAGTTTCAGTAGACATGATGTCATTATAGAGACGAAAGATTGCAGTAGATCTTTGTCATAACGAATACTTTCTTCATCTCCGATAGTGAAAAAGTCGTAGTAGCTAACTGTACTTTGATTATGTGACCGTTGATTATATTTCACCAACGGTGTCCATGAACAGTTGTTCGTTGCTATATTTATGTGTTTCTTATGCTCATACTGTCATTCAAAAAAAATGTAATGTCAAGTGTCAAGATGTGCGGACATGTAATATCAAGAACTACACAACAAATGTCAAGAATTGCTCAAAATGTCAAGAAATGTCCCATTGCAAAGCCTCATTGTCGACTACATCAGCAGGGGTTACGTTCATGTTTGGAACTTTAAATTATAGTTGCATCTGAAACTGCAGTCTGTCAATATTGAGCTTCTCAAATAATTTATGCACAAGCTCTTCATATTCAATATCACGTCGAACAACAATTGATGTTGTTCGGTTGCCTAACCACTTCCACTCATCGTCAATGTTGACAAATGTACCACCGTAGGAGATGACGAATCTCATAACATCAACTATATCTACATGCCATAAACAATAAATATTATCAACTAATAACGAATACCTCAAACGAATATGTTAATTATCCGTAACCAATATACAAAAAATTTCCCTAATTTCGTCATGGTCTTTGTAATGTTACCCTCAACATTGTTAAATGTCGAGAATGGCGTTAAAAGTAACATTCTCGACGTTTGTAATTGTAAAGAACGACATTTCAAGTACCATTCTCGACGACTATAAAATGTCGAGAGTGACATGACAGATTCCACTTCACCATATGCATTTATTATCTTCTTCATCTTCAACCACCATTTTTGCAAAGAATTTATGCTACAATTAATGACATTTTAATTACAGGAGTACCTTCAATTATTACGTAACTAAGTAATGTAAGAAGGTTATGACAAATATCTACTACTTATTTTGATAATCTACCACATTGAAATCAAATATATAACGACAACTACTACAAATTACTTCTCAATAAACATCAAATAACAAAGGAAAATACATTCTGCCCAAAAATGAGGAGAGCCTAGTCGACTTCAAATTTCTACGACATTAAATTTATCGCCATAAACAAATTATTCCTTCTTTTAGAGTACAAACCATACATTTCTTTCTGTTGATAATGCTTGCTATTTCACGTTTTTCAATTTTCGTAAAATAATTTGTTAATATCTAAAGAAAAATGCAGGCAAGTGGACGAGCATAGGTAATAGCAACAATTATTGTGGCTTCTCATGGAAGCATTGCTCTTCTCGAGATCAGTGTCAACTTGCAAAAGAACAGTTGAGAATTTTTTATTCTTTCATCAAGGGTAAAATAGAAAATTTGATACCAAATTTGGCCTTTTTTTTTAAAGATTATCAAAAGTAGACATTTTTGAATTGAGATATGCGAAATTGGACATTTTTGCAAATACCTTTATTTTAAGGTCATGCAAAGAATTGTAAAGGGACACACATTTGAGCAGCATGTGATATTAATGGGCCCACCTTCCATGAAAAGTATAGGTCACATGTTGAGTAATTAAAAATGGTGCAGCCTTTGACTACTCTTAGGGTATTAATTGCAATTTTGTCTCATGTAGCTGAAAATTTCAAAGACAAGGGGCAAAATAGAAAATTTCATATTTATTGGCAACTTCAATTGTCAGCGAGTTCACTGTGCTTGGGCCCGCAATAGTGGATGTAATGGTCATTTTTTCCATTAAAATGTAGGGACAATATGGTGCAAATAGGGGCTAATAATGAGAAATGAAAATAGAGAAAAAAAAAAGAATAGAGAATAAAAGCTTATAAACTTGTTTGTTTTATTAAGAATCAAAACTCATATTTATAGGGATGAATCGGTAATACAATGTAATAATTTTTAGGGTTGTATGGGTATAATTGTCATCACTAATAAACTTAGCATTATAATAAAGTCGTTATTTTCATCTACTATTTTTATATATTTATCAACTTTTAAAAAAAAATTGTATGTTATGTTTTTAATCTTATGCAAATCTACTTAAATGTACAAAAATAAAACTAAGCTTCCGTTTCAGCCCCATTCATTTGAATTACTTTTCATTTTCTTCAGTCAAAAGTTGCATGCCAATGGAACCCACATTGTCTATGAGTGCACGAAACCGTATTGTTTGTCATTTGAAATTTACAATAAAATAATGCTGTCATTGTCAACGCCAATTACAATACTGCGTTTACAAATGTTTTGAAGTTGGAATTGGCAAGTTGAGAAGGAGGTTGAATTTGTAAATCTATTTCCAACTATTTTGCTGGTATCATCGTCCTCTGACACATGATTTCAAAAGTTGACAGATATGTCTCTAAATTGTGGGTTGAAAATGTTGAAAAATGGGGGGAAATGAGAATTAAAGGGGCTCAAAGGGAATCTAAATAAAAGTCTATCACTTTAAATTCATCAAATAATATTCTTGTTAAATATTTTTGGATATTTTATATTCTTTTTGACTTTACATTTAATTAAAACCCTAATATTTATAAAACATCCTCTTGAACTAAAATCAAAACAAATAATAAAAGACACCATTAGAAAAACACACACACAGAAATGTAATTTATGAAGAATACATTGAAAATGTAAGGATTATTTTTTACTTTTGAATTTATGGTTCGATTATGGAAGTGATTAAGAATATGTATACAATATTTTCTTAATATGCTGCATTACCCAAATACCAAATAGTAATCAACTACCTATGAATTTATTAACGAATTTAATAAGAGTAATGATGGAATCTAAAGGTCTGATTGGGAGTTTCAATGTACCGATTTTAAGCATTTTTTAAAGTACTGATTTTGAACTTTTAAGATGATCGATTTTGAGTGATTTTTAAAACTTACCAACACATAATTGAGAGTTTATTGTCCAGTATCCATTGATTTTGAAAGTTTTTTAAAAAATAAAATTACATATACATCCCTTAGTAAAAATTTTAATTTATAGTTTCTTATATGAAATTTTTTTTATTTATGAGTAATATTTTAGCTATAGATGTTTTTTTTACATATAAGTTAATATTTAAATTAAAAATTAAATAAATTTAAATATTTACTTAAAATTTTAAGTTAATATTTTTTTACTTATAAATAAATTTCACAATTATAAGTTGATTTTATACTTATAAATAAGTTTAAGTGAATTTTTTTAATTTTAATTAATTTTATGTATTTTATAAGTTAATTTTTATCTTATTAGTATTATCTTTTTTTTTTTATATAAAAGTGATTTTAAAAATAAGTAATTTTTAAATTATAATGCAATTTTTATTATCTTATAATTAATATTTTGCTTATAAACATTATTTAATTAGAATGTAATTTTTTTGCTTATAAATAATTTTTTCGCTAATGTATTTTTATTTAAAAATTAGTTTTTAAGAAAATATGTTGGATGAAATTAATTATTTTATAGAGTAAAATTAGAAGAGAATATGATAAATGGACAAAATCCGTCGATTTGGTGGGTTGAGAGAACCGATCAATATTACACTACGGACCCATTTGATATGACTCTGACTCTTGTTTTTACTTCATGCAGAAGACTTTTTGGAGAAAGTTATCTTAATTTTTGTTTGAAAACTAATTTCTAAAAGCATTTCATAATTTGAAAATACTTTTAGAAGAAGCCACATTTGACTAGTTTTCCCTAAAAGATCTTTTAACTATCAAAAGCTGTTAAGTCTCGAACCATTGACCTTTCATTTATAAAAGTGTGCTTCCAAAATTGAGGAGAAAGCGTGTTTCTCAAATTTGAACTTCTTTTAGTGGAGGTCTTTAACTGAATTGAACCACGTGGCATTTTGGTGACCGTCTGATTATGTTCTGGGGACTTCTGCCGTTATATTCTCACTGTGACGTTTTGACTGGGAGAGAGATTTTTTGGGTTTGTTGTTCGTCTCTTGGCTCTCTCTTTTCTATGAAAACCCCTCATTCTTCGTGATTAGGGTTTGTGATTCCTGAGTGTTTCAGTACTCAAATCAAAGGAAAGAACCTGTAATACTCTAGATCGATATACTGTTGTACTATTCTGTGTTTTTGTATAAGAATCTCAGTGATTCGTGTGTGAAGTAGGCATTTGGAAAAGATCTGAGTGATTTCCTTCGAGTTCTTGGGGGAGAGTGTTTTGATTTGTGGTTCATTTTAACAATAAGTCTCTGTGGCTTGATCTTTTGTAATTTCTGGAGCATATTGTAAATTTTTGTTGCCAGTTTTTGGCTTTATAGTGCAACCAAGCTTTATCCATCTATAATGGATGCTTAACATGGGATTAGGCGATAGAAGTGGTTGTCGAACTTTTGGCGCTATGGCTGAAAAATTCTTGTGTTGATTATATATTTTCTGCACTTTACATTTCTATTTTTTAGTGATTGGTTTTGAATCTTGGTTAATCTTAAAGTATTTCTTGACTTTTCAGTGGTATCAAAGCCTAATTTTCTAAAGGATACCTAATCTTCGAGTAAACTGGATTTGAAACCAAGCTCAAATCGTGTAAACATATTCTAAAGGAAATTGAGTTTTTTGAACTCTTTGGCGAGATCTTTCTTATGCACTGTTATTGATAATTTTTCTTTAGAATTTTCTATTTTTTCCTTAGATTTACCTTTCACTAAAATCCCCCTCTAGATTGGTCTTTGTCCAAAGGCTCTAAAGAGGCCTTGGGAATTTGATAGTACTACTCGGTGTAGGAGTGTAATTGGAAGATCTTGCTAGAGTAATCAATTGAAATATGGGAATTGTTATCTCTATTTGTGTTCTTGTCCTTATACTTAGTGTTGTGTGTTCACTGCTTAAGAAAACCTGATTAAGTGCATTGCTGTTGGCCCTAAGCCCTTATCTGCTTGTAGTCTTCTCATTGTGTGTCTCTCTGTGTATTCTTGATATCCAAACGTGTGCATTATCTTGATTCTTTGATGGCCACTACTAAGTTTGAAGTGAACATATATGATGGGAGGAGGGACTTTAATATGTGGAGTAAAAAGATGAGGGCTATCTTAATGCAACTAAAATGTGCTTGAGCTCTAGACCAGCTGTCTGCTTCTAAAAGAACTAAATTAGAGAAGATAGCAAGGATCACTATTTTCTTGTACCTTTCTAACAATGTGATTAAATGTATTGGAGAAATTAAAACTGCTGAAGAACTTTAGACCAAATTAAAGGCTCAACCTGAGCCCAAGACTGTTCATAATAAATGTTTTCTGCTTAAAGGGTTTTTCTCTTTAAGATAGACACTTCTATTGATTTGAAAGAAAATTAAGATAAGTTTACTAAGTCGACCCAAGACCTCACCAACCGTGATGAAAAATTATTAGAAGATCAATTAGCTGTGGTCCTGTTAAACTCCATTAGTAATAGACATAGAGACCTCAAGAATGCCCTAAAATATGGTAGAAATAAGCTTACTACCGATATCATAATAAAATAGGGTTCTTGATCACAAATCAATTCTATTAACAATCAAAATGGAGAAAAATCTTTTGATAAAAGGTAAAAGTGTTGTTAAATCTAACATCCATTCAAAAATTCCAAACGACCTTAGAAAGAGGAATAATGATAAAATGAAATCCAAAAATAACACTGAAGGAAAGAATTGCTATTATTGTGGTAGGATAGGTCACTTTGCCAAAAACTGTTATACGAAGCAAAATGATTTAAAAAGAAAGAAGTCAAGTGAAGGTAATGTCGTTATGTCCTATGATAAACAACTTGAAAATGGCCTAATTCTTGTTAATGTTGAAAGAAACCTAAATCAAGAGTAGATTCTTGACTCAGGTTGTTCCTTTCACATGTACCCTAACAAAAAGTATTTTCTAGATTTTGAAAAAACAAAAAGGGGCCAAGTTATCATGAGAAACAACATGACCTATAAAGTAAGAGAAATTGGAACAATAAAACTGCTTTTAGAAAATGACAGAATTTTAAACCTAAATGGCACTAAATTTATTCCTGAACTAGAAATATACCTTGTGTCTCTAGGAATGTTAGATGATATGGAATTTGGCATAAAATTGGGTCAAAGACAAATAAAAATCTTTAAGGGTAGTGATTTAATCACTTCTATCTCAAAGAGACATGGTTTATATTTTTTAAATGTCAAACCTTAAGTGGGTCTGTCTGAAGTAGTTTTAGATGATGATTTTAGCCTTGCCAAATTATGGCATGGTAGACTTGGTCGCATTGGAATGAAAAGTCTAAAGGCTCCACTAGGGGCGGATCCAGGATTGGATCAAAGACTGGGCTATCAAGTCGGGTTAATACACGAAAAAATATTAATTTTACACATAAAAAACTGTTTTTACAAAAAAGAAAAAAGAAAAATGCCTTAAAAAAAATAAATTCTTGGGCCTTAAGGGAACGGGGGAGAGGGGGGGGGGGACTATAGCCCAGCTTAGTCCCCTCTACATATTCCTCTGGGCTCTAAAAAATAAAAGTGCATTTGAAAAATTAAATATTGGGGAATTCTCTAATTGTGAACAATGTTTGATTGGTAAACAAGTTAAATTGCATTTTCCCACTAGTATTCATAAAATAAAGCAAATTCTAGAATACATAAATGCTGATTTGTGGGGCCTGCATCGACACATACATTGTTTGGTTACAAGTATTAACTTTTGATTATTGATGACTTTTCAAGAAAAAATGGGTGTTTTGTTGAAAACTAAAGATAAGACCTTCACTGCATTTAAAGTTTGGAAAAGCCAAATTGAAAATCAAACTGACTTGAAAATTAAAACCTTAAGAACTGATAATGGCCTAGAATTTTGCAATTATGAATTTAATTATTTCTGTAAATTGCATAGCATTTTTAAGACATAGAACTGTAACATATACACCCTAACAAAATGACATTGTAGAAAGAATGAATAGGAATTTATTAAATAAGGTTAGATGCATGTTTTTAGTATTAGGCTTGCCCAAATTGTTTTGGGGTGAGGTTGTTAAAACAACTATATAATTAATTAATAGAAGTCCTATAAGTGCTCTAAACTTTGATGTGCTTGAATCTGTGTGGACACAAAGGCCTATTGTTTACTCTTATCTAAAAACTTTCGGTTGTGCAGCATTTACTCATCAAAACATAGGGAAACTTGATCCTAAATCACTTAAGTATGTATTTTTAGGCTATGCTGAGAATATAAAGGGGTACAAGCTCTGGGTTTATGGGGAAAAGGGTTATAGGGTTATCATTAGGAGAGATGTGGTATTTAATAAGACTTGTATGCCTTGTTTAAAAGGAAAGAAAGGAAATTTAACTGACAGTAATGTCCAAATTCATGTGAAGCCTATTAAGCTGGACAGTACCTATACCATTCCCTTAGAAACTCCAAATACTGAAGTTGGTCTAAATGACACTGATACTAAATTGGCAGAACTTGAACAATATGATAACACAGTTTCACCACCTAAAGAATACCAGCTTACTAGAAATAGAGAGAGAAGACAAATTAGATCCCCTTGCTAGATTTAATAATGATGACTTTGTGTCTTTATTTACATACCAGGAAGAAATTGAATTTGAACCATGTTCTTATCATGAAGCTTTAAAATCTAAAGACTCTAAGGAGGGTGTATTCAATTGGGACTTTTGAAAATTTTGATGGACTTTTTTTAAGTGACGACTTCTGTGGATTTTATGAATTTTTTTTATAGATTTGTATGAAATTAGTGGAAATCTATTATAGACTTCTATGGACTTTCATTTTAAATTTTTTATAGACTTTTGTAGAATTCGAAAAGCTTTTAAAGACTTTTATTTGAAATAGAATTCAAGTGGATCTAGTACAATGATGTGAAATTCTCATATACGAGGTGTTGTTCCCAAAATTCTCCTTTTCGTTCCCATTCTTCTTCCCATATAATTAAAAAAAATTAAAGAATAAAAATTTAAGACATTAATTAAATAAATAATGATCAAAATTATACATATATATGATAAACAATAATTTTAATATTCAATATTATTAATATAATATACTTTTAAAAAAATAAAAATTAATATATTTAAATTTAATTATAAAATTTTTTAGATATAATTTTATAATTTAATGAAAAATAGATGTTTTTTTTAAAAAAAGAACGAAAAAAGAAAAAAAGTTACAAGAATCCAATTTAATTTTTTTGTAGAATATAAAGATAAACAATAAGAGAGAGAAAGATAAATAGAAATAAATATAATCAATGGAAAAACATAAATATACCTCTAATGTTTGTTGAAGGAAAAAGGAAAGACAGATTGAATTTTTTTATTTATTTTTTTTGTGAAAATCTCCCAAATCTCATGATTAATAAGAGACAAATTTTAAAATTTGATATGAGTACTTTCTACTTTTATAAAAGTCTTTAAAAGTCATTAAAATTTGAATATCGTAAGAGTTATAGAGACTTCTAAAAAGTCACAATTGAATATACTGTAACTTTTAGAAACTTTTTAAAAATCTATAAAAGTCTTAATTGAATACACCGTGACTTTTAGAGACTTTTTCAAAATTTATAAAAGTCTCAATTGAATATATCAATACTTTTAGAAAGTCACAAAAAGTCTACATTGATTACTCCTAAATTTTTTAAATCTCAAAAAATATTAAAAGTCTCAATTGAATACACCCTTCTAAAAAGTGGTTAGTTGCCATGGAAGAAGAAATGACATCCTTATACAAAAATAAAACATGGAACGAAAGGATAAATACTAGTTGATTGTAAATGAATTTACAAACTAAAGGAAGGGGAAAAGGGCAATAATAACGTTAGATATAAAGCTAGACTTGTTGTCAAGGGTTTTCACATAGAAAGAAGGTGTGGATTATGATGAATTTTTTCCTAGTAGTTTAATATACAACTATCAGATGCATTATTTCTTTAGTTGTATAATTTAAGTAAAAAACTTGATTAACTAGATGTAAAAATAGCTATTAAGATATCCTAATAAAACTACTGTTTGTTGAAAAAAATCATTATATGGCTTAAACAAGCTCCAAGACAATACTACAAAAGATTTTATTCATTAGTCTTGAAACTTGGTTTTAATAGAAACAATTATGATACTTGTCTCTATTGTAAAGGAAATGGAGGTAAAAACTCTCTTTATTTGGTACTTTATGTTGATGACATGCTTCTTGCTAGTGCCAGTAAGTCAGAAATTGATGATATCAAACACAAACTAAGATCATAATTTAACATGAAGAATCTTGGTCCTGCTAAGAAAATTCTTGCTATGTAGATTATTAGAAATGAAGAATCTGATTCTCTGTTTAAGTCAACAAAATTCTAAAAAGGTTTAACATGTTTGATTGTAAACCTGTGTCTTTACCCCTTGCTAATATTTTAAACTCATATATAATTCTTGTCTTAAAACTAAAGATGAACTTGATAGAATGTCTAAGATTCCTTATGCTAATACTATTGGTTCTGTTATGTACTTGATGATCTGCACCAGACCTGATTTAGCTTATAACATTAGTATTTTGAGTAGATTCATGGGAAATCCCGGTGAAAGTCACTGGGAAGCATTGAAATGGTTAATGAAATACTTAAAGGGATCGTCCAGTTAGGCTTAATGTTTAAAATGAATAAGGAGTGGATAATTCTAAAGGTTTATATAGACTCTGATTTTACTGAAGATAGAGATTATAGGAGATCAACCTCATCTTATTTCTTTACTTTGTGTGGCACTGTAATAAGATGGAAATCTCAATAACAAAAAAATTGTTGCTCTATCCTCCACTGAGGCAGAATACATTGCAGCAACTAATGCTATCAAAGAAGGCATCTAGTTGAATAGGCTGTTAAATGAACTTGGTTTTGTGAACACTAATTTAACCTTATATTCTGATAATCAGAGTGCAATTCATTTAAGTAAGAATCTCATGTTTCATTGTAGAACTAAACATATTGATGTCAAATACCACTTTATAAGAGATGTTATCTCAAAATGATTACTTAAGATTGGTAATATTGCCACTTTACACAATCTATCTGATATGGGAACAAAAGTGATACCTGCAAATAAGTTTCAAAATTGTTTCAAGATATTATTTGTTGATTTTTTTCATTGATCATACATGTACATGAAGCAAATGACATTATAAATAGCTGGTAAAGCTCGTGGTTGCATTATTACCAAGAATATTGGAAAAAAGGTGGAGATTGTTAAGCCATTGGGAAGAAAGCGTTTTTTCCCAAATTTGCACTTCTTTTAGTGGAGGCCTTTAGCTGAATTGTGACGCATGGCATTTTGGTGACCGTCTGATTATGTTTTGGAGACTTCTGCCTTTATATTCTTATTGTGATGTTTTGACTGTAAGAGAGATTTTTTGGGTTTGCTATTCGTCTCTTAGCTCTTTCTTCTCTGTGAGAATTCCTCATTCTTCGTGATTAGGGTTTGTGATTCCTGAGTGTTCCAGTACTCAAATTGAAGGGAAGAACCTGTAATACTCTAAATTGATATACTGTTGTATTGTTCTATGTGTTTTTGTATAAGAATCTGAGTGATTTGTGTGAGCAGTAGGCATTTGGAGATGATTTGAGTGATCTCCTTCGAGTTCTTGGTGAAGAGTGTTCTGATTTGTGGTTCATTTTAAAGATAAGTCTCTGTGACTTGATCTTTTGTAATTTCTGAAACATATTGTAAATTATTGTTGTCAGTTTTTAGTTTTATAGTGCAACCGAGCTTTATTCATTCATGGTGGATGCTCAACAGGGGATTATGCGTTAGAAGTGGACGTCGAACCTCTGGGGTTATGGGCGAAAAATCCTCGTGTTGATTTTTGTATTTTCTGCACAAGACATTTCTATTTTTTGGTGATTGGTTTTGAATCTTGGTTAATTTTTAAGTGTTTCTCGACTTTTCAGAAACACTTTTATAAAATTAGTCAAATAGGTCCAAAAGCACCTTTTGAATTTCAAAAGCTCTTTTTGACTTTTCAAAAGCCTTGTCAAACGGGTCATACACCGATTTTAGATGGTTTTTAAAACATCCAAAACCAAGGCCTAGAAAAACTAACAAACACCAATTTTTATAATGTCTAATAAACGAAGCCATCTAAAATTGGTGAAAAAAAAAACTCCCAGACGGGCCGTAATGGAAATGAGTAAAGTGTTTTTAAATTTCTAAAACTATACTAGGGATGGATTTAGTGTCAGATAGCTTATGTTTGATGAAAATTACAATTCGGATTTTAATTTAAATTAAAATCAACAATTAATTTTAACAATATATTTTATGAGATCTACAACTTATCAATTATATATTTTATCAATTTTTATCAAAATATATTAAAAATATAATTTTAATCCCCACCGGCATATAAAAATAGTGTGGATATATATGCCATGTTTGGGAAAAATTAAAATTCATATTTTAATCTAAATCAAGTCAATAATTAATTTTATCACACAAAGGGCATGTTTGACTGTTTGAGACCCATTATTCTTCAAAAATACATTTTAGAATAGTATTTTGATGGAGAATATGTAGTTGAAAATATGAAAATTTTTGTATTTGAGTATAATATTAGTTTATTAAAGAATGTGTGGTTAAAAATGAGATAAAGAAAAATGCATTTTAAAAATATTCGGGATCCAAAAAGTGCTGTATAAATTAGCAATTTTTTAACCAACATTTTATCAATTTTATCAAAATCTTTAAAAAAATAAATCTAATTTTAATTCCCAAAGGGCACGAGACCCCATCGACCAGAGAATAGGAGGTTCGACCGAGTCGCTTCCTCTTCTGCGGTAATCTTCATCTCTTTTGCTTAGCCATTCTTTGCTTCCTTTTCATGCTTTAAGCTCTCGCATGCAAGGTAGATTCTATTTGATATTTTCTTTAATTTTTGGCCGGTTAATTTGTTGGATTATTTGTTTTGTTCTCTAATTGAATGATTTCAATTGGTATATGGTTTTCTTGCTTGGTTGGATAGTATGATTCTGTTTTGTAATTCATGATAATGCGAGTAGATCAAAAACCCCATATCATGAGAAACATTAGAATACTCCAAAGTTACCGCCTTTTAATTTTACTTCACATCTAGTTTAATTGGGTTGTCAATATTTTACTTTTCAGAATGAGTTATACTTGCTTTCTCGGGGGCAATAAGCTGTAAATCTATAAATTGACATTGGTATAATTGGTATAGTCATATTTGAGAGCATATGTTTTAGAAAATTTACAGATTGTTTAAAATTGCACTTTAAAGAACACGGAACTACATTTTTTTTTTTTTTAAATTTAAAATTTAGTCTAGGTTTCCTTCAAAGTACAGCAAGTGGATTAATTATAACAAATTTAGGAAACTTCAACTTGACAAGCCAACTGGAGCAGATTAGCAAAGTTTGGGGGATAATTTCATGGCATTTGTTAAATTGGATAGCTTCTTTTTCCCCCCATTTTAAATTTGTGCAATTCTGGATTGAGGCTGGTCCTTTCACCTGTGTTCGTGATTTAGTTGAATGCTAAACTGCCAACTCTGTGCTTTTATTTTTTTAATTGAGCAAATGTTAATATGATTGCTTTTTGGAAATTTATATATATCTTGAGATGATAACGATGTTTAGTCGCACTTGTATGACTGCACGTATATTTGAGAACCTATAAGATTGTTCATCATCTCTAAAGTGAAATCAGGATTAAAGTTGAGGTGCTGATGAATGATAACCTAGTAGACATTGAGATTGTACGATACAAATTTATCTTGATTATGAGCTATCTTTTTCAGATGGAGCCAGAAGTGGTGGAAGCCGAGCTAGTGTTGCCCACTCACATGAAATTTAAGAAGGTTCAGATGTATGAGAAGTACCCAAAGGGGCAGGCAAGAGTGAGGTGGAAGCATCTCAAGCAGATCATTCAAGCCGAGAATTACCAAAACTACCCACCCAATGAACCAAATTGTGAGTTCTACCTTAAATGTGAGACATATGTGCAATTGTATTTGTTGAACATCTGATGTTGTCTAGATGTAGCTAATTGACTGTGTATATATTAATTGCACATTACTTAGATGCATTGGAAGGTTAACTAAATATCAATCCTAGGCTTTATTTGTTGGCATGTTACAGATACAAAACGAAGACACTGTTTTATAGTAGATTAGCCTACATAGAACTTTTGCACCCGGGAATATGTTTAGTAGAATACTAGAATGTATTTAGTTAAAATGATTGATAACGCAAAGTAATTACAAAAGTGAGTTTTGGCCTACAAAAGTTCTTGTTTTTGTAACCAAATCAGTAGAACATATCTTGTGTTGAACTGAAAGAATGAAATTGTTGGCTAAGTGGATAGAGGTGAAAACAATGGGGTTACTAAATATTACTTCTCTTTCATTCATTGTCTTGGGGGACCAAATCTGGGTAACTGGAGAGATTTGAGGAGAAATTTTGATAGCATACCAGAAGGTGTTCTCAAATTTCTTCAACAAGAACATGAACATCTTTGATGAAATGTAGTCCTGAAATTGTTTATTCTGTTGTTTGTGGAGATGCACCACAGATCTTATGTCATGGCAGATGTAGAACCTCAACGTTTTCCTCAATATTTGTAAAAATGTAATGAGCCATTAGAGATGAGTCATGTTAACCTGACCTTGGTTTTCAACAGCCATGCTACTTCAAACTTCAAATGATAACACTAATACAAAGAAAGGTAGGACAAGACGAGTCATGTTAACCTTGACCTTTGTTTTCAAAAGCCATGATACTTCGAACTTCAAAAGGTAACACTGATGCAGAAGAGGTAGGAAAAGACCAGGTAAGAGATGAGATCGAAATCAGTGTTCTTGATTTAGGTTGCACAAAATATTATTATTTACCCTTTAGAGTATCCCGTGGAGTCAACTATATCAGCCTCACCTCCAGATGCCAAAATGAAATATTAGAGTATGCATCAATATTCTGCTTTTTGCTTAAAATCCTATTTATTTTTACTTAATTATTTTAGGCACATCACACCCATTTGCTTTTATTTGCAGATGTCAACATTGAGTCTCCACCATCTATGCAACCATGCAAAAGAATTTGTGATATAACCGGATTCAAGGTATCCTTCAATTTCACTATATGTTTATTGTTGACTGTTCTCCGAATTTAAACACGAGGAGCTGGTATAATGTAACTGCTGTTATGTTGGTGTGTTTCTGGACATATTATAGACGGAAATTTACAGAATAGTATAAAGTGTAAACATTTACAAAATTACATATCAACTTTTCAGTAGTTACATAGACCATGACTAACGGGTAGTCAATATTAACAGAACCTGTAAAATAATTAAATACCCATGAGTGTTAAAATTCAGTTATGATGGTTTCTCCAGAGAAATCTTTAGAAACCCCTAATTCATTGTTCCTTTCATCTCTTAACATGTGAATTATGAACCCATTACTTCTCTCTCTCTACCAATTTTTCCTCTTCAAATAGACACAGGAGCAATGCATATTTCTTCTGTCAACTGAAAACCAAACGCTATATCCCTCAAAATCTGTTAAAGTTGTGGATCAAAATAGTTGGTGTTTGGTTTTTCTAGAATAAAGCATATTGATTTTTTTATTATTTATTTATTTATTATTTTTTTTTTCAGACACCCACACCCACACACATATGTACGTTCAGGGAATAAAAAAGGTTTAACTGTTAACCCCTTTCTACTTCACATTGCTCTTTCATTTTTGTCCGTCTTTTCTAAAGAGCAAATTTCTAACATTTGAAATTGAAGATCCAAATGTATACCCTGCGTTTTGGTGATTTTCAGTTTATGCTATTATGTTAATTCTCAATATTTACAAATAAACACATATTTTAGCCAAAAAAAGGAAGCACATAAGTGGCATTGAAAGGCCAATAAATTTTTTTTTTTTAAAGGTTAATGGTTATTTATTCTTTTTTTTTTTTCCACATTTACGTATCTGTTGGTGTGGTTTTTAAGACTCAACAGGGCTTTGTATGTTGTTTAAATATTTGTCATTTTCAACTGATGCAAGAAACTTCCAGACTTGCAGGGATTTGTCATTTTTGCAATAAATGTCATTGTGGATTCATTTCCAATAGGGGTTAAAGAAATTTTAAAAATGGCATGCAAAGTGTTACATGTTTTATATAGGATGTTATTTTCAATTAGTGGTATTTTGGTCAATTCGAGTAATTTATAATGGCATCTCAGTAAATTTTTAAATTTTTGACTGAGATATTATTGATTATGTAATTTGTAAATTTTAGGAAGACTGTACAAAAACTTTAAATAGTCCCCTTGATGCAAGGTGAATGATTCAATAACTATAACAAGAAGAGATGGGGGAAGGGGAGAGAAGAAGAAGAATAGAGGCGGGGAAGAAGAGAGGAAGACGGCTGCAAGTCAACTTTATAATTTAATCAAATTCATCAACTGTCTCAAATACGCAACAAAACAGAAATAAATAACAAAACAAAAATTCTAAAGAGAAGGGCTTGGGCCAAACCCGCTAAACAAGCCCAATAACAGAAATATAAATAATAATCCAAATAGAATATAAATAATAGTCCAAATAGAAAATAAATAGTAAATGGAAGAAAATAAATAGTAAATGGATGTCCGCATTAACTCTTCCGGGGTGGGAGAAAAACTCGACCCTGTCGAGTGGATAAATCAAAATGTTGCAATGAATTTGATGCTAAAGGCTCCAAGTCATGCCATGGGGGACGATCTTTCTGATGAAACAAATATCGAAATTCCAAAATTGATGACAATGCCAATTGCAAATTACCCGCAAAAACATGAGCTGACCAAGATAACTTAGGCGAATGAGAATTTTGCCGACTCTTATAAAGTTCCAATGAATTTGGCTCACGCCGTTGAAGTCTCTCTTTGGGAATCCATGTACCGTCAGAATCAAGTCGATCTATCCAACGAACAAGAAAGTACCGAATCTCTCTATCATTTGTCAACACAAGCTGTTCATCCAAAATAACATCAATTTTATTTTTGTGTGCTGTGATAGGTGGGATTGAAGCAGACATGGCAAAAGATTCAGTGTGGGAATTCTCATGTGGGAGTAGAAACGGGTCATCAGAGGGGCTAAAATTGTCGTTGTAAGCATCGAAGTCCATAACAAATAAAATAGGGTGGTGGTCATAATGTGATAAAAGGTCATTGACATAGGTATTTTGACCAACATGCTTTGAAATTTTAAAAAGACTGGCATTACACGCGCTTGCAATATAACATAATCCCCAATATTAAATTCAAAGTATTGTTTATGCCAATCAACTTGAGGTTTATATAATGCTTTACTTACTTCAAATTGTTTATTGATCTCAATATGCAAGCTATGAAAATGTGATACAGCTACCTCAACTGACATAGACACACAAGCATGTGGGTGCATGAGAATAAGGTTTAGAGGTTTCAAAGGTTCACAACCAAGAATAACTTCAAAGGGTTTTAGACCTAAAGAGCAGTTCACAGGATCGTTATATGCAATTTGAACAGTTGGAGGGATCAAGTCCCAATTCTCAAAATTTTTCTGGACTAGAGACTGTAATAAATTGTCAGGATTTTGGTTAGCACTTTTGTTTTGACCATCAATTTGAGGTTGGTCAGTGGTGGATACTTTTGACTTAGTGTTAACCACAGGCGACTGGATTTTCCAAGAGTGACTGGTGACATCATTCAGCTCTTTAACTTGGGTAAGGGTATGCCATATAACATGTGATCGAGAATTGTAGAAGATAAGGGGTATAGTATTCAAAGTCTCGAGAAGAGTCTGGATTCCACCTAAGGAAGTGTCCTCACTATCATCCAAGTCATCAAAATCTTCAAGTTTAGGTTCATAGACTAGATCTTCTAACGGCTCCTCTATTACGTTCTTTCATGACTAAGGTTCGATTAGGACATTTAGAAGAAATGTGACCAAAATCTTTACAGTTGACGCACAACAAGTAAGAAGAAGACCTTGGAGTTTCAGAAATTCTACCCTGATTTTCCAAGATTGGAGAACCATTAGAAGGAGGAGGTCCTAGAAGGGATTTAACGGGAGGAGGTGGAGCCAATGAAACCAAATGATGATTATAAAAAATTTTACCCTTATTTTTCAAAATTGGAGGAATATCAAACAGGGGAGATCCTAGAAGGGACTTAACGGGAGGAATTGGAGTCAATGACACCGAATGATGATTGTCAATATGCTTTCTACATGGAAAAGAAGATCTTGGACTATCACGATCTTTACAATTATTTTTTCAAATAGGAGGAACATTAGACGAAGATGGTTTTATGATAGACTTATAATGAGGCGACACTAATGAGATGGGTGAGCGACGATGACCACGCTTTTCATATGGAGTACTAATAATCAAGTCATAATCTCGAGTTAAAGAGTAAGCGTGATCAAGAGTAGTGACACTTCGAAGGAAAAGCTCGCGCTTAAGATCATCTCTTAGACCTTGGCTAAACCTACTCAAAGTCGTGCTCTCATCCTCAGTTAAATGACATTTGGTTCGAAATTCCTCAAATTGCGCGATATACTCAGTCACTAATTGATTTCCTTGTTTAAGGGCATTCCATTGAGTAAGAATTTCAAAATTATCTCGTTCTCGCTCACGAATCTGATCCCTATTTCTATCCTATCCTTATGATCGGATCGAAAGTATTTTTGATTACCTTGTCGACGATGTTGTCTATTATGGGACACCTTAGAATTATCAACATCAATCGAATGAGGGATGTGTTTAAAATTTTTCAAACTAATAGATAGGGTCTTACTCTCTTCAAGAGTAGCGGTCATTTAAGTTTGAATAGCCGCTATTTGTTGGTTGAGTGCATCGAATTGTGAGGGGTTCATGTTTAAGGTACTAGAGCTAGAAGTGACAAGATGACCAATATGTAACTACATGCACTGTAATAGCAACTTAATGACATGCAATAGAGAGATCAACGAATAAAAAGTGCAAGTAATGGAAAATGAAAATTTGAGCCTTTTTTTTTTTTAAATTTAAAATTTGGGACTAAAATTATATACAACAAGCTAGTACTGCTGGTATATGTAAAATAATAAAGCAATAGTCAAATACTAGTCAAAACCTAATTACGTAAATTAAGCAGGTTAAAGTGAGATATAACGAGGTCAATGGATCCAATTACGTGAGTTTAAATAAAAATAGAGCAGCAGCAGCACAAAAATTTAATTAATGCAATTTCAAAATGAAACAGTAATATAAACCAACAATAAATAAAAGCAAGAACTTCCCTTTCGTTCGTCGAAATAGTCATGCCAGATCAACCAAAATAAAATATGTATCTGTAAATAATAGAAAAGATGTTTCTTCTCTTCTCTTCTTCTTTTTTTTTTTTTTGGAACTGCAGAAAACGATAAATTAAAAAAAAAAATTTCGGGTGTGAACAGTATCCGTGAACAGTAACGATTTTTTTTTTTTTTTATGTGAAACTGCTGAAAAATCTATAAAAAAAAATTGAAATTCCGGATGTGAACAGTACCTGTGAACAGTGACCTTTTTTTTTTTTTTTGCCTAATCAATTAGAAAGGAAATTGAACAAGAAAACTGCTGCTTCATGACAATTTTTTTTGTTTGTGTTGTTCCACAAGTTTTTGGGAAGAAGACAGGAAGAAAGTTTTGGATTGTGGATGAAAAATTACCCAAGTTTTGGCTCTGATACCATTTTAATGCAGGGTGAATGATTCAATAACTATAACAAGAAGAGAGGGGGAAGGGGAGAGAAGAAGAAGAACGGAGGCGGGGAAGATGAGAGGAAAACGGCTGCAAGCCAACTTTATAATTTAATCAAATTCATCAACTGTCTCAAATACGCAACAAAACAGAAATAAATAACAAAACAAAAACTCTAAAGAGAAGGGCTTGGGCCAAACCCGCTAAACAAGCCCAATAACAGAAATATAAATAATAATCCAAATAGAATATAACTAATAGTCCAAATAGAAAATAAATAGTAAATGGATGTCCGCATCACCCCTATATGGGTATATTTTGTAAATATCCCAATTCTAAATGCTTAGTGCTTTTTTTGGTGGTCTTCTTTTAATCTTGAGGAGAATGAGTTCCAGATTGGAGCTAGCTTGATTGTTTTAGGTCTAAGATACGGATAAATGAATGTATCTGCACAAACATGTCTTTAACTTGAAAGAATTTAATTTTTAGTAAAGCAGGAAGGTCAACTAGCACTAAAACATACTAACTGATCAGCTTGTCTTGACGTTGTGTGTTGTGGATTTCATTTGCTGGATGTTGACTAGTTGTGATACTTATTTAAATTAGTTTGGATACACTATTGGATCAAAGAAAGTATAGACTTGTGAATTTAATAAACTGAGGTTTAGTTTATGACATTTATTAAAAAAGAATGGATGATGAACTTACCTTTTTTCATCTAAAAATCGACTCAATTACTAATTCAGCGAAAGGAAGTTGAAAGATCGCAATCTGAATGGTGTTACAGATATAATCACAAAAGATGACAAATATAAGAAAAAAATTATCAGTCACGTTAATCTACAATACTGAGACAGGCTTGAGGGTTTGATTTTGAGTCACAGTTATACGATAGCATAAGAAACTTCTTTTCTGGACTAGAACTCATTTGTGTCCCTCCTATGAGAAAGAATCCTCATCGTTGCATACGTTGAACCTGCATTGCCAATGAGATGTGATCTTGTGGCAACAGTGTCCACATAAGAAGTCCAGTGTAAGAGTTTAAAGCAAGTTAATAAATCATTGTAATGACGGAATACGATGAATCATTAGAAAGGCACACTAATGGAATCCTTTGTGTAATTTTGTGGATAATTTTCCTGTGCTGCATAAGAATTCATATTTATATGGTTATCTGGAATCCCCAGTCTAGTAATTCTAATTTAGATTCCTACTTTCACTCACTAGTTTACTCCAGCTATTTTAGTTTGATGCCAATTTTCAAAGAAATAGCTATGACCTCCAAACCAAGTTAGGTTTGAGGGCCTGAGAATCTATACTTTTAAAGAGCCCTGACTTGAATACTGAAGAAATCCATTGAAGTTAACCTTTGTAGCTGGCTCGAGCTTTCTATAAGTTTGTATGCGTTGGCTCTTTGTCCTTGTCTGATTATTTTCTGAATTCCATTGCTGAAATACTGCTTCGAGAAGTTCTCTCTCTGTCAATTCAATTTATGAACTTTTCAATTCCATGCAGGCACCTTACTTAGATCCAAGGACCAAACTCCGTTATGCCAATGCTGAGGTATTCAAGATGATAAGATCGCTTCCTAATGATTATGTACAACGGTATTTGGCTCTCAGAAATGCTGCTGTTGTGCTGAGGTAGCTGTTCATGATTCGAGATTGCAAGTTGGTCATTTGTTTCATTTTGGCTAGTTAAACTCTACTCAAGAGAGACAAGATATACTTTTCATATTGGGTACTTTTACCACAAGATGTCAACTTTCCTGCATTAGCGAATCAGAACTTACATCATACCAAGGTTCTTTGTGCTTTATGTCACTCCATTATAAAATATGTAGGTTTTTAACAAGTTTAAAGGTATAAATAATGGATTTCGTGCTTGATTAATGCGTTATTCAGTTATTTTAAGACTTGTAAATTGAAATTGATCAAATGGGGTTTTGCTGCTCGTTTGTTGCCAACATAAAGAGTAATCATACTATAAATTGTTCGATTTTGCCGAGGATTCTATGCTTCTCATCTCAATCAATTCGAAGATGGATATCTAATGGAACTTGAACATCCAGGCCTGTGCATCGCCCAACCTCAAACACAAATACCAGCCTAAATTACTAAGTTTCGATCTATAAAAGCCAGGCTATTTAGTGATATATATCTGTGTACCAAAACTTTCCAGCTGTGTTGGTCCGATGATATCATCCAGACTTGTTTTTGGCTCCATGCCCTCTTTCGTGAGCTCAAAGTCGAATGCCTGAAAATTCTTGGACAATCTCTCAGGTTTTGATGTCTGGGGGCATCTCTCTGAATATTGATCTGTGCCACACTCCTATATTTTTCAGCCAAATCCTGGTGCGGGATTCATTCATTGAAAGGTTATTCACAATACATATTTCCTTGCAAAAGAAAAAGAGTAATGCTATCTTAAGCTCCACCTATGGAAAGCAGTCTATGTGACAGTGGGTCAGTGGCAAATGCATTTTAGTTTATTGGAGAATGTGACAATAACCCTACAAATGGCATTATTCACAGAAAAATTGAGGAAGTGAAATGACTTACTTTGAGAATTGGATCATCCAAACATGACATAAATACAAACATTTTAATGTTGGCTACAGATCACCTTTTCGGTAGAATCTATTTCAATACAATATTTACAGTATTTGACAAGACCAAACAGTGTAAGTACATATTTGTCTACCTAATTCCAATGTTGCAAACCAATCCTTCGGAAACAAGATCCTCCACATCGCGCTAAGTTGTTTCCGATGATATGTTAGTGTCAACATTGAGTTCACCATCTTTCCCCCCAAGACTGGCAGTTTTGCCAAATGGGAGAGAAGATGCTCAGATATATTTCTTGAACGTGCTCATGTAGTTACAAAAAGGAATTCACGCAGCCGACCTTGATCTACTGACAAGTTTTGTGGGTACAGGGAAGTGAACGAGATACAGAACTAGATAATCTCAGCGTAGCTTCTTCAAAGTGTCTATGCAGACCTCGAGCTGCGAGGGACTATGAATTAATAAACAATAAGCATGCTTGCTGCAGATTCTCAAAACACACAAGAATATATTTTAGAAAATGCTCTTTTCTTTGCAAAAACGGATCTTGGTAGTAATAAAAGATTCCCCCTCTTGACAATTTTCCTTTGAATTGCTTCTGCAATTGCCTCACCTAATTTTCCTTCATTCTGATACTTAGCTGCAATTCGTATCAATGGGATAATAGATTAATATAATGACGATTAAAGCTAGTGCATTCTTGTGACGTACTTAAAGAACATGTTTCGTAGCCATAGTAGTATGTAGGACAACGAACTAGATTTTAACTTCTTTTTCCTTCTTATGAATATCCAATAATGTTTATTTTAACATATCGGCTTAAGCAGCGATTAATTTGGGGGTTGGATTGGGCTACAGCTCATATCCATTTTTAAGGTATGTAATGTGAATTTTTTATTAAGTAGTCGTGTCTCTTAAACTAGCTGCTTAAATGCCAAGCCCCTAAACACATACCCAATTGGAACCCCAAATTGATAAGAGTAATACTATTCATAGTAGGCGACTATTGTAGTCATCATATGTGACATATATTTAATCACTCATCACATAGGATGATTATAGTAATTGTTCATTATGAATAGCATTATTAAATCCATAATCCCTTTCGAGCCCAAGCCCAATTGAAACCCAATATGAATATTAGATCTTTCTATTTGACGTTGTCTTTTCTAACTGGATCCTCCCAATTGAACCCTAATTTCCTCCCCACCCCAAAAACAATAACGTGCCTTCGGTGTTCTGTCACAACTTCCATCGCTTACAATCTGCTGGAGCCAACTTATAGAAACGGGCTATGTAAGGGCTGATTTTTGATATATTTGTTCGACTAGTTTTAACCCAAAGGAGCGTGATCAAAACACAATTCATATGAACGGAAATTTAGACAAAGTTTCGGTATATATAAATGTGGTAAGCAATTACGCAAAACAAGAATTAAGGAAGAGTAGAAAATAGAGAATAATCCAAGACGAGACATTATCTCTTTTCTTAAGACAAATTGCCCCGTTACAATACTCACGGTGAATGACACTCGTTTCACAAGATACAATGGATTCACAACTTGTGGTAGCAGCATTTCAAACCATAAGAAACCGGTGAACTTTTGACAGAATTTCTCCTCTACAAAGGAAATTGATGAAAATACTATAAAAATAGAAAGGAGAGAATTGTAAGAGGAGAATGAGTGCTCAATGTAATTGGTGTACCCAAAACAATGTCCATAGAGTCCTATTAATATATGTAGAAAGGGTGCAAATGAAGTAGTGTGGGCCAAAACATGTATCATTTCGAAAAGTTGCAACATTTGGTCAAAACCTGCATCTTTTCTAAAAGTTATAATATTTCATTTCTTCCAATTTTGGACAGCAATTTCTTATTCATCTGGAATTGGTTTCGAGATTCCAAATATACCATGACGATCTACTCGACGAGTAGAATAAGTTGGTCTATTTACTTTTGAAATTTGACCATCGAATCAAGTCCTAATATTTGGTCGAAGTTGACACGAAGTCACACCTTTCATTTTCCACTTTACACTTATTTTCGGTTATTTTTGAACCAATTCCAACACAATCCTTTTGCATTTTCTTGCCCCCACAACTTTAAACTTTCATGGACAATCATTTCTCAGCAATGCTCTCACCTCTTGAAATTTGATTTATTGTTGGTGGATTCATTTTTCATTTGTAAATAACTTTGAGACTGGAGAAGTTGGACATGATTTTCAACAAGAAAGCCGCATCTACACAACCACAAGTAATTTAAATTCACACCTTGTCATTTTTGTACATTGGTTTTTTATTTTTGTGTTCAGTTTTCTTGATATTAATCACAATGGAATTGAAGCCAACAGGACAGAAGGAGGGTATTTGCAGGTACTATGTTGTAGCTTACGTCATATACCGAGGCCAAACAAGTGACACACTGCACGATTTTGTAGCTATGCATGCCCTCCGTCCAACATTATCTTTCCCTCACTATCTTGTTTTCAAAGGGATGTTTGGAAACGAAGTATGAACTATGTACGTTTTTCAATTTTCTTTGTCGAAAAGATATGCCAATCTAGTGAGAGTACACTTCATGATAGATCGACCAAAAATCAACATTCAATTCCTACCTTGCAACATTCTCCAATTTCATTTCAAGAAAATTGAACATCTGTCATTCTCAACTCATGAATTGCAACCACATACTAGTATTGTATAGGATTTGGGAAAAAGAAAGCTAGCGTTTGAATATCATGTCATTCTACGAGGTAATATTACATATCAAAAAGTTCAGCCTTAGCAACTAAAGTTTAAAGAATGTTGAAGGAGAGAAGGAATTGAGATCAAAGAGTTAGTGACACCATATCATTGAATCTTAAAATGGATATATCTAATATTCTTGCTCAACGTGAACTTCAAGCATGGGCGGACCCACATGACCTCACAATTTTTCTAATATTTTTTTTCATTTATTTATCAAAATTTCTATAGTTACTGAAATCTTGTTCAAATCCTAACTTTTTAGATTTAATTCATTTTACTTGGTACTTTTGATTGTATTTATTTTATGGTTTATTACATGATCATTTTTAACCACACATTCACAGAATAAAATATTACACATGTATACCAAAATTTTTTCCCTACTTTTTAAATATATATTCTTTTAAAAGTCGCTATTCAAAACTCTTTTTCTATAATAAGATTGTCAAATAGACTCTAGATTTTATAGGAGTTATTCTTGGACTTTGAATTCTTCAAGTGTATTTGCACATTTGTTTGATCTATGCTTTGTCTAAAAAAGCGTTTAGAATGGTTGAAAGAATTAATTTAATCATAGCTCTTGATTTAAATGATGAATTAAATAAGTATAGCTTATAGCAAATTCCATTACTTACAGCCTACAGGAGTTAGAATTATGCATTAATAATTCAATATTAATTTCTGATCAATCTTAATGAAAATGCAGGAATTAAAACTTCATAACTTTTTAGTGACGACAATAAATCATTGAAGAGAGGGGTAACTAAGACCGGTCTTTCCATTCCTATTCAGACTAAAGATAACATAAATCTTGACCCATTAATTTGTCATTATCAATTGCAGGTAAACCCCCTCATTGTCACCCTCTTCTTCTTCTCTAATTTTTTCCCATGTTTCTATTAGGGTTTAACAAATCTTCTTCCACGTACAACCGATTTTAGCATGAATGAATGTATAATAATTTACGGTAATCTGAACTTTTACTATATTTTGGTAGTTCGGTCATAGAAAACGCAAAGAACAACGTCATATGTGAGGTTGGTTTAGTCTCTGATAACAGAGTGATGGTTTTGCACTTCCATATCGAAGAATAGTAATGATAAGATCGTAGCTTCAATAGTGTTTAAGTGACTCTAGTTGTCATCCCAAAATCAACCTTGTTGTTTGTGCTTTTCAAGAGTTTTCGTAAGCACCTTTTTTGTCCATACGTTTCACTTTAATTTTTTTACATTTTGAATGACACTACACAAATTTTAAAAATAGGAAAAGTGAATTCCATTTTATTTTTCCTTTGCTTTCTACGGTAAACAAGGAGGAACTCGATTTTGACAACATTAATGTGATCTTATTCCATTTTGTAAAAACATGATCTTTCATTCATATTATGTTGTTTTAGAAAAAAAAAATTACACTTAATTTTTTGACCTCACAATACAAAAAGTCTAGCTTCGTTGTTGACTTCAGGTGAACAAAAGAGAAGCCAATGGTACGATAATGCTAGTAATATGTGCGGTTCTTGGAATGGACATCAAACATTATTTATTAAGGATTTTCATTATGTGCACTACCCCCATTAATTTACCCATCAATTATAGTTGATAATTGGTTTATGTATTTAAAGATGTGCATGTCATTTGGAACTTCTTTTCTTATTTAATATTATCACTTTTTCTCCAAAGAGAGTTATAGAGTTGCAAACTTCTCATAGAGAGGAGATTCAGCATATGTTGGCTACTGGAGAGCATTAGTTTGGAAATGGAGGCCAATCAAACGGTTATTTTGTAGCGGTAAGGAGTTACTCTTTGGTATTTTCATTATGATTCTATATAGAACTTGATAGATATATATGGTGCAACTTGCAAGTGCTTGAATATATTTGTGATCATTGTCCAAAAGGAATATCTTTAGCTGAAACTCGTGGCGCTTGTAAAAAGTTGACAAGTTTTAAGTTCGTGTTTATCTACATTTGATGCATAAGATTATAAGAATCACTGGTGTTTTTTATTTAACTCTTCAAAAAAAGATCTCAACACGTCTTGGTTGTTTTGAGATTTGTTTCAACTACAAAACAACTCTTTCATAAATTGAGAAATAACGATTGAAAAGAAGTTTGTCAGGAAGTGAAAATATCTATCAAGTTTGGGACTACAAAGAAAAATAATGGTTGACAAATGAAATAAAAAAAAAATGTGGTCGATTGTTAAAAGTTCAAAATGAACATCTCAAAATATATTCATGCTACTAAAAAAAGTTAACTAATCAATGTTTTGCTTAATTTCAATAGATTATGTTTGTCTTATCAACTTAATTGTGTTACATTTTACAAGTTTATCAAATATATAATGATGTGTTTGATTTTATAATTAATTTAAAAATTGCAGAAGTTTCACTACATGAACTTATTTAAAAATTATATGTTTCGTAAAATTCATTAATTTTATGAGGTTCCTATTTTTGAACTTTTTTATTTACCACGTGCATGTGAAATTTTTACAGACGACGTATGGCGAGACATCATTGAAAAACGGGAAAGGAAGAAAAAATAGTCCAATAATATTTTGGCACATCAACATCTAAAGACATTCTTTTAAACAATCATGTTAAAATTACTGAAATTGGTTGACAGATAAGGTGATCGATCCTCACAATGGGAGCTCACATTTATATTTTGAACTTTTTTATTTACCACGTGCATGTGAGATGATGTCAATCATTTGGTCATTCATTTTCGAGCTAAATAGTTTAGTTATTCTGTTAAATTTTTCCTCTACTTGGAGCTTATTCGGGAAATAATAATCCAATTGCCTATCTATGCGGTGTCTTTCGTCTTACCTTGATCCCACGAACTACGAACTACCTGTCAGCCATACAGCCAACGCCAGCTGGCAGTCTACAGTATTATTCAAAAGTTTTCAAAAATAATTAAAATCCCTAAACTCTAAAATAATACACGCAATCTCAGCCGCTCGATCACTTTTCTGATCAGGACGTGAAACGTCTTTTTATCAATCTTTATAAATCGATCACCTTCGCTTACAACGAAAGCACATCTACGAAAATACATATACATACACAGAGTTTTGGAGAGAGAAAGAGATAAGAAACAATGGCGGGCGCATGGGGTAAACCAGGCGCTTGGGCTTTGGATTCAGAAGAAAATGAAGCGGAACTCCACCAACACAAACAAGATTCTATTGACGGAAACTCCATCGGCAGCTCCGACGCGGCGGATTTCCCATCCCTTGCGGCCGCGGCGGCGACAAAGACCAAGAAAAAGAAGAAGGGCCAAACCCTGTCTCTACCGGAATTCACCAGTTACAGTGCCAAGAAGGGCCCCATTTCTGGTGAGCCTTTAAACCTCCCCACCGCCCCCCGCGAGCGCTCGGCAGAGGAGCTTGATCGAAGCCAGCTAGGTGGAGGATTTAGATCTTATGGGTCTTCGTATGACCGGCCGGCAAGGGATGAGCAGCCGCGTCGACAGGGAGGTTTTGGTGGGGATTCTAATCGAGATTTTGCACCGTCTAGGGCTGATGAGACGGATAATTGGACTGTGGGGAAGAAATCGATTGTTAGTGATGGATTTGATGGGAGAAGGAGGGGAGATAGAGGAGGGTTTTTTTCTGATTCGCAAACTAGGGCTGATGATTCCGACAATTGGGGTTCTAAGAAGGCCTATGTGCCCTCTGAGCCTCGGAGATATGAAAAAAGAAGTGGCTTTGGATTTGAATCCAATAATGGTGGTGCTGATTCGGATAGTTGGGCCAGGAAAAGGGAGGAGGGACGGAGAAGTGGTGGAGCATTTGATAATTTGAGAGATAGAACGGGCAGCCCTGATTCTGACACTTGGGGGAGGAAAAGAGAAGAGGGGACTGGAGGCAGTGCCAGTAGGCCGAGGCTGAATCTACAGCCAAGAACATTGCCGGTAGGTGAAGGACAGAACAGTGAAAACGGGAATGTATCGAAGCCCAAGGGAAATAATCCATTTGGAGAGGCGAGACCGAGAGAGGAGGTGTTGAAGGAGAAGGGGCAAGATTCGAAAGAGATTGAGGAGAAGCTCGAGAGTATGAAGCTTAAGGAGGTTGCTGCAGGGTCCCCTAAAGGACTGGGGGCTTCGAAGAGGAGCTTTTGGAGTGGGAATGGGAGGGAGAGGTTGCATCAAGAGGATAGAGCTGACAGGACTTGGAGGAGGCCCGAGTCTCTTAATTCTCCTCCTGAGAGGTTGGTGAACCAAGTTTTCATATCGAATGAATTCTGATGAATATCTGTTTTGATTGCTTTATTTTTGACAATTTGGATTGTGTTTTTGGGTTTACATGCTTCTGATTTTGTACTCGAACTGTACTTGTGGCAACTGGTTGATCTGAATTATTTTCTTGGGGTGTTCTGTGAATGTGACAAAGCATTTCGAATAATATATGCAGATACTGCTCATACATGTACACACGCACTCTTTAAAGTATATATCAGTGGTAGTTTACAAACTGTTGATTCGAATATAAGAGAATCTCTACAAGTGTCTGTAGCCAAATTCTGGTTTCTTTTCTAGTATATGCTTGCTTACTGTGAAACTTACTAAGTTACTTTTAGCCGAGTATTACTGTTTCTTGCCAATTGTTTTTCCTTGTCTGGGTATGATTTTGTCTTAGTACCTCGAAGTTGAGGTTTTGTGAGTCCTTTTAGAGTATCTGAATTGGATATTTGAGAGTAGAATTTAGCTGATTCTTTTATCATTCGATCCCAGTGTCAGTGGTTGCGTTCACCTCCCTATATCCTTATTAATTCCGTTGTTATTTTCGGCATTCTATAAGCAACTTGCTGGTTCTACAAAACCTATTGACAGCTTCGATTTTTTTAAGACCAACAGCCAGTCTATTTGATAGACTCCCACCTAACCTAAAATTGATTTGTACTATAGAAAAGTAGCAATCCTGCTATATTTGCTTACGTGTGCTGGTTAGGGGTGGAACTTTGATTATTTTCTGAGAGTTATTTTTCCGTGTTCACTTAAGATTAGTATTTTACTTCTTAACATGCAATTTTTGTTCTTTATTTGATCTTTTGGGCATCCTGTCTTGTGGAATACATTTTTCCTTGTTGATGCTGAACTAATATGAGCGAAAAAGGAATTCTAGACACAGTAGGTGATTTGGGAATGTCAACGTCCTCCGTCTTCTCTATTCCTCTATTGACTTGAGTTAGTGTTTAGCGAGGCTTTGAGAACTTGATGCAATTTTGATTATTGTCAATGACCCTGAAAGCATGCTTTAGTTGTGTAATTTTTATTCTTGAAAATGTCTCTGCAGTCAATAAAATCCTTTTTACTTTCTATGCTGTAGTGCCGAGAAAACAGAAAATGGATCTTCTGAAGCAGCTGAAGATAGTGATCCACAGATGTGATGTTGAGCTTTGATGCTGAAAGTCATCGATGCATTGAACACATGAACTTCTGTTTTTTACTTTCCTGTTTTTTGTTATTTGACTAATGTTGTTGTGAGGTCCAACATAGAGGCAATTTTGTCATAGTTACAAGTAGAATATCCTTAAAAGTTCCAAGGATTGGTTGTGTACATGAATTCTTTGTCATTTTATTGAACTTCGTTTCTTTACTACTGCAGTAGTTTAATGCTTTAATTATTGCATTTAGTCGATTGTTCTAGAAGTGTTTTGCCAAAGGTACATTAGGGTTTGTACCTTGGTGTACAAAATACCTAGGTGCCCCCTTTCATCATTGGCTAGTGGAAAAACATAGCCAATGATGATGTACGCTATTTTTTTAATTAGTTAATGATGAAATGTTATCTGGGAATTATATGCACCAGGATATAAACATTGTTGGACATGTAGATCTATTCTGGTGTAATGCTTTCAGGGCTCAATCGATAGTTGGTATTTTGTTCATGTCTTGGTGTCCTAACATGACACGTCTCCAGGGTTGGATTTAGTGTGGGGGCTTGGGATGGTAACGAGGCGGGGCGAGGCGAGGAAGTAGTGTTAGGTAATTTCCTACCTCGTACCCATCGCTCGAGAGGATCTGGTCGAGTCGGGTGGGGTTGTTCTGTTTAATTTAATTTAAATTTTATTTATTTTTGATAATTCACATTATTATCTCAGTTCATTAATGTGAGATTATAATATAGTTATTAAAATTTTTAAATAATTTATTTATATTTAAAAGTTAAATTATTTAAATATATTTGATAAACTAAGGTTTTTATTGTTTATCATATTCTCTAGGTAATCTGAATTCCAATCTTCTATTAGAATTAGGCCATGTTTGATAGAGTTCCATGGAAAATTCAAATTCCATTTTTTACCCATTTTGTGGTGTTTGATAATAAAATTTTACATCATATTTGGTTCTCTTGCTTTTTCTTGAAAATTGAAATTTTCTTGGTTTTTTAGGGTAACGTTTACATTTTTCTTTTAAATTTTTTTTTTTTTTGGCAATGAAAACAAATTATATCCTTAATTGTAAAAAAATATATTCCTTTAATTGATAAATTTCATGTAAAACAAAATCAAACGAATATTAAAAGATAGATAATTTTTATTTTTTTTTATAATGGAAACAAATTTTATCTTCAATACCAATATATTCTTTCTCTTTAATTGACAATTTTCATGTAAAACAAAGTTAAATGAACAACAAAAAATACTTTTATTTCAACATTTTTCATGTCAAAAATTATATTAATCAAACACAATAATTGAGAATTCCTGATAAAACAATTTTTAGGTAATTCAATTCCCTAGAATTCGTTTTCTTTCTACCCAAATTTCATATTTGTAATCAAACGGACCCTTAATAAAATTTCGGGGAATTTCCCTTTTAAAGTATTGAATTCTTAGAAAGAAAAAAAAAAAGGTTAAACGGGGTTGGACGTGGCAGGGTGCGCAGGGCCTTTGTTACCTGTATCCATTCCAGGGCGAAATCCTGTACGCCCGTTCCCAACCCGAATACTCGATTAAGCGGGCAATCCTCGCTCCTTTGTGGATATCGAGTTTGACGAATTTTTTTGTCATCCCTAGTGGGGACAATTGAGTCAGCTATACCCACACTAAATTTTAAATTTCAAATTTTGTCAGAGATTTTTTCAAGATTTTCAGAAAAATCCTTATAGTTTTCAATTTTGTTCCCACAATTCCCTCTTATCAATTGCTCTTGTTTTAGTTGAATGATTTGCCTTTTCCTCTTCTGCAAACCTGATTTACTCTGGCCATAATAGACCTTGAGTAATTGGGTATCCATTGGCACACATCACTTGGATAAAAATTTTCTAAAAATTGACCCCACAATTTTTTTATTTTAGCTCCGTTCCTACGAGCCCGATTTGTGTTGTGAAGTTGCGAACCATACGCTAGGAATGTAAAATTCAATTGAGTCATCAAAGGAAATGGACATCTCGACGAATAATTTTTGTCCAAGTGATTGGCTCCTGGAAATTGACGGGGAGAAAAGGATTGTCACCTTTTCATGTTCACAAAAGCTAAGATCCTGTTTGATTTGAGTTTCAATATTTAGTATTGAATTCATTCTTAATTTTCTGTTCCGAATGTCTATTTTAAGATTGCAGAAAATATTTTTTAATTTGTGTGAGAAACTATTTCTCAAAGCAGAAACCGAAAAACGTCCGTTTTAAATTCTATGGGGCTGGAATTTTCGCCATTGTTAACCTAATAAAAAACTGATTGTTATAGTTCATGGATGGGCCTACTTCTATTGGATAAGGCTGAAATATTGGGCCTTCTTGGTTGACACGCTATCTTGAATGGTCACAATTTCAAATTTTCAATGTTTCTGTACGTAATAACTAGGAAGATCGCAGGATTACCCTAATTTACAGCCTGTTTGGGAGGGATTTTTTATTCCAAAAAATTAATTTTTTGATCGTTATTTTACTATTCCAGCAGTAATTTTTGACTTCTTCTCTCACAGGTGGACTCCACTTTTCTTCTAACGGTCAAAAAATCAATTTTCAAAATCTCTCCCAAACAAGGCCTTAATATTTAAAAAAATTTGAGAAATACTGAATTGTTAAAAATAAACTTAAAAATACGGTGCAAATGCTAAGCTCCCACACGCTCCCAGTAAATGGAGTCTCTTAGGAATCAGGTCCACATCAAAAGACCAGATGCTAGAAAGCATCACACCTCCTCCTCAGAAGTATAAAATAGTAATTTATCAGCTAAAAATGATTCTGTTTTTGTTTCTTGTTTCATTTTCTTCTTTATTTTTTATTTTTATTCAATAAAATGTGATTGTATATACTTCTCTTCATGTATTTTTTTGTATTTCATACGTCAATAAAGCATTTTAAGTAGGAGAACTCGTTTATGAAGAAAATCAAAGTCAGCCCATAAAATGGTACACTTATATGTAACTATTTCCCTTTCTTATCCCACAAAGATATGGCACTACAGAATCATTAAAGCTATATGTACAGGCTCATATTTCATAGGAACATACATATTACTCAAATGTGGTCGGATCCACCTTATTAAAAAATTATTCAAGAAAACCCACCCCACCCCTGCTTGTGTGTGTTTATAAAGGCCCTGTAATTTTCCAACCTGAACGTGTAGTGCCTTTCCTATAGAATATGAACTAGCACAAGAGAATGATGAAAACCGATTCAAAATTTTTCAATTTGAGTCATAGAGCTCCATATATTTCATTAGCAACCCTTGTTAGTTATAAAGGAGCGTGCAACTTGTCCTATAGACATTTCGAAATGCACTTTATAGAAAGCAAAGAAATGGAACTAAGATATGGACGTGGGAATGAAAAATCTCGAACGAACTTTGCTCGTCATTTTCTTTAATGTAAGCAAGTCAAAATTGTTATAGGTAATAGAGTCTTAACGTTTTTAGAGAGTATCTAGCAGACAACTTTAACTAGGGACAAAGCCAAAAGAAAAACGAATCAAACTTCATCTAATCTACATCCAATAAACTATAAAAGCATTTCGGGACTCTCTAATTTTATAGACATTTATAAAGGAATTAATCTACTTGTACCAAATGTCTTACCTAACTTTTGATCGAATTGACAAGCGGCGCCCCTCCAAATGTCCACTCCAATAAGGACGCGACATTTGTCAATTCAATCATTTGGTAAATGATTTGGTACATATAGCATCTCCCTTTATAAAGTATCTTCAAGAGATTCTCTAAGTACAAAATATTCTTTATTTTAAAAATTCACTGTTTAAAAGTAAACTCCAAAAGACTTTCTATTTTTATGTAAAATGATTCTATTTAATAAGTCACATATTTCAATACTTCACTTCTTAAATTATTCGAAACACATTTAAATTGATTAACCACTGACATATAAAAATTTTTTTAAATAAAATATAAGAAGAAATAAATAAATATTTATTGAGAAAAGTAAAATAAAGAGCTAAAATAGAAAGCATGGTCGGAGTGCATAAAATTTTTGTCTCTTTAAATTATAGGTACTAATACACAAGATGCTCTTTATAAATAAAGAATTTCTTGAAGATGTTTTAAATTTAGAGAGTAAAATTTTTTTAGCATTTCAACAAGTTCTTTGTCTTTATCACGTCATTTTACATACTCCCAAACAATATTTATTGTTTTTCCTATCTTTTATTTTCATTAGCTTCCTTTCAAATTATTATATTATTTTTCTCTACTGAAAATTGAAATATTTTGAATATATTTAATTATAGAGAATGAGTTTGACTCTCCATATTTGGAGAATCATTCTCACTCTCTATTTTAAATATTAATTTAAAGAGTCTTTTGAAATATAATTTTAAGGATTGACTCTTTCATTAGAGAGCATTTTATATTTAAAGAGTCTTTTGAAAATAATCTAAGTGACAAGAATCCAACTTCTACTATGGTGGCACATTCCATCATTAAATTCCAATCCCTAACTTTAGTTATAGTACGCATTGGTGGTGAGTCTGGAACTTGACTAGAAGATTGTTGGTCGAGGCCGAGATGTATGATTTGGTTTTGTTGGAAGATTTAGGTCTACTTATGATCTTCAATTTTAATTTGTTTTCACTAATAGAAAGTATAACTCTAGCACAATTAGTGTACTTGAAAACAACCAAGTTTTTCACAAGAACGTTGACATGCCTATGGATTGATTTACCTCCAATTATGTATGTGATTGAATTTACAATAGTGGTGTTGCAAGATTGTTGGATTAACTTATTTCGTTAAATATAATTTTTTAAAAAATAATTTTATTTATGGATAAAAATTTTAAATATGATCAAACATGCAATTTGTTTAGCTTCTGATTATTTGTTGTTAGTTCATATGTACTCAATTTCTACTCTGGATTAAATAAATATTAATAGGCTCCACCAACCCCTTTTTTTAATTGTTTGATTATGATTGGCTCATGTTTAACAAAGCTTTTTGAGATTATGAGTAGGTCAAATTTCAATTTTAACCAAGTTTAAATCGATGCACAATTTATTTTAACATTTTAACCAAACATTTCATGAAATTTACAAGTTTATAATCTCAAAAAACTTTATGGAACAGAAGTTTAATAACAAGTGGATAATTTTATTATCTACCATCAAATATTTGATGTTTAATTATTGATTAATTTGATTAGTAGGGTTTTTTTACCTAACCCACGAATAACACCTCCCAAGTTTCCATATTTCATTTAAATTATCATTTGAGCCCATATGTCCAATTTTAATTTTAATTTTGTTTCTCAACTTTAGGGGTTGACTATAAATGAAGTGGGACATATTTTTATCACAACCATGCGACGATTTAGTCTAATGAAGATTTAAAAGGTTTCATTATTGGAGATTAATTATGCATTATAAGATGAAAGATTGACTACCAACTTGCTCCTCTTAAAGATTGTAAATGAACTTACTATTCGAACAATATTATCAACATTTTCCTTATTTGCATTCCTTTTTAATTATAATAAATATCTTTATCTTTACTTAATACTTATTGTCTTTTTGCTTTTTTTTTTTTGGTCTTAATTTAATCATCAATCTCTATTAATTAGCATTTCGGAAAAAATATTATGTCACACTTTTGTGTTTCTTGTTTTTTGCTTACATTTTAAAATACGTTAGGTAGAAACTATTATATATCAATAAAAGATACACTAATTAATAAAAGATTTTAATCTTAAAAATACAATGAAAAGAATGGTTGAGGACACAAGCACGACAATGAGATAAGATTGTGAAATAAATATTAGCGAAAAATAAAAATATGCCGGCAACATAACCAACCTATTACTAACAATTGTTAATTTTTGTCATAACATTAAAGGCAATTTTTTTATAATAAATAATATTTGCCCTAATTCAATTGGTTAAAACATAAGAGCTTCCGATTGTCCATCTGCTATATAAATCATAATACTATTTTCTTCTTAGATCAAAATAAGAAATGGCGAAACTATGCATAATTTTTGTGCTTTGCTCATTAGTAATTATCAGTATTGTTGCCGCAGGTGGCCTTAAAAAAGGTCCGGAAGCTATCGAAAAGTGGTTCACAAACATACCATATGCGAAAGAAAAATTGACCAAACTTCATTTCTACTTTCATGACACGGTAAGTGGCAATAATATAACTTCTTATTCGGTGGCTCAATCCAACATGACATTCAAGTCCCCAACTTTATTTGGTCCAGTAAGTGTTGTTAATATTTAGTTTTAATCATGTTAAGAATTGATAATCACAATTCAATAAATTAAGAAAAACGAATTTATACCTGCGGAAGCCATTGTTGATATAAACAGTAGTTGTAGTAACGGCCACGATCTTCCCCTCCTTACTCCTCACAAAATATTAGCTATCGATTAGGCAAGCTAAATAATAATTATGGAGAGGAGAGGAGACCTAGCCCTTATATAAGAAATAATTAAGTCGTCCCATTACGACTAGAATTCTAATTAGGATTTATTTTCAGCCCACATACTTAAAATTACCACATTAATTTAATTACAACATGTAAGGTGCAAAAGGCCCAATTGATCACTTAAGAAATTTGGCCCAATCACAAATATCATTATGAGTCATACACTTAACTCGTAAAATTTTGCAATCAAATGTGAAGCCTACATATGGAATTATTCCAACAGTCTCCCACTTGGACAAACATTTGATTGCTATAACAAAGTTTTAACACCCGAGTTAGACTACATAGGTGGCCACAAAAGTATAGCTCCAATGCTGACACGTTATGTAACATGATCTAGTCCAACAGAGTTTTAATACCAAACATGGAAGTCATTACACCAATTAAGTGATGTATGACCATTCCACAGCTACAAATGTCAACATCCTTATTGACATAACACAGCTACAAATGTCAACATCCTTATTGACATAGATCCCCATCCTCCAACCAATGTGGTAGTATATGGTATGAACTTAGCACCAAATGTGATAAAAAATTGTGCTAACTCATATCGGTTCTCATAATGCTTCGAATCAAAATGAAGCCACATGTCTCCAAAAGAGACTCATCTTATGTCTTTATATGTCATATTTCGAGATCACAATAATATTATGAAAAGATATAAGTCAAATGCATGTTCAGAATAGTTTATGGATATGGGAAAAAAATATTTTATTATCAGAAGGGGCTATACCCGAAAATATATGGGTTGCCTACGTATCCCATAGAGGGATCAAGCCCAAAATGTAGTTCTTTACATATATATAACTCTCACTAACCAAAAATATCAAATGTTTCCACAATACCCATATTAGTAACATGTGTCTTAAAAACTTTTGGAGCGAGTCCCTTAGTTAAGGGATCTGCAATCATTGCCTCTGTATTGATATGCTTTATTTTCGTCTGCCCGTCTTTCACTCTGTCTCTATCAACCAAATATTTGATGTCAATATATTTTCATCCACCACAACTTTTATTCTTCTTTGAAAAGAATACTACTGCACTATTATCACAGCAGATGGTGATCGGTCTTGAGATGAAATCAACAACTTTCAAGTCAGAGATAAAATTTCTTAACCAAACGACTTGGACTGTAGCCCCATAACATGCTATAAATTCAACTTGCACAGTAGAAGATGCCACTAGAGTCTGTTTAGCACTTTTCCAAGAAATAGCACCACCAGCTAATGTAAAAATGTAATCTGAGGTTGATTTCAAATCATCTTGACATCCAACAAAATTAGAATCTGAATATCCTACCACCTCAAAATGATTTGAACGCTGGAATGTAAGCATGTAACTTTCAGTTTTTTTCAAATAGCTCATAACTTTCTTAACTGCTTTCCAATGCTCTTATCCTGGATTAAACTGAGATCTGCTAAGGATACTGACTGCATAGGCTATATCCAGTCTAGTGCAAACTTGAGCATATATTAAACTCCCCACAGCACTAGCATATGGAATCATCTTCATAGACTTCCTTTCTAGCTCATTCCTTGGACATTAAGTTTTGTTAAGCTTATCTCATTTTATAATAGGAACATCATTAGGTGTACAATTTTGCATATTAAACATTTCTAGAACATGTCGTATATAAGCTTTCTGAGAAAGTCTCAATAAGCCACAATTTCTATCACGATAAATTTCAATGCCAAGTACATAGGAAGCTTCTCCAAGATCTTTCATCTCAATATTAGCAGACAACATTTTCTTTGTCTCATGAAGCAACCCTAAGTTACTTCTAGCAAGTAGAATGTCATCAACATACAGTACAAGGAAAATAAAATTTCTCCCACTGATTTTGAGATAAATGCATTGATCAACAGTATTTTCAACAAAACCAAGAGAGGTCACAACCTCATCAAATTTCAAATACTACTGTCGAGATGCTTGCTTAAGTCCATACAATGATTTGTTTAGCTTACATACCAAATTCTCTTTTCTGTTCATAACAAAGCTTTCAGGTTGTTTCATATAAATCATTTCAGAAAGATCTTCATTCAAAAATGCTGTCTTAACATCCATTTGATGAAACTCCAAATCGTAGTGTGTTTCAAGAGCCATGATAATTCGAAAAGAATCTTTCGACGAAACAGGGAAGAACGTTTTAACATAATCAATGCCCTCTCGTTGAGTGAAACCTTTTACAACCAATTTTGCTTTCTTTTGTTCAACATTTCCTTTTGAATCTAATTTACTTTTGAAAATCCACTTGTTATCTACAGCCTTAGCATCTGGAGGAAGTTCAACAAGATCCCAAACTCTATTCCTTTCCATGGAATTTATTTCATCTTCCATGACAGTCATCCATTTATCTGCCTCAGGACTTGTCAATACTTGGTTATAAGTTACAGGATCAACAATATGTCCAGTATTAAAATTGCTTTCCAATAAATATGTAATATAATCACTGGACAATGTAGATCTTCTTTTTCTTTGTGATCTCCTAACTTGTGGTCAGAAACAACTCAATCCTTGTTTGAGGAATTGGAGGCTCCTCATGGGTCCTCGGTTCTTCATTAACAACTTCAATTGGTTGAAAATAAACTCTTTCCTGTATAACAGGAACTGGAACAACAACTTGATTAGGTTCAACAAGAATTTCTCTCAATGTGGAACTCCCACCATCTCCAAAATCGTTCTCCAGAAACTTAGTAGTAATGATCTCCACAATTCTAGTGCCGCGATTTGGACAGTAAAACGTATATCCCTTTGATCTATCTGGATACCCAATAAAGTAGCCAAGAGTTGATTTATGGTCTAATTTCTTTTCAAATGGATTATAAATCCTAACCTCAGCTGGACATCCCCAAACCTTAAGGTGAGCCAAACTTGGCTTTCGTCCTGTCCATAATTCAAAAGGTGTCTTTGCAACAGTTTTACTTAGAACTCTATTCAAAATATACATAACAGTTTCAAGGCTTCACCCTACAAATATTCAGGCAAATTTGTTCTACTCATCATACTTCTAACAATATCTTTTAGGGTTCGATTACGTCTTTCAGAAACACCATTCTGCTCAAGTGTCCATGACATGGTATATTGGGGCAGTATTCCACACTCTTGTAAAAACTTTACAAAATCACCCATATTTTGATCAGACTTATCATATTTTCCATAGTACTCACCATCACGATCAGATCTCACAACTTTAATATTTTTTTCACATTATTTTTCTACTTCCAGTTTGAAAATTTTGAATTTCTCAAGTGCATGTGATTTATCGTCAATTAAGTAAACATATCCATAACGTGAGAAATCATCAATGAAATTTATGAAGTATTTATTCCCACATATAGTGGAAGGCAAAGGTCCACTGATGTCATTGTGTATCAAGTCCAAAATTTCATCACTCTTAGTTGAACTCTTCCTTGTAGATTTAATTAGCTTTCCTCTTATACAATCCACACAGGTTTCAAAATCAGAGAAGTCTAAAGAGGGAAGTATCTCATCTTTTACTAATCTTTCCATTTTATCCTTTGAAATATGACCCAAACGCTTATGCCACAATATAGAGGATGATTCACGAATTAAAGCCCTTTTATTTGATACATTGGTAACAGATGAGACATTACCAAAAGGAGCTAAAGACAATCTATATAAACCATCATGTAAAATGCCATTTCTAATCAAACGAGAATCATTAAATAACTCAACCGTTCCATTACCAAAATTAAATGTAAAACCACAAGCATCAAGTTTCGATATAGAAATTAAATTTCATCTCATTTGCGGTACATAAACTGTATTTTCCAAAATAAGATAAAAATCAGACTCTAAAGTTAACTTCACTACTTTTATAAATTCAACCTTCACTTGAACTCCATTTACAACCCTCAAGCTTACTTCATTCTCACTTGGCCTCCGTTTACTTGTAAATCCCTGCAAGGAATTCGCAATATGATTACTAGCTCCCGAGTCTAACTACCAAGAATTCAAAGGCACATCTACTAAAGAAGACTAAAAACAAACTAAGGTCAAGGAAATACCTGGAGAACTCTTTTTCTTTTCCAACCAAGTCTTGAACTTAAAACAGTCTTTCCGCCAGTGACCCTTCTTTTTGCAGAACTTACATTGATCATTTTTCTTTAAAACTCCTTTGGGACGACTAAAATTTATGGTTATGAGAAGACCCCTTATTCTGTGATGGCTAAAAAGCTAATTACACTGTTTCAACAGTTTCACGGTGCATCCTATACTCTTCTTGGGCACACACTGCTATGAGGTCATTCAAATTTCATTTATCCCGTTGAGCATTATAAGCAACCTTAAGCTAATTAAACTTGCTAGGAAGGCTATTCAAAACATGATAAACTAGGAAAGGTTCCGCAACGGGAATGTCAAGGGCCTTTAGCTTAGATGATATATTTATCATTTTCATGACATGCTCCCTAACCCCACTTTTACCATCATATTTCATGCTCATCAGTTTATCCATAAGATCCCCAGTTTCGACTTTATCAGACTCAATAAATTTTTCTCCTATGGCATCCATAAAACTTTTGGCATTTTCATTATCGGGGATGACACCTAAAATGGAATCAGATATTGATCGCTTAATGATTTTCAAACAGAGTTTGTTATCTCTTTCCCACTTTTCATGCTCGGCTACATATTCAATAGTACTCTTATCTGTGGGTTTCTCAAGCATTTTCTCCATTGCAAAATCCAAGCTCAAAAGATTAAGTGCTATTTCTACGTCTCGTTTTCATCTCACATAGTTATTCCCAGTCAAGGTTTCAATAGCAGACAATTGATTTGAAAGAGATGAGGCTTATAAACTGCGGAAACATAAAATATCACTCTTAGTATCATCCAAACGTAATGCATGAATCAAATGAATGATGAAATATCCAGCTAATTAATATGGGCTATTAATTAGATAATCTGTAATTTAAATTGAAACATATGAATTTTATTACGGTAAGAGCCTAAATGTATCATTATAAAGTCACATTTGGGCCTACAGTATAACATGCTATAAGGTACTCTTAAAATACATCATATAACTAGTTAACAAAATTACATTGATTTTCAAAATATCAACACCTTTGGGCAAAAGAAAATTTCTAGACCAAGGTAAACTCGTTAGCTGCCCTATGCCATTTTTCAAAACATCACATATAATAACACCTTTGGGCAATATATTATATGCCATGAATCAAAATTGTTGCGCAATAATATATATATATTTTTTTGTAGAGAAAACCAAACAAATAATAATGAGTGTGCTATTTTGGTAGCTACCACCCATTTTTATTTCAAAATATTTCTCTCATAGTGGGAAAGCAAGAATCGTCTCAATGTCCATGAAAAATTTAATCACAAAACAGTAATTATGTAACAAATTATAATTGTCAATTGATGAAAGATAAAAATTCATATGTGATTAAGAAACGAAATTTGCAACAAAATTTCAAAATTTCAGTATACATAAAAAAATTTGAAATTTAAGCACACAAATAATGGCAACATTTAAATGCATAAACATTTTAATGAAATAACACAAAAAGTTGTCAATTAATTTTCTTATTTATTTGATATATAATTTTAATCGGGTCAAGTTTAAATAAAATTTTTAATTGGGTCAAAATTGAAATCTTAGGGTTAAACGTTTTAAAAGTTTAAATTTGATACCCTTTTGAAAATTACATATTAACCCTGGATTGAAATTGAAAACTAGGTCCTTCATATTTAAAATTGCACGGTAGGTCCTTATTTAAGCAATTACAATATGACCCCCCCCCCCAACTAATAATTGCAAACAGGGGTTTGAAGATTGGTTATTTATGGCAGAAGCCCCCGTCTACCTTTGGCTGTATATAAAAAATTATTTTAAATAAAATATAAGAAGAAATAAATAAATATTTATTGAGAAAAGTAAAATAAAGAGCTAAAATAGAAAGCATGGTTGGAGTGCATAAAATTTGTCTCTTTAAATTATAGATACTAATGCACAAGATGCTCTTTATCAATAAAAAATTTCTTGAAGATGTTCTAAATTTAGAGAGTAAAGATTTTTAAGCATTTCAACAAGTTCTTTATCTTTATCACGTCATTTTACATACTTCCAAACAATATTTATTGTTTTTCCTATCTTTTACTTTTACTAGCTTCCCTTCAAATTATTATATTATTTATCTCTACTGAAAATTGAAATATTTTGAATGTATTTAATTAGAGAGAATGGGTTTGACTCTCCATATTTGGAGAATCATTCTCACTCTCTATTTTAAATATTAATTTAAAGAGTCTTTTGAAATATAATTTTAAGGGTTGACTCTTTCATATAGAGAGCATTTTATTTTAAAGAGCCTTTTGAAATTACTCTAAATGACAAGAATGCAACTTCTATTATGGTGGCACAGTCCATCATTAAATTTCAATCCCTAACTTTAGTTATAATAAGCATTGATGGTGAGTCTGGAACTTGACTAGAAGATTGTTGGTCGAGGCCGGGATGTATTATTTGGTTTCATTGGAAGATTTAGGTCTACTTATGATCTTTGATTTTAATTTTTTTTCGCTAATAGAAAGTATAACTCTAGCACAATTAGTGTACTTGAAAACGACCAAGTTTCTCACAAGTACGTTGAAATGCCTATGGATTGATTTACCTCCAATTATGTTGTGATTGAATTTACAATAGTGGTGTTGCAAGATTGTTGGATTAACTTATTTCGTTAAATATAATTTTTAAAAAAATAATTTTATTATGGATAAAAATTTTAAATGTGGTCAAAGATGCAATTTGTTTAGCTTCTGATTATTTGTTGTTAGTTCATATGTACTCAATTTCTACTCTGGATTAAATAAATATTAATGGCTCCACCAACCCCTTTTTGTAATTGTTTGATTATGATTGGCTCATGTTTAACAAAGCTTTTTGAGATTATGAGTATGTCAAATTTCAATTTTAACCAAGTTTAAATCGATGCACAATTTATTTTAACATTTTAACCAAACATTTCATGAAATTTACAAGTTTATAATCTCAAAAAACTTTATCGAACAGGAGTTTAATAACAAGTGGATAATTTTATTATCTACCATCAAATATTTGATGTTTAATTATTGATTAATTTGATTAGTAGGTTTTCTACCTAACCCACGAATAACACCTCCAAAGTTTCCATATTTCATTTAAATTATCATTTGAGTCCCATATGTCCAATTTTAAGGTTAATTTTGTTTCTCAACTCGAGGGGTTGCCTATAAATGAAGTGGGACATAATTTTATCACAACCATGTCACGATTTAGTCTAATGAAGATCTAAAAGGTTTCATTATTGGAGATTAATTATGCATTATAAAATGAAAGATTGACGACCAACTTGCTCCTCTCAAAGATTGTAAATGAACTTACTATTCGAACAATATTATCAACATTTTTCCTTATTTGCATTCCTTTTTAATTATAATAAATATCTTTATCTTTACTTAATACTTATTGTCTTTTTCCTTTTCTTTTTTTTTTTTGGTCTTAATTTAATCATCAATCTCTATTAATTAGCATTTCGGAAAAAATATTATGTCGCACTTTTGTGTTTCTTGTTTTTTGCTTACATTTTAAAATACGTTAGGTAGAAACTATTATATATCAATAAAAGATACACTAATTAATAAAAGATTTTAATCTTAAAAATACAATGAAAAGAATGGTTTAGGACACAAGCACGACGATGAGATAAGATTGTGAAATAAATATTAGCGAAAAATAAAAATATGCCGGCAACATAACCAACCTACTACTAACAATTGTTAATTTTTGTCATAACATTAAAGAATTTTTTTTTTATAATAAATAATATTTGTCCTAATTCAATTGGCTAACACATAAGAGCTTCCGATTGTCCATCTGCTATATATATCATAATACTATCTTCTTCTTAGATCGAAATAACAAATGGCGAAACTATTCATAATTTTCGTGCTTTGCTCGTTAGTGATTATCAGTACTGTTGCCGCAGGTGGCCTTAAAAAAGGGCCTGAAGCTGTCGAAAAGTGGTTCACGATGACAAGGATACCATATGCGAAAGAAAAATTAACCAAACTTCATTTCTACTTTCTTGACACGGTAAGTGGCAATAATATAACTTCTTATTCGGTGGCTCAATCCAACATGACATTCAAGCCCCAACTTTATTTGGTCTAGTAAGTGTTGTTAATATTTAGTTTTAATCATTTTAAGAATCGATAATCACAATTCAATAAATTAAGAAAAATAAATTCATACCTGCGGAAGCCATTGTTGATATGAATAGTAGTTGTAGAAGCGGCCACGATCTTCCTCTTCTTGCTCTTTACAAAATATTAGCTATCAATGGTGCAAGCTAAATAATAATTATGGAGAGGAGAGGGAACCTAGCCCTTATATAAGAAATAATTGAGCCGTTCCATTACGACTAGAATTTTAATTCGGGTTTATTTTCGACCCACATACTTAAAATTACCACATCAAATTAATTACAACCCGTAAGGTGCAAAATACTCAATTGATCACTTAACAAATTTGATCCAATCACGAATATCATTATGAGCCATACATCTAACCCGTAAAATTTCGCAATCGAATGTGAAGCCCACATATGGAATTATTCCAACATTCTCCCACTTAGGTAAACATTTGATTGCTATAACAAAGTTTTAACAACCCGGATTAGATTACATAGGTGGCCACAAAAGTATAGCTCCAATGATGACACCTTACGTAACATGATCCAGTCTAATAAGAATATTAACAGCAAACATGGAAGTCATTACACCAATTAAGCGAAATAAGATCATTCCACAGCTACAAATGTCAACATCCTTATCGACATGGATCCCCATCCTCCAACCAATGTGGTAGTATGTAGTATGAATTTAGCACCAAATGTGATAGAAAATTGTGCTAACTCATATCGGTCCTCATAATGCTTCGAATCAAAATGAAGCCACATGTCTCCAAAAGAGACTCATCTTATGTCTTTATATGTCATATTTCAAGATCACAGTAATATTATGAAAGATATAGGTCAAATGCATGCTTAGAATAGTTCATGGATAGGGGAAAAATTATTTTATTATCAGAAGGGGCTGTATCCGAAAGCATATGGGTTGCCTACGTACCCCGTAAAGGGATCAAGCCCAAAACGTAGTTCTTTACAGATATATAACTCCCACTAACCAAAAACATAAAATATGTCCACAATACTCATATTAGTAACATGTGTCTTAAAGGCTTTTGAAGCGAGTCCCTTAGTCAAAGGATCTGCAATCATTACCTCTATATTGATATGCTTTATTTTCGTCTGCCCTTCTTTAACTCCGTCTCTAACAACCAAATATTTGACGTCAATATGTTTTGATCCACCAGAACTTTTATTATTCTTTGAAAAGAATACTACTGCATTGTTATCATAATAGATGGTGATCGATCTTGAGTTGAAATCAACAACTTTCAAGCCATAGATAAAATTTCTTAACTAAACGGCTTGAACTGTAGCCCATAACTAGGGATGTCAGCTCGGCCCGTGAAAGCACGAGCTCGGCTCGGGCTCACCACCGAGCCTAGCTCAGATCGTCCAAAAATGGGCGAGCCCTGCTCGTGAGCAGACATCTTTTTTCTTTTTTTTTTGGAAATAAATAGGTAAATTGGAAAATAAAAAAGTAGTTTTAATTTTTAAATCGTGAATTTTTTATATAAAAAATTATATATATAAAAAATTAGTTAAAAAATTTAAACCCTCCTCCTTTTATTCGGGTTTGGGACTGACTACTTAAGTTTAGAGTAAGCGGAGTTAAAAATTGTGTTATTTGTTTGTTTGTTCGTGTACAATTTTTTAAAGAAAATTTAAAACAGTATTAAAAATTATTTTTTCAAGCAACGCTGCGCGTCTCCTTGCATATAATCTTCAAAGTAGATCCCTTCTGAAAATTGAAAGGATAATCGAATGTCCTTTCAATCATTCAATTACCCTTTAAATTTTCAGAAGGAATTTACTTCGAAAATTATATGTAAAGGTACGCACAGTGTTGTTCGAAAAAAAATTTAAAATGTAGATATATAATAGTAATAGTACTAAGTACTAACAAAAATTTAACTAAATTGGTGGAAAGAAATTTTTTTTTTTAACTAAAAGAGATAGAAAAAAATAAAAATGAAATCTTTATTTTTTTTAAAATAGATAAAATATAAATCCTCCTCTTTTATTCAGGTTTGGGACCAGCTACTTAAATTTTCAGTAGGCGGAGTTAAAAATTATTTACGAACAATTTATTGTAGCCTGTAGAAATTTTTAAAGAAAATTAAAAGTAACGATAAGAAAAGAAAAATTTTATCAATATAATTAAATTAAATATCACTTACTTGACGACATGCAATTTCGGCATATTTATCTTGTAGTCGAAAATGAGCATCCTGCCAATCCTTAACGCACATTAACGCTTCTAAAATATCTTCTTTTAGTCGGCTCCTGACCTCGCTCAAAACTATTTTACCTACACTAAAAGCAGACTCCAAAGCAACAGTACTAACCGGAGGTGTCAGTAGATCTTTTGCAATCGCAAATATAACTGGCCAACGGCGTTCATACCTTCGCTAGAATTCAATTACTTCATCTGAACTTTTTTTAAATGCTTTATCTGTTGGCATATTCTGGTTGAAATAATCAATTAATTCAGCAGGCAATGCTTTATTACTTGAGCTCGTAAATATTTGATGAGAATGAGATACAGATGATGACGATATGTCAGTGGCAGTAGATGAACACATTGCAGATGAATCATATCTATACGAATTAATGCCTTGAAATAAATTAAATATTTCCACATCTTCTTCTTCAATTTCAACGGAAGGAGTAGGTGCAGATAGTACCCGACTAATATTGGTACCCATTCGGTTCGCATATAATTCATATATTTCACATAATGTTTGCTCTAAATTTCTATATGTGATAAGTGTATCAAATGTGCAAGCGTTTGAAATTTGATCAATTATATATTTAGTTCCCTATAAATTATATCGGGGGTCCATCACACATGCTAAAGGAAATAATATAGGCAAGTATTCCCAATATTTTCTAAATTTTAATTCCATAACAATTATAATTTCACTAAAATCAGGGTCATATTTGTATTATGAAATGTTCTTAAAAAAATGTTAAACCCTAATCTTAAGGGTCCCCCACCATCTCTACCCTGGAGCATCATGAGGGAGGTAAATCGCAGGTTATGCCTCCAAGGGTATAGGGTGGAAGGCTGCTTGTACACTTGCACTTACCCAAGAGCCAAATCCATATTTCAGGATTCTAACCTTTGATGCAGCAGCCTCAAGCAAAACTGGATTTCTCCACCCTCCCCTTTTACCACTTGGAGATGTGCCCTGGGGGCGATTATGAAATATTCTTGCAATTATATAAAGACGTTCAAACACCATGCAACTGGTGGGATAGTAAACACCTGATAAAATCTTAATGGTTTCATAAAAAAAAGTCAAAAATCTTTTAACTTTCAAAGCTATTTGCCAATCACGTTCAGTCAACATACCATCGTCATCACTTCTAACATGTCTATTGTTATAAAAGTCAGTTATTAAATATTCAAAACCTTCACATGACTTTAATAACAAGTAAGTAGAGTTCCACCTATAACCTACGTCGCTAACAAATGTTTTAACATTTTGCACTCTTATTTCGGTATATTAATCCTCAAATGCTTGTTTTCTACTTGGGGAGATTGTGATATATATTAGTGCGTTCTTAATAATTTGAAGTTCATCATTTATATGTTTTAAACCATTTTAGACAATTAAATTCAAAATATGACATACACAACGAATATGAAACAAAGACCCACCAAAATCAGGTTGCAATACCCTATGCAATTTATCAGCAACTACTTTATAAACACTAGCATTATCAAAAATAAATGAACGAATTTGACTTTCGCAATGATATTCTCTAACAATACTAATAATAACATTAAATATATTATTAGCATTGTGAGGAAACTCAATAATTCTAAAAACAATAATTTTTTTTATGCATGTACCAAAGTGGGTCTATATAATGTGCAGTTGCAGCTATATATGCTCTTTTATTAATCCCTTCCCATATATCCAAATTTAAAGATATGACACCCCATATTTTTGCAAATTCATAATTAATTGTTGTTTTATTTCAGTAAAATATTGTATTGTATCGTAACGAAGAGTGTTTCGACTTACCCCAACATACCTTAGCTGCAGATGTTCTTTCACATACGAGACGTAGTGTTGGTTGTCAATTAATGCCAAAGGCAATTCAGCACCAGCAACAAGCTTCACCATTTCGGCTCGAGCTCTTTCCTCCGAATACACCCATGTGGATAGGGGTACAGCAGAACCACTGGAGTCTAGACTGCTAAATTGTAATTGTGTTTGACAGCCTGGAATAAGTTCGTGTTTGGCCGCACATACTTTGGGTGGTACCAATTCCTTTTTGCCATGCCAATCTTTGTTGGCAATATTTACATATTGCTTTGGATTCTGGGACTCCATTGACGATTTTTCCTGTTGAAATCAACTTAAAGTGATCCCAACGTTTTGCTTGTTTTTTCCCCTTTCGCTTTCCCCTCATATCAGGAATGTTTAATTCAACCTCTTCTTCCTGATCGTGTTCCGCTTCGGGAACTTCAATATCATCCAAATTAATTGGATAATTTGGATTGCCGCTTACATGATGATGAAGATCCAAATCTGAAATATCTTCAGATAGGGGTACGTCATTTAGACCTTCAAATTGATTCAGAAAGTGACTTTGCGGTGTCATAGGCGATTCGTTTCCTCCCACACCGAACAAGTTTTCGACAAATGTGCGTGAATCCATTTGTTTAATTGTAATAAGTAATAACTAGTGAAAGAATAATTGTATAAATGTAGTGAGAAATGAAAATTGGATGAAATTTAAATAAATATAGTGAGAACTGAGAAATGAGAATTGGATATTGTATAAATTGTATATAAAAATTGTACAACTATCAATATAACACAAGAGAGTTGAGAGAAAGAGAATTGAGAGTGAATTGTAGAAAATTTTGTAGCTAAATGCCACTATTTATAGAAGAAGAAGAGGGAAAAAAATTAAAGGATCGAAACGGTCATAAATTTAAAAAAAAATAATTTCAAGGACCGAAATGGTCACTGCTGAAAAAGTGACCGAAACGATCACTTTTTAAAAAAAGTGACCGTTTCGGGCACTTTTATAAACGGGCCCACTAGCCTGGCTCGTGGCGAGCGGCTCGTTTAATTGCTCGGCTCGCCCACCGAACTGGCCCGCTCGGCTAGCGCTCGGGCTTGTGTTTTTACGGGCGGCAAGAGCCCAAGCCGCCCACGAGCTCCGTTTTTGCGAGTCGACGAACCGCTCGACCCATTTGCCACCCCTACCCATAACATGCCACAAATTCACTTGCATAGTAGAAGATGCCACTAGAGTCTGTTTAGCACTTTTCCAAGAAATAGCACCACCAGCTAATGTAAAAATGTAACCTGAGGTTGATTTCAAATCATCTTGACATCCAGCAAAATCAGAATCTGAATATCCTACCACCTCAAGATAATTTGAACGTTGGAATGTAAGCATGTAACTTTCAATTTTTTTCAAATATCTCGTAACTTTCTTAGCTGCTTTCCAATCCTCTTGTCCTGGATTAGACTAAAATCTACTAAGGACACTGACTGCATAGGTTATATCCGATCTATTGCAAACTTGAGCATACATTAAGCTCCCCACAGCACTATCATATGGAATCAACTTCATAAACTCACTTTCTATCTCGTTCATTGGACATTAAATTTTGTTAAACTTATCTCCTTTTTTAATAGGAACATCACCAGGTGCACAATTTTATATATTAAACCTTTCTAGAACACGTCGTATATAAGATTTCTGAGAGAGTCCCAATAAGCCACGATTTCTATCACAATAAATTTCAATGCCAAGTACATAGGAAGCTTCTCCAAGATCTTTCATCTCAAAATTAGCAGACAGTATTTTCTTTGTCTCATGAAGCAACCCTAAATTACTGCTAGCAAGCAGAATGTTATCAACATACGGTACAAGGAAAATAAAATTTCTCCCACTGATTTTGAGATAAATGCATTGATCAATAGTATTTTCAACAAAACCAAAAGAGGTGACAACCTTATCAAATTTCAAATACCACTGTCGAGATGCTTGCTTAAGTCCATGCAATAATTTGTTTAACTTACATACCAAATTCTCTTTTCTGTTCATAACAAAGCTTTCAGGTTGTTTCATATAAACCATTTCGGAAAGATCTCCATTCAAAAATACTGTCTTAATATCCATTTGATGAAGCTCCAAATCGTAGTGTGCCACAAGAGCTATGATAATTCAAACAGAATCTTTCGACGAAAAAGGGGAGAAGGTTTCAACATAATCAATGCCTTCTCATTGAATGAAACCCTTTGCAACCAATTTTGCTTTCTTTCACTTAACATTTCCTTTTGAATCTAATTTACTTTTGAAAATCCACTTGTTATCTACAGCCTTAACATTTGGAAGAAGTTCTACTATATCCCAAACTCTATTCCTTTCCATGGAATTCATTTCATCTTCCATGGAAGCCATCCATTTATCTGCCTTAGGACTTGTCAATGCTTGGTTATAAGTTACAGGATCAACAATATACCCAATATTAAAATCTCTTTCCAATAAATATGTAATATAATCACTGGGCAATGCAGATCTTCTTTCTCTTTGTGGTCTCCTAACTTGTGGCTCAGAAACCAACTCAATCCTTGTTTGAGGAATTGGAGGTTCCTCATGGGTCCTTGGTTCTACATTAACAATTTCAATTGGTTGAGAACCAACTCTTCCCTGTATAACAGGAACTGGAACAACAACTTAATTAGGTTCAACAAGAATTTTTCTCAACATGGAACTCCCACCATCTCCAAAATCATTCTCCAGAAACTTAGCAGTAATGGACTACACAATTCTAGTGCTACGATTTGGACAGTAAAACTTATATCCCTTTGATCTATCTGGATACCCAATAAAGTAGCCAGGAGTTGATTTATGTTCTAATTTCTTTTCAAATGGATTATAAGTCCTAACCTCAGCTGGACATTCCTAAACCTTAAGGTGAGCCAAACTTGGCTTTCGTTCTGTCTATAATTCAAAATGTGTCTTTGCAACAGCTTTACTTGGAACTCTATTCAAAATATACATAGCAGTTTTCAAGGCTTCACCCCACAAATATTTAGGCAAATTTGTTCTACTCATCATACTTCTAACCATATCTTTTAGGGTTCGATTACATCTTTCAGAAACATCATTCTGCTATAGTGTCCCTAGCATGGTGTATTGGGGCACTATTCCATACTCTTGTAAAAACTTTGCAAAATTACCCATATTTTGACCAGACTCATCATATTTCCTATAGTACTCACCACCACAATCAGATTTCACAACTTTAATAATTTTTCCACATTGTTTTTCTACTTCCAGTTTGAAAACTTTGAATTTCTCAAGTGCATGTGATTTATCGTTAATCAAGTAAACATATCCATATCGTGAGAAATCATCAATGAAAGTTATGAAGTATTTATCCCCACATATAGTGGAAGGCAAAGGTCTACTAATGTCAGTGTGTATCAAGTCCAAAATTCCATCACTCCTAGTTGAACCCTTTCTTGTAGATTTAGTTAGCTCTCCTCTTATGCAATCCACACAGGTTTCAAAATCAGAGAAGTCTAAAGAGGGAAGTATCTCATCTTTTACTAATCTTTCCATTCTATCCTTAGAAATATGACTCAAACACTTATGTCACAACATAAAGGATGATTTATGAATTAAAACCCTTTTCTTTGATACATTGGTAACACATGAGACATCACCAAAAGGAGCTAAAGACAATCTATATAAATCATCACATAAAATGTCATTTCCAATCAAACGAGAATCATTAAATAACTCAACCGTTCCGTCACCAAAATTAAATGTAAAACCACAAGCATCAAGTTTCGATATAGAAATTAAATTCCATTTCATTTGCAGTATATAAACTGTATTTTCCAAAACAAGATAAAAACCATACTCTAAAGTTAACTTCACTATTCCTATAAATTCAACCTTCACTTGAACTCCATTTGTAACGCTCAAGCTTACTTCATTCTCACTTGGCCTCCGTTTGCTTGTGAATCCCTGCAAGGAATTCGCAATATGAATACTAGCTCCCGAGTCTAACCATCAAGAATTCAAAGGCACATCTACTAAAAAAAGGCTCAAAACAAACTAAGGCCAAAGGAATACTTGGAGAACTTATTTTCTTTTCCAACCAAGTCTTGAACTTAAAATAGTCTTTATGCCAGTGACCCTTCTTTTTACAGAACTTGCATTGATCATTTTTTTTATAACTCCTTTGAGACCACTAAAATTTTTATTATGCTGACTTCGGTGGGATTTATTATCCTTACGAAACTTAGGTTTATGATTATGAAAAGGCTCCTTATTCTGTGATGGCTGAAAAGCTAATTGCACAGTTTCAACAGTTTTATGACGCATCCTATACTTTTCTTGGGCACACACTGCTATGAGCTCATTCAAATTCCATTTATCCCATTGAGTATTGTAAACAACCTTAAGCTGATTAAACTTGTTAGGAATACTATTCAAAACATGATAAACCATGAAAGGTTCCGCAATGGAAATGTCAATGGCCTTTAGTTTAGATGATATATTTATCATTTTCATGACATGCTCCTTAACCCCACTTGTACCATTATATTTCATGCTCATCAGCTTATCCATCAAATCCCCAATTTCGATTTTATCAGACTCAATAATTTTTTCTCCTATGACATCCATAAAACTTTTGACATTTTCATTATCGGGGATGACACTTTGAATGGAATCAGATATCGATTGCTTAATGATTTTCAAATAGAGTTTGTTAGTCATTTCCCACTTTTCATGTTCGACTACATATTCAACAGTACTCTTATCCGTGAGTTTCTCAAGCTTTTGATCCATTGCAAAATTCAAGCCCAGAAGACCAAGTGCTATTTCAACTTCTCGTTTCCATCTCACATAGTTATTCTCAGTCAAGATTTCAATAGCAGATAATTGATTCGAAACGTCACATATAATAACACTTTTGGGTAAGATATTATATGCAATAAATCAAAATTGTTGCGCAAAAATATATATATTTTTTATTGTAGAAAAAATCGAACAAATAATAATGAGTGCGCCATTTTGGCAACTACCACCTATTTTTATTTCAAAATATTTCTCTCATAGTGGGAAAGCAAGAATCGTCTCAATGCCCATAAAAAATTCAATCACAAAACAGTAATTATGTAACAAATTATAATTGTCAATTGATGAAAGGTAAAAATTCATATGTGATTGAGAAACGAAATTTGCAACAAAATTTCAAAATTTCAGTATACATATAAAAAATTGAAATTTAAGCACACAAATAATGGCAACATTTAAATGCATAAACATTTTAATGAAATAATACAAAAATTCGTCAATTAATTTTATTATTTATTCAATATATAATTTTAATTTGGTCAAGTTTAAATAAAATTTTTAATTGGGTCAAAATTGAAATCTTAGGGTTAAACCTTTTAAAAGTTTAAATTTGATACCCTTTTGAACTTTACATATTAACCCTGGATTGAAATTGAAAACTAGGTCCTTCGTATTTAAAATTGCACGACAGATCCTTATTTATGTAATTACAATATGACCCCCAACTGATAATTACAAACAGGGGTTTGAAGATAGGTTATTTACGGCAGAAGCCCCCGTCTACCTTTGGCCGTATATAAAAAATTATTTTAAATAAAATATGAGAAGAAATAAATAAATATTATTGAGAAAAGTAAAATAAAGAGCTAAAATAGAAAGCATGATCGGATTGCATAAAATTTTTGTCTCTTTAAATTATAGATACTAATGCATAAGATGCTCTTTATAAATAAAGAATTTTGTGAAGGTGTTCTAAATTTAGAGAGTAAAAAATTTTAAGCATTTCAACAAGTTCTTTATCTTTATCACGTCATTTTACATACTCCCAAATTATTATATTATTTTTCCTATCTTTTATTTTCGCTAGCTTCCCTTCAAATTGTTATATTATTTTTCTCTACTGAAATTTGAAATATTTTGAATGCATTTAGTTATAGAGAAAGAGTTTGACACTCCATATTTGGAGAATCATTCTCACTCTCTATTTTAAATATTAACTTAAAGAGTCTTTTAAAATATAATTTTAAGGGTTGACTCTTTTACATAGAGAGCATTTTATATTTAAAGAGCTTTTTGAAAATACTCTAAGTGACAAGAATCCAACTTCTACTATGGTGGCACATTCCATCATTAAATTCCAATCCCTAACTTTAGTTATAGTACGCATTGGTGGTGAGTCTGGAACTTGACTAGAAGATTGTTGGTCGAGGCCGAGATGTATGATTTGGTTTCGTTGGAAGATTTAGGTCTACTTATGATCTTCGATTTTAATTTGTTTTCACTAATAGAAAGTATAACTCTAGCACAATTAGTGTACTTGAAAACAACCAAGTTTTTCACAAGAACGTTGACATGCCTATGGATTGATTTACCTCCAATTATGTTTGTGATTGAATTTACAATAGTGGTGTTGCAAGATTGTTGGATTAACTTATTTCGTTAAATATAATTTTTTAAAAAATAATTTTATTTATGGATAAAAATTTTAAATATGGTCAAACATGCAATTTGTTTAGCTTCTGATTATTTGTTGTTAGTTCATATGTACTCAATTTCTACTGTGGATTAAATAAATATTAATAGGCTCCATCAACCCCTTTTTTTAATTGTTTGATTATGATTGGCTCATGTTTAACAAAGCTTTTTGAGATTACGAGTAGGTCAAATTTCAATTTTAACCAAGTTTAAATCGATGCACAATTTATTTTAACATTTTAACCAAACATTTCATGAAATTTACAAGTTTATAATCTCAAAAAACTTTATCGAACAGAAGTTTAATAACAAGTGGATAATTTTATTATCTACCATCAAATATTTGATGTTTAATTATTGATTAATTTGATTAGTAGGGTTTTTTTTACCTAACCCACGAATAACACCTCCCAAGTTTCCATATTTCATTTAAATTATCATTTGAGCCCATATGTCCAATTTTAATTTTAATTTTGTTTCTCAACTTTAGGGGTTGACTATAAATGAAGTGGGACATATTTTTATCACAACCATGCGACGATTTAGTCTAATGAAGATTTAAAAGGTTTCATTATTGGAGATTAATTATGCATTATAAGATGAAAGATTGACTACTAACTTGCTCCTCTTAAAGATTGTAAATGAACTTACTATTCGAACAATATTATCAACATTTTTCCTTATTTGCATTCCTTTTTAATTATAATAAATATCTTTATCTTTACTTAATACTTATTGTCTTTTTGCTTTTCTTTTTTTTTTTTTGGTCTTAATTTAATCATCAATCTCTATTAATTAGCATTTCGGAAAAAATATTATGTCACACTTTTGTGTTTCTTGTTTTTTGCTTACATTTTAAAATACGTTAGGTAGAAACTATTATATATCAATAAAAGATACACTAATTAATAAAAGATTTTAATCTTAAAAATACAATGAAAAGAATGGTTGAGGACACAAGCACGCAATGAGATAAGATTGTGAAATAAATATTAGCGAAAAATAAAAAATATGCCGGCAACATAACCAACCTATTACTAACAATTGTTAATTTTTGTCATAACATTAAAGGCAATTTTTTTATAATAAATAATATTTGACCTAATTCAATTGGTTAAAACGTAAGAGTTTCCGATTGTCCATCTGCTATATAAATCATAATACTATCTTCTTCTTAGATCAAAATAAGAAATGGCGAAACTATGCATAATTTTCATGCTTTGCTCGTTAGTGATTATCAGTATTGTTGCCGCAGGTGGCCTTAAAAAAGGTCCGGAAGCTGTCGAAAAGTGGTTCACAAACATACCATATGCGAAAGAAAAATTGACCAAACTTCATTTCTACTTTCATGACACGGTAAGTGGCAATAATATAACTTCTTATTCGGTGGCTCAATCCAACATGACATTCAAGTCCCCAACTTTATTTGGTCTAGTAAGTGTTGCAGATGATCCTTTAAGGGAGGGGCCGGAACCTGACTCGAAGATCTTGGGTCGAGCCCAGGGGATATACAGTTCGGCCTCACTAGAAGAGTTTGGTCTACTTATGACCCTAAATTTCGTTTTCACGGATGGAAAGTTTAATGGTAGCACGCTTAGTGTATTCGGACATAATCCGGTTTTTGGCAAGTACCGAGAGATGTCTATTGTTGGTGGCTCAGGTGTTTTCCGGCTGGCGCGTGGTATCGCCACTGCACAAACTGTTTGGTATAATCTTACCACCAATAATGCAGTTGTTGAATATACCCTAATGGTTTTGCATTATTGATTTCCATGTTGGGTTTTCTTTATTTGGGATTTGGTAAGGTCTTGCTCTTTGGTCTGTACTGTACTCATGCTATTTCTAATTTTCTAGCTTCTTAACGTTAAAGGAGTTATTATTGAGAATAAATGGGAAGTATTTTGATTATTGACAGTTGTCATTCAGCACGCGTTTGATTCTGATTATTTGAAAAAAAAAAAAAAAAAGAGAGAGAGAAAAAAAAAAGAAATGAATTTTTGGCTAGCAAAAGTTGGATTCTAAAGAAATAAAATAAACTCGATGACTTTCGGGACATCTACCCACCAAATATCACTCATAACTTGGTCAAAAATCGTTTTAAACCCCAACCTTGAAGCAAGGGGAATAAATTTGCATTGAAACTTTGATAATGCATATTTGTGATGTGGGCCCTTGGCAAGGATAGAAATGATATACATACGTTCGAGCGATAAATTTTTAAAATTTTCAATTCATACAATAGGTCTTCCACCTAATCCTAAAACGTTTATGTTTTGTTCTCAACCTGCAGGTCAAGTAAGAAGTTGGTTATCAACCTTTAATAAAAGAAATAAGTTAGTCCTCAATCTTTTCTTTTAGTTGCACAATGAGTTGGTCCTCAACTTTTTGGACCAAGCTATATGGGCACGGATGATCGCGGGGATGACCGCACACACTCATAAATGGAGGTCGGTATTTTTTTAATCACTTGGGACACACCTCGGCATATGAGGGTGCGGTCACCCATTGTGTCAACCATGATGTTCGTTTGACATTTTCCCAACTTTTTTATGTAATTAGTCAAGTTTAACATGCATTGAACATTATTCTAAAATATTTTATAGGTGCTATAAAAATAATATTTTAAATGTGAGAATATAAAAAATAATTAGTACAAATTGTTCGTCAAATGTACATTTATCACAATTAAATAGTTGACAATATAACTAATGATAATATTGTTTAAATGGTTTAAATGCTTAATAAATTAAATACATATTAAAAAATGAAAAAAGAAGGGTATTAATGAAATAATTGAATATATATTGAAAAGCGAAAAGTAAAGGTATTATTAAAATAATTGAATTATAGTAAGAATAGCATCATCTAAAAAATAATTCTCACTTGACGTTATATGAGGGATGGCTATGGAGGAGGCTGTAATAGGCTAATATGATGGGAGGCCCTTGGTCCATATCTTATTTTGCTTTGTAACTCTTTTCTTAAAAAAGTTATATTTTGGCCCAAATTTAGAATTAGCCCACTATCGGTTTTCTCTAATATTTGCCCACTTCCAACCTGATATCTTACATGGACCAAATTTTAGAATTAGCCCACTTCCAAATCTCTTGCTCAAAATAGTATTTAATGTGGTCGGTGAAAGGCAAAGAACAACCTTATTTTTGCTTCAATAGTCCAAAGAAATAAAACCCAAATGACAAGATAGAATTAGATTAATTGATGTTTTAACCCCTTCACATCAGAAAGTATATCCATGTTAATAGGCTTATGAGCAAGAAAATTATCCAATGGCATCATTTCGGATCGGACACTATCCACTTCGTATTCTGCCTCACTTTATGTTGATGTGTTAGGTGCTTTAGCACCTTGAAGTGTGGCCTATGTTTGATGATCTGGTGTTTCGTTACAAGGGCATAACAATAGTCCCCCAAGTCTATAGATGGATATTTATATAATATGTGGGCTGTTGAATAAACTACGTTAGTCTTTCCAAGTCCATATAATGCATAGTCCAGCTAGGGACAATGCTCTGAATGGTAGCAGCTATGATAGAAGCTGGATTGGCAGAAAGACTATCCTATAGGAGGACGAGACTCTAAATGGTAGTAGGTTTGAGAGAAGCTGGATTGGCAGAGGCGTTGTCCTACATGAGGATGATGCTATGAATAATAAAAACTTTAAGAGAAGCTGATTGGCAAAGGCGCTATCTTATAGGATGACGATGTTCTAAATGGTAGCAGCTTTGAGAAAAGCTGGATTGACAGAGGCGCTGTCCTACAAGAAGACTAGGCTCTGAATGGTACAACTTTGAGAGAAGTTGGATTGGTAGATGCATTGTCCTATAGGAGGATGAGGCTAGGGTATGGTTTGGTTATAGGTCGATTCGGTCAAAATCATAATCGTACCACCAAATTTTTTATCATACCATAACCGCACCATAACCACGTAAATCGGTTTGGCACAGTTCGGTTCGGTTAATAATCACGAAAATAAATTATTTTTTGTAGGTTAATCTATCAAATTGATATAAAACAATTTATGAAAAAAGTCAATGAAAACAAAAACACAATATTCCAAACGAAAATGTAAACATTATCCCAATCTGTAAAATACAAATTTAACAAACAATATTATAAATATAACAATACTAAACTTTTTCTCCATTCTTGATTGTTGTGCATCGAAGTTGATTTATTTTTCCCCACAAGTCTTACTAGCATAGATCAGTACTCAAAGTTAATTCCTATATAGTAAATAAGAAATATAAGTAAAGAATACAACGATACTATTTATTCCAGAATGGTCTTAACTAAGATTTAAATAAAAAAAATGTACATCTTCGTCGGCTTTCTTCTCACTAAACGTTGCACAAGTTCTAGAGTATGATGAAGGAGTAAAATTTTCTACACACAATAGAAAAAATTAACAATAAAAGGAAGTGTATAAATAACAAATATAAAACAATAAATCCTATCATGAATATCAGTCCAAAGCCAATCCCGAGCACACATTAAAGCTTTACAGTTTTCGGGTGAAGCCTATTTCTATATGGACTCACAAATCTACCACTTGTACAATAGATACTGGAATGGGTGATAAATCTCTTGCAACCTTTTGTAAAGTCGGATATTTTATTGAATTTGCTTTTCATCATGTCAATAAATCAAAACCATCCATCCTTGGCAATATTGGTTTGTCTAGAAAAATATCGAACTCTGTTTTTACATGATCAGCAGTAATAGAATGGCTAACAAATGTAACAAATTTTCGAAGGCGACGACGACTTGAACCGTGGAGACAGTGGAGCTGTGCGTGAGTTTGTGGTTTGTGGAGAGTAGGGTTTGCATATATATTGTCATACTAATGCTATTATTTTGCACTAATGATAAGTAAGTTGGCCGGCTGAGTCAGATAGATGTAATGGGTGGGATTTTGTTTTGGGCTGGATAGAAAAGTAGTGTAAAGCCCAATAATTAATTCAATTTTGTGTGTGTGTGTGTTTTTTTTTTGCTTTATTTTTTTATTATTTTTTTAGTGGGTAATCGGTTTCGGTTCGACGGCATAAATATCATACCCGCACCGCCACGAACCGATTTATTAAAATCAAATACCATATCCATCTCATTGCACCATTGGTACGATTTTTTTTCGTCCCATTCGATTAGGTTAATCGCGATTTTCGATTTTGACGGTTCAAATTATCATCCGTAGATGAGGCTCTAAATGATAGCAACTTTGAGAGAAGCAAGATTGACACAGGTGCTATCCTATAGGAGGACGAGGATTTGAATGGTAGCAACTTTGAGAGAAGTTGGATTGGCAGAGAGGCGTTGTCCTACAAGAGGACAAGGCTCTGAATGTGAATTCGTGCTAATGATTTGAAGGTTGTTGCATGTTTCCAAGAAAAACAGCTTAACCGTCGCTTGCTCCCAAGAAAAGGTTGAAACTACTATACATGGCAAATGACTTTTGAGGCTCGAGGAGACGCATCATAAACTGAGCAGCTAAACCAGCCATTATAAACTAAGCCGCCATGCCACAATAACATGGATATGTTTTTTTTTTTTGACTTGATGTTTGTAGGTTTACCTTCAGTTTCCATTTCTACATAGTTTTCTACTACCTTTGTCTCCACAACCTTGTCCAAGGATGCCATTTCTCTCTCTCTCTTTCTCACTCTCTACGTTTTAGTATATATAGTATACTGATCAGTATTAGTGGAATTAGGTTTTCTAGTAGAGATATGGAAGTATATGTATATAACTACATTTTTTATTAAAGGGTGTAGATATAGTAGTAACAATTATTTCATTTGTACAGATGATTGAATTTCAGAAATTCAAATCAAAGAACAGGAGCATGCACCTGCCTCTTCTGTCAACCTATCTCTACAAAAATTTTGTACATTTAGCAAAATTTTAGAAGGAATATGACACTGTTTGAAGTTATGGATTGGGTGGGCTGGTCTCTTGAAGGATGGGAAAGCCTGTAGTTGAAAGGTATAACAGAGAAGAGCGTTTATGGGAAGTGTAAAAATCCGCTTTTGGAATGACCCAACACTGTGAGCTTTGACGATAACAAGTTATTTTTTGGAATAATGTTAATATCAGCGGTGCTAGAGCTCGATTTAGATGACAACATTTTATAAGTTCAATTAAATGAGTCATCTGAATTTACATTTAAATGAATCTATCATTTAATGTAATGTAACTTCCATTTAAGTTGGTGTTTAACACTAATGATGATAAATAACATTACTCTGTTTTTTACCTAAATTTTTTTCCTCATTATTACAATTAATTAACGTGCAACTAATTCTGTTTTTCTTAATGAAATAATTATAGAAGTGCAAGAGGATTGAACCACATGAGTAGGTTTTCTCAAGCACTTTATTATTATTAATTTTTTTTTTTCCCAAAGTGAGGAGCAATCGATGGAGAATATCTAAATATACAGTTGTTTGTGGTAATCGAGAGTAACTTGAATTAACCTATCAAAACTTATTGCGCAGGGTAATTGTTGACTCGAACAAATACTACTCTTAATTGTTTAGTGTAATAGAATTTTTATCTTTTCTTTTTCTTGTAATTAATAGAGCAACCAGTTGCATTTAGCTAACAAGAGTTGGATTTTTTATTTTTTTTCCCTAACTTTTTGCTTGCATGGTGATTAAAATAAGTTGAAGGAAAAGAAGACTAACAGAAACTTCTACCATGTATGGGGAGTCTTGCTTTGAGGAACTATGTGTTATATTATTATCTTATGATTAAGTAAAAGGTTTAGAAAGATTTTGAACTGAAGTCGTGTATATAAATTTTATGTTGCCAATGTTTTTAGATTCTTTTTATATTAGATTTAGACTCGAACAAAGAGTTGGGGATGTGTTTGGAGGGGAGATAATTGAAGGATTAAAAAGAAAAGAATGAAGGGTGGGGAATTATGAAAAAGTAGACCAAATGATTGCAGCCAAACAGGCGTGGTTGCTTTATATGAAGAAAAAAGTTGCTTTTATCATATGGGGCAATTAGGATTAAAGCCCAAATCTCTAAGTCTCTTATTCACATGAACTTATTTATTTATATTTGATTCGTAATACAACTGTGATTTAATTTGATTTTTCCCTTGTAGCAGGCCTTTTAGTATATATATTTTTAGTTAAATTACCATGAGAGTGGAATACTCATTGTTACATCTTAGTCTACGTGGTAGGTCAAATGACAATCAGCTAAGTAAAATGTCACGTAAGGTCAGCACTCCACTTTGTTTCACCAATTTCACATGCTTCTTTTGAGGTGATTAGGCCATGTCTTTAGATGCAAAGCTTAAAATATTATTGTTATGTGAGGCGATGCACCATCTTTTCTTTCTAGTATAGATCCGAAGCATTGTGCTTCTGCAACAAGTCTCGTCTCGACCTCATTCCACACACAATACATTGCACTGTAAGTGATGTAACAATTTTAAAGTGGTGCTGGCTAATTAGATCACAACTTTTCAAACTATGTTAAGGGGCATGGAAGCCACATGCATGTGGTTATGAATTGACACAATTGAATATGACAAGCCGAGCCATTAGGATGAACTCATGTGTCAAGTATCCAACGATGTTCTCTTCTACATGCCTTTTCTACGTATAAATACTATGTTCTCTCTCATTCAAAAAGGGGTTTATAAGTGTATTCTCAAACCCGGCATGGCGGCATTCGTAGTTTTCATTCATTGTCCACATCCAAGATATTTCATAATCTAAATTAAGCCCAGAGTACACACGATTATTGCACCATCATCGAAGCTACGCTCTGTACATTCCAATGTGACTATTCAAGTATCAGGTACATACATTTGGACAAAAGAAGAGTTGAGATCCATTGCTAGTGGGGCGCAAGACTCATCAATAATTAAAAAATAATAGCACGATATTTAATACTTTAAACATTGTACACTCGTTGATCATCATGCTCTTTGTGATCATATGTCAACTCATTGTCGCTTCGCAACCACTATCTTCTTCAAACCTACTTCAATGATAGTTATATATCTAGTATGTTCCATAAAAAAATATACAGTATTTTCTCTTGATAACCTAAATATTTCAATAATTACTTTACTTCTAATTTTTGTTATATGAACATATGCTATGACTAATATGACTAACGAAACAAATATCGAATAGGACAAAAGAATATTAAAATGTGATCAAGTTTTGTAAATTATTTTGTTTAATCCAACCTATCAAATTATTCTATCCCATACCAAACATTTCTTCAATGTCCTGAATTTTACCTATGGACAATCGAAAAATGTCACCCTTCAGAGTTATCATTGATTATATTAATGTCATCACGATAATACATTAGGTCACTGATCACACCTAGTTTAAGGTTGCACAAGCTGGTCTGTAAATTTTTTTATTTCTTAATAAATTCAACATTCGATTTGGCTTTGCAACATGATGGTAAATTGGGTATGCATCCATTTCAACTTATCCATTCTCCAGGGAATTTAAGATTCGTGTTTTACCGAATCGAATTAAGATTGCTTTATTTACTAATAAGACGATCTTCGATACGAAACAAAGTTAGTATGAACGTTGAAGACTTTCAAATATAACAATTATAAAGTTTTTATTTGTTCGATTATCATGTATGGTATAACATCTAAAATCAAAATATCATCACTTATCACTTAATAATCGAGGGGAATATTCGCCGTTTGTGGCCAATTTTTTTTTTTAAATATATTAAAATTGCAATATTTTAGATTTAACGGAAGAGAAGATTAACTAAGGTTGGACTGCTCGACTAGTCATTGGATTTGGGACTAACGGGCTAATTCTTGCCAGATCTATTTACAGTCCAATTTGACCCATCTAAATATTTTGAAGTGTGACAATTCTCTTGAAGACATAATTCAAAGATATCTATTATGTCTTAAACAATTTAATCTTTTACAAAATTTAGTTTAATAGATAAGAGATCCCATGACATTTGAGTCACGTCCTTACCTATTGAGACATTGCAAAATAAGGAATTCAAGTGAAAATTTAGAACGCTAATTTTTGAACGCAACAAATTATGAAAAAATAAACTCATGAATTTTATTAATTGAAAGATGATAAAAAAAATAATTATGAATTAACCCTTTATTTAACATAAAAATCTAGTTTAAACAAATTAAAGCAGAAAAAGATTCAAAATAAACTAAATAACAAAAATAGCACTAAAACTTTAAAAATAGTTAATTCTACTCGTTTAGTCATTTTCTTTCTGAATTGGTATTATGGCCCCTCGATTGAAGCTCGACTGCCACACCTGCACTATTACAATTTTTTTTTATTCCCTTTTTGATCAAATTCTTCTTCAATTCATTTTGCCATCTGTTCTACATCACCTGTTTATGAAAATTCTGCATTTGTTGGATTTTGAAGAAAAAAGAGTTCGTTCTTACATGAATAAAAGTGTTGAAGACAATTTATTCAATACGATTATGCTCGAACTCAATTACAAAAACTTGTGCTGCTCTTAATTGGACTAGGAATCATGCATGGGCAAATGCTATTATGTTGAATTCATTTCTTGATATATGTGGCGGAAGCCCTAATTAGTATTCGAGGCAACTATATAAATCAATGAACAATATTTTTTCAACAATTTTTTCTTTCGGAATATTATTAAGTGCTATCAATTCCTCCCAATGAAAAGGGTTTAAGAACTTATTAGGGTCTCAAGCCTAGTTCGTCTAGAGACCACTAAAATCGAGAAATTAAAATTATGATTATTATTATTATTATTATTATTATTATTATTATTATTATTATTATTATTATTATTATTTTGGCTCATTGAACGAAAATATACTCACACAATTAGACCTTATGTTTGAAAATAGTGGGTAAGACAATTAAAATCAAGGGTAGCACACTTAATTTTGGGTCAAGTGATCTTATAAAAATTGTTACACGTAAGAGTGCACGTAGAGTACCTAAGGGGGTTATTCATGTTCAAGATCAACCATATTCTGCAGAGAGGATTGGGTCTTTTCCTTTCTCAGCAGATGCATTACAGATTCTCGAGTCATTATAAAATTTTGAATTTTTTATGACATCCAACTACCCCTCCGCCGAAATAGATTTCAGTACTAATAGAATTATGAAAGGAGCGGATAATTTTGAACAAAAAAAAAAGGTGTGATAACATTGTAATAAGGTGACCTACTATCACCCATTGGCGAATTGGTGTTAAATGGGTGAATTTGGGTTTGGATTGTAATGATCATTCGTGTATGCCACAGGCAGTTAGTTCATGTCCAGTTTATATCACTTGTCTGGGTTGAGTTTTGTTTGAATATGGGCCGTGACAAAGCCCAATGTTTCATAGGAAAATCTAGCCGTACCGACGTCGACCCATTTTCACCAAAATATATGAACATTGCTTAATGTCCGTTTGACATGGTTTTTGAAAAGCTAATAAGAGCTTTTCAAACCTAAAAGTTGCTTTAGAACCCATTTGGCTAATTTCTAAACCAATGTATCTTCCTTTAAAAGTACTCACGGAATGGTAAGTTTTTTTTTAAAAATTAGTTATTCAATAAAACTTAATGTAACTTCCTTTAAAAACTATTTTACAGAAAACAAAAAACAAAAGCAAAAAATCCACATTAATATCTTAGGTAAACATTTAAGGGAAAAATTCATAAAATAGGTCTTAAGTATAGACCAATTCAATTTTAACAAAACAAGTTTACAATTCCACAAGATAAATAAATAATTGAAAATGTTTTATTAATTAAATATATTAAAGTCACAATTATATGATTTTTGGTCATTGTTACGTACTTCTAGTCACAACTTATTTATTGGTCACATATTATCAAATAAATTGCTCACTAATCAAAAATTTTAAAGATCACAATTTATTTATTAATCATAAATCATAAATTTTGTAGGTCACAATTTATTTTCGAGTCACAAATTACCATTGGTTACAAATTCGAATATTTAGATTAATATTATTTATTGGTCACTAATCAAAAATTTTATGGACCATAATTTATTTATCAATCATAAATCATAAATTTTACAGGTCACAACTTATTTCACGATCACAAATTATCAAATTAGTTAGTCACAAGTTATTTTCGAGTCACAAATTACCATTGGTCACAAATTCGAATATTTAGATCAATATTATTTATTGGTCACAAGTTATTCATTTTATCGATCACATATTGTTTATTGGTTACATATTAAACAGTTGGTCACAGATAAAAAAAAAAAAAAACACACCACACCCACCTCATCCCCACCCCACGTCCAATGCTCGAATATCAACACCAATACTTGATCACAAATTAACCAAATAATCCCTTCCCAACCCCATACTGACACCAATCAAAAGTCAAGCCATCTTATCACCACCGTCAACACTACCATTACCACCACCTCCATCTCTACCTCGACCATTACCACCACCACTGTCGTAGCGCACAGCACCACCACTGCACCGTACCACACCATATCACACTGCACCACACAACACCATATCACACTGTACCGCACCATACCACACCTCATCCCATAGCATAGCACACCACAACAACCGTAAAATCGCCACCGCATTGCACTGTACACCACAAGCGCACCGTATAACCCACCACTGCACTGTACCATCATCGTTGTAGCAGCGATCATGAACCGCCCCAAACATCCGCCATCGGCTACCACAAATCATGACTCCATAGATATATACGAAGAAATCAAACTCAATTTTTTTTTAAAACAACATATCCACCTCCACCTCACCCAAACACCACTCCTTCTCTTCCCCTTGCACGATCTACAACGTCGGCCGCTTGTCCTGCGCCGTCCAGAGATAAAATGGCCACCTATGACCAAAGATTTGCAACATCGACCACCTATCCTGATATGTAGCGCTAAAGGTTCGATGTGAGAAAATGCCGTATGCATGTGACAAGCGGCATTCACGTCATGTTCTCGTCCTCATTCGCTAAGCTGTAGCTTTGGATGACAAAATCGCGAAATTCATTATTACATTAATCATGTCTGATTCAAGTACGCATCCGTCATATTTATGTATTTCTTGACGTTTTAACATGAAAGAACCGATGATTTAAAGCAATAAATTATCCTACAAGTAGTGTCAGAGTCTTTTCATGTTGAATCACTGAGAATCAAATGTTTTAATTTGGTTCTTGCAATATTTTATGAAATTTTTAGATTTGACAGCTTTGAATTTAGTTTTGTTGAATTTGAAAACTATTTAGTATATTTTTTCGTTATTATCTTTCATTATTCAGATTAATAGATGAAGAAATTTTCAGATTATGAATTTTTTTGAGGAATTACAGTTTTTTTTTTGTTGAAAATTTAGAATTATGAATTTTGGTTTCTTTGGATTTAGATTTCGATATAGTATATATAATAAAAAAATTTGGGGCTGCTGGCCGGGGCTGCAGCTTCACTACTGTGTGCAGCAGCGCAGCCGACGTCATTGCTTCAGGAGGCGCCCACCAAGAAGGAGAAGAGAAGAAGAATTTTTTTTTTAAAGGGTTCTTCAGTTTTTGGTTGTTTTGGGGGTGGGGGGCCTCACGTGTAAATTGAATAACTTGAGGCCCCTGCTTGCAATTAGGGTTGGTTAAAATTAAGGTTTCAGTCCCTAACCTTTAAGTTATATTAAGATTTGGACCTTTAAGTTTTGAATTTAATAATTCAGTTCCTAAAGTTTAAAAATTAATTAATTCAGCTCATTAAAGTTCTGAATTTTATAATTAAAGTCCTCAAACTTTAATTATTAATTCAAATTGACCCCCAAAGTTTCAAATTTTTAAATTTTGATCCTTAAAGTTTTGAATTGGTCAATTTTAGGCCCCTAAAGTTTTAAATTTGTTCTAATTGATCCTCTAAAGTTTTGAATTAATTAATTATGATCCCTAAAGTTTCAAATTTGTTAATTTCAACCCCTAAAGTTTGGAATTAATTAAATTTGCCCCCATAGAGTTTTGAATTATTAATCCTAAGGCCCCTAAAATTTAAAACTAAATCAAATATGTAAAATTGGTGATTCTCTTTCTCAAATTTTGGTACTAATGACTCTTTTAAGAGATATAATGTTCAAAAGTTAGTTAATTGAAGCAACATGTTGCCAAAGCAACCTCTCTTGTAGAAATTAATTAATTTAGAATATTAAAAGGTGTTTGTGCATGTTTTATTCATGAAAATATTGGTCGGCCCAAAGGAAGGTCAATATTTAGCCGAATATATGTGCACCTGTGGTGATAAACATGTGACGATTATTTGGGGGTCCAAAGAAAGGTTTATTGATTGACACGTTGTTTTATTGTTAATGTTTGATCACCACGCCAAGAGTACCGTTTGCAAATCAATATTTCTGTTCAAAGACTAGATATTGTTATTGTGCTAGGTATCTTGTGATGGGCCATACCACTATTTGAGAATATTATTATTTGCATATTAAAGATATTCATGTGAGCTATTCATAATAATCGTTCTCTAATTCAGTTTCAGGTTCTGCTGTTAATATCTTTGCTAGCATCAATTCAATTACAATGCTAAATGGCTAAAACTTCAGGGCATGGCAAGAGAACGTGATGATTGGTCTCGGAGTCATGGACATGGACCTTGCTTTATGGGTCGATCAACCTGCTGCACTGACTGATAAGAGTACCTTTGATGACAAGAGGGAGATGGAAAAGTGGTAACGATCGAACTGCATAAGTTTAATGGTCATGAAGCGTGCTATTCCAGAAGCATTTCGGGCACTATGTCTGATAAGGTGACTACGGTTAAGGGTTCTCTTGAGGATCTTGAGAAGAGGTTTGTCAAAAATGAAAAGGCTAAAATAAGTACACTTTTAGCAAACCTTGTCTCAATGAGGTATAAAGGGAAATGAAACATTCGGGAGTACATTATGGAAATGTCTCACATTGCTACAAAACTAAAGACACTCAAGTTGGATTTATCTGAAGACTTGTTAGAGCACTTGGTTCTGATATCCCTTCCGGCACATTTCAGTCAATTCAAGGTGAGTTACAACTGTCAAAAGGACTCATGGTCCCTTAATAAGCTCATCTCACACTATGTCCAGGAAGAGGAAAGATTGAAGCATGAGAAGACAGAAAGTGCTGATTTGGCCACCATCTCTAAAGACAAAAGGAATAAAAAAATGAAGATTAATTAGGAAGCTGCGGGTAAAGCACCGCAAAAGAAACAATATAAGGAACCAACTAAAGGTGGTTGTTTCTTCTGTGGAACTGCAGGTCATAAAAAGAAGAAATGCACCAATTACCATGCATGTCGTGTAAAGAAATGTATTTTTCTTCATTTGGTTTGTTCTGAGGTTAATTTAACTTCGTTACCTAGACATACATGGTGGATAGATTCTAGTGTAACAACTCACATCACTACATCTATGCAGGGTTGCCTGAGTTACCAAAAACCAAGTGATAGTGAAAGATATATCTATGCTGGCGACGACAAGAAGGTGGAAGTAGAGGCAATAGGAAAATTTAGATTATTGTTAAAGATTATATTTTATTTGGATCTTGTTGAGACATTTATTGTACCATCTTTTAGACGAAATTTGATTTCTATTTTTGTTTTGAACAAATTTGATTACACTTGTTCATTTGAAAATGAAAAATCTAGTTTGTTTTATGATTCAAAATTGGTTGGTTCTGGTTCTTTATCAGGTTACGATAATCTTTATTTAATTGATACAATTATTTCTTTTAATGAATCGTTGCATGTAAGTACTTGAGGTATAAAGCAAAAATTAAACGGCGAGAATTTTGTCTCGTTGTGGCACAAGAGATTAGGTCACGTCTCCAAAAAGAGAATTGAGAAACGTGTGTCTGATGGGATTCTCGAATCTCTTGACTTCACAGATTATGATTTGTGTGTCAATTGTATAAAGAGAAAACAAACCAATAAAAGGAGATTTCAAGCTAATAGGACTTCGGACGTCTTAGAACTTATACATGCGGATATTTGTGGACCATTCCCTGAGGGTTCTTGAAATGATCAACAATATTTTATAACATTTATAGACGACTTTTCAAGATATGACTACATATATCTCATTCATGAAAAATCACAGTCATTGGATGTGTTCAAAAACTATAAAGCTGAAGTTGAAACCAACTCAGCAAAAGGATTAAAAGCGTCAGATTTGATCGTGGGGGTGAATACTATGATAGATATGACGGTTCAGGTGAACAACGTCCAGGACCATTTGCTAAATACCTAGAGGAATGCGACGATTCCCCCACTATGGATGGTGTTGCTGAGAGATGAAACAGAACGTTTAACGACATGGTGAGGAGTATGATTAGTCATTCTACCTTATCAGAATCTCTCTGGGGTGAAACATTAAAGACCGCAGCTTATATACTCAACAGAGTTCCAACTAAGGCCACTGATAAAATCCTATATGAGCGTTGGACGGGCAAGAAGCCTAATTTGAAACATATACATATTTGGGGGTGTCCAACTGAGGCAGGGCCCTATAAGCCAAATGAAAAGAAATTGGATGCAAGGACCATCAGTTGCTATTTTATTGGATATTCTGAAAGGTCCAAGGGTTACAAGTTTTATGATCCCACAACTAAGGCAATTTTCGAGACAAGAAATGCTCGATTCTTTGAGGATGTTGAGTTTGCGGAGGGAGAAAGGGATACAGGCTTTGTCTTTGAGGAGGAATATGTTGAAATTTCTCCAATTGCCATTGACAATAATCAGGTTTCTATCTCTGATATTGTTCAAGAAGCAACTCTGGATCAAGACAATGTCATACCTCCCTCTCAAGATCAAGAAATTATTCCAGAAGAACAAAATCTACAACCTCAAGGACCAACGTCATTAAGAAGATCTACTAGAGAGAGAGAGGAGAAGTGCGATTTCGGACGATTACATCATATTTCTCCAAGAACATGAAGTTGACATTAGAATGGTGGAAGATGATCCGATCAACTTCCGTCAAGCCATGGAAAGTTCTAACTCTCAAAAGTGGCTCGATACCATGAATGAAGAGATAAAGTCCATGAAGGACAATGACGTATGTGACCTCATTCTATTGCCTGAAGGTGCGAAACCCATTGGTTGCAAATAGATATTTAAGACCAAGAGGGATTCGAAAGGTGATGTAGAGAGGTATAAGGCTCGTCTTGTCGCAAAGGGCTTTACATAGAAATAAGGCATCAATTATTAAGAGACTTTCTCTCCGATTTCTTCGAAAGACTCTTTCAGAACTATAATGACATTGGTAGTGCATTTCACTCTTGAGTTACATCAAATGGATGTTAAGACATCATTTCTCAATGGTGACATTGATGAAACAATTTATATGGTACAGCCAGAAAACTTTGTATCGGACGATGCAAAGCAAATGGTTTGTAAATTAAAGAAATCCATCTATGGACTCAAACAAGCGTCTCGTCAATGGTATTACAAGTTTCATCAGGTGATCATCTCATTTGATTTTGAGATGAATTTGGTCGAAAATTGTATATACCACAAGTTCAATGGGAGCAAAAATATTTTTCTAGTTTTATATGTTGATGACATATTGCTTGTCATCAACAAAATCAAGAAATTTTTAGCAAAGAATTTTGAGATGAAAGATCTTGGTAACGCTTCTTTTGTATTGGGAATTCAAATACACAAAGATCATTCTCGGGGTATTCTTGGATTATCACAAAAAAGCTATATCGAAAAGGTACTTAAAAGATATGTCATGCAAGATTATAAACCAGGTGACACCCTGTGGCTAAAGGAGACAAGTTAAGCTTAAGTCAGTGCCCTGAAAATGACTTAGAAATTAAAGAAATGCAGAAGATTCCTTTTTCTTCAGCTATAGGGAGTCTGATGTATGCTCAAGTTTGTACGCGTCTGGATATAGCGTACATTATTGGGATGCTAGAGAGATATTTAAGTAACTCGGGAATGGATCATTGGAAAGCAGCCAAATGGGTCATGTGGTATTTACAGAAAATAAAAGACTACATGCTCACATACAGGAGATCAGATCGGTTGGAGATCATCGGTTATTTTGATTTCGATTTCGCTGGATGCCAAGATAATAGGAGATCCACTTCGAGCTATATTTACCTGCTTGCTGGAGGTGCTATTTCCTGGAAGAGTGCTAAACAGACACTCATAGCTACTTCCACCATGACAGCGGAGTTTATAGCGTGTTATGAGGTATCAAATCATGGAATATGACTGCGTAATTTTGTCACTGGGCTACGCATTGTAGACAATATAGAAAGACCACTTAAGATATTTTGTGAAAATAAATCAGCAGTGTTGTATTCCAATAACAACAGGAGCTCGATGAAATCAAAACATATAGAGATCAAGTTTCTGGTTGTTAAAGAAAGAGTTTAGAGTGGACAAGTGTCAATAGAGCATGTTGGAACAAACTCTATGGTTGCGAATCCGCTTACTAAGGGATTAATACCCAAGGTCTTTCATGAGCAGGCTGTTCATATGGATGTAATGTCTCTTGAAGACATCTAGTTTCAGTGGGAGTTTGTATTTTTGCTTTCATCTTGGACACATGTACTGTTATTTTGGATACGATTTAAGATTAAAGTTATTTTCGATTATAAAGTTATTTGGTTTATTATCTCTGAACTTATTTAAAATGATCTTACTAAGGTGTTAAGGTGGATCAGTTAAAAATAGGCATGTTACAGATCACATTACATGTAATTTTCATGCTCCACATTCATGCTTGATCCATGTCATTCGGTTATATCGATATACGTGACAATTGATGGGTTTAGCTACATGAAAGTAGCGAAAGCTACTTTAATCCTATGTTGATATGATTGATGGACGAGATTGTTTTGAGGAGGCATTTAGTAATAATAGCAAAATTTTGAGTACTCATAAGGTTATATTTAATGCACAATTATAAGGTAACACATATAGCCCAAGTGGGAGATTGTAAAGATTTTTAATCCATCGATGGACATATATGTGTGAATAATTGTGGGTTAAATTAAAGGCTATCAAATTCAGTTAAACCTAATTAAAGTGATCTAATAAGGATTCGATTTTGGGTTTTAATGTATCCAATTGAGACGTGGGTTTACATATGTGTAGAGACCGGATTCAAGTCCTAATTCTATGATGGGACGAATTAGGTCAAATGGCGTCGCTATATAAATATGGTTATGGTCCCCAGATTATACGTATGTACTATTCATTCTCTTCTGCATCCCATCACAGAGAGAAAAAGGAGACTGCGTGTAGATTTGGAAAATAAAATCGCTAATTTCATTATTGCATTAACCATGTCTGATTTAGGTACGCTTCAGCCATATTTATGTATTTCTTGATTATTTAACATGAAAGATCCGATAATTTAAAGTAATATATTATCCTACATAAGCAATACACATTGTAAGCGGTTGAGCACCACGCAGTGAGTGGTTGAGCTGCTGTGAGTTTTCTTCACATCATGAGGTTTAGCGATAGTGGGGTGGGTAGAAAGAGGAGTTAGGAAAATAAATTAGGATTTTGATAAATGGGTGCGTGGGGTGGGTGTTTAAACTAATTTAATTTTTCAATAATTTTATATAATATTATTTAAAAATAAATTAATATCTAATTTTTAAACAAAAAAACTATACGTCTTTTATTTTTGAATTGAGAATTTAGAAACTAGGGATGGATGTAATTTTCACAACGTTCAAATGTGAAAAGATTCTCTCTCTCTCTCTCTCTCTCTCTCTCTCTCTCTCTCTCTCTCTTGTTTTTCACCCAATTTTAAGCTGTAATGTAATTATTCAAAAATAAAGTAGAGACAAAATTTCAAAGAGGCTTTCGATATGATTTACAGTCCATGTAAAACAAGATGAACTTCACCAATTTATGAACTAGGAGTTGAAGAAAAAGAAAATTTCCACTTTAAACTTCATGTTTCTTAAATTCTTAATCGTGCCCTTTTTCATCGTGCAACGTGCCTAATTTTTTTATTTTTTATTTTAACTCAAAACACTTTAATACTCACTCTTTACTTCAAAATATGCTAGTGTTCAAAACTGATCGAGTGAACACTTTTTGTGCTTCCTCAAACTCTCCTTGATACAAGTATAGATATTGAACTACCAACACTTTCTCAGTCGAGCATGTCGCACAGAGCTTGTCTAATGCGGTTTGCCTGACTAACGTGATTTGCAAGTTATTGCGTCAGCCTAAAGGTTTACCCAATGCACATCCAAAGGGTAACGGCTGCGAATTCCCCTGTCATAAAAAAAAATAATATTAATAATAAAGGTATAGATATCGAAGATCTCTCATTGTAAGGGCATTATAGAGTATGAGGCATTTAATTAGATGGATTCCAATATTCAAATTTTGCGATCTACGTCTCTTTCTTATTAAAATAATAAGACAAAGAATGGATTGAAAATCTAAGGGGGTGTTCTCTTTGTGTTTCAGTTTTGTGTTTTGAGTTTTGAATTCATTTTGAGTTTTGTGTTTTGAGTATTTGTTTTGAAATTATTGAAAATGCGTTCTTTTTGTTAGTTTCTCAAAACAAAAAAAATGATTTTTTTTTTTGAATTTTGAGAATCACCACAACACCACCTAAAAAAAAAAAAAAAAAAAAAAATTTATTTAAAAAATTTTTTTTTTTAAATTTTTAAAATCACCCCCCCCCCCCCCAAAAAAAAAAAAAAAAAAAAAGTTGTTTCCCGCGTTTTCAATTTTTTCAAGTTTTACACTGAAAACGCCCAAAACGACAAAAAAGTCGTTTTGTGTTTTCTTCACAAATTTTTTTTCGTTTTCCAAAATTCGTTTTCAAAAACGGGAAAGAGAACACGTTTTCACCGTTTTGAAAAATCGAAAACAGAAAACGGCCCGAAAACGGTAAAGAGAACAGGGCCTAATATTCTACAAAATCAATTAAACTGCGAGATCGACATATCTAACTTAGCTTCTACATATAAACATTTGTCTAGACATTGTCTATTTTGCTGCGTTAACTTGATGGAGTTCTTGTCAACTTGCATTGGATCATTTTGTTCGCGATTTTTTTTTAAAGTAATTTAAGAAACTATAAGAACATAAACATGTACAACTATTCTCAAAATATAAGTGTCTAGACACGATGACTTGCACAATTTTCAAACTCCACAATCTTGTGTGTACAATCTTTAACTACATTTCTATTTATTCATTATCTTACTACAAAGTGTCTTTCGCCTCATTTATATTATTGGTCGAACCAATAATATAAATGAATACATATGTTATAAAACAAGATCAGTAGTTTAGCTACACATCGAAAAACACTGCATTTATTTTTAATTATCAATTTGTGGGGCTATTAATTTCCTTTGGAAGTGTTTTTCAAACGCAATCATTACTAATTATTACAAATGGAAATATTAAATTGAACAGGAGGCTGATCACTATTCGACTCATCTTGAATAATGGCTTTTACCTAAAGTGCGTGTGCGTGTGTGTGTGTGTGTGTGTATGGTAGTGTTTTTTATTTTTTTTTATTTTTAAGCTGAAGTATCAAACTTTTTAAGTGGGTATTTGTCAAAATTCAACATTTGTAGGAACAAGAGATTAAAATATGGAGCCTTGCCAATGATTTTGCAATCCAACAGTATAAGAATAACTTTCTTTATGTTTGAAATAAATTTGTCTGATGTGACCTTATTGTTCCTCTAATGATTTTGCGTGGAAATGAAGAGGGAATATAAGTTTGAAGTTATAAACTGAATACTGGACAAAAAATGCATATTCAATAGTTCATGGTATAATCCTAGGAGGATTAGGACACTTGACATATGATGCAAGATCTACGGGACTATGAGTACTGATACATATATGTGTTGAAAATCTTAAAACAATGAAGAGAAAAAAGATGAAGATGGAAACAATGAAGGAATAATTCAAACACAATTGTGTGTCCTAATTGTGATAGGGATATCCATCTATTGTCGAGGAGTGGTAAGACTTTAATAGTAGATTTCAAGTGGGATTAGGGTGTTATGGAGGATCAACCTCGTCCTCATGGACGAATTTGGGGGTGACTGGGTTGGATTGTAGCCCCACCAACTCAGGCCCAAGATTTTTTTTTTTTTTTTTAAACCAGTTTTTATTGTGTAAATTTTTTTTTTCACATATTAGCCTTGTTTGAAATTTTTTAACCCAATCTTGAATCCGTCCCTATTCTTCCTAGAATTCCAGAAGGGAGAGGTGTATATGCATAATGTGTGACATTAGAGAACCTTGGGATATATCATTAACCTAAACAATGAGCGAGTATACGTTTACGCAAAGTCAAGGATGGAGTGCAGCCTATTTCACGTGGATAAACAAGACCTCGAGGTGAGGTCCTAGGTCAAGGTGGTTAAATGCGTGGGGGAGTCATGACGATGACCTTGGGATAAAGATGACCAAGGTCGAGGGAAATTATGTTAGGGGATGACCATGACTTTGGCAGGAGGAACTTAAGATCGAGTTGGAGGACAATCAGTTTTGGCTTTCTCGTACGGGATTTGTGCAACTTTTGTCAAGAAACCGATCATTTTATATCTTAAAATATACTCTTTAAGGTATTGAAATCTAAAAAAGCTAAATGATCAAATAAATCTGAAAGCTTGAACATGCGGTTCAATTCTTAAATTTGTGTTTTCAATCAATCCATCATCTTACTAAACATTTTAGAAGTAAAATTCACATTTTTATCATGTAAGAACATGACTCAACATTAGCAGCCATGTAGAATAAAAAAAGAGATTGTCATTTTTTATCTACCCTTTACAATTCATACCCATTCCTAATCACACATAAATACTTTAATTTCTTGGAATCATATGGCATTGCCCATTCCAATTAAGTTGTGAATAAGTCAATTTTTCTCTTGAATTCTGACAAAAATTCCCGATTTCATCTCATGACAGATGTTTGCAACTCTGTCATTCACATAAAAGTGTATGAAAATGGAATAATTTGTGTAAAAAATATTATGAAAGATTGTCATTTTTCTCAATGCATGTGTCACGGACATGGAATCATGTGCCATATGTAACATTAATTCCTTTATATACACAACTTCTGATTTATTAAGATTCTAACGTGTGATAATTTGGTTACTCCTGTCAATAACAATGATCTTTTTTAAATGAACCTTCAATATTCTGTAATCTACTGTATTTACTATTTATCTAATATATGTAACACATGGGAACTAGGGATGAAATTCTGTGGAAGTCACACTCAATTTTGAATTTTTCTAAGGAAAAAATTTTAATTAGTCATTCTTACCGTTGGACTTGTTATCAATTTTCATCCTTTGCAGGGTGGGACACAAAATAAAGTGCAATATTTTACCAAAAAAGTTGATTTTTCTACCAAAAGATGAGAAAAATGAGTGAAAACATTACTTTTCCTCAAAATTATTGAATAATGCTCCTTGAATCTCTACTTTTGATGAGGTGTGGGGTGACCGTATTATTATTATTATTTTTTTTTTTCAATTTATCTATTGATACGTGTCCTTCTATTTTTGAGTTTAAATTATTCTTCTTGTACAGTCGGAGTTTACAACCACAATTGACAATATATTCACAAAAAAGGGGACCCTCGATTTTTTATTCAGCGTGGACCCCCTCCCATGTGTCTAATTGTCAATCGAAATTATTAACCCCGATTAACACATAGTACAACTGTTACATATAATATCGATTATACATATAGTACAACTGTTCTAATTTATGACTGTAACACGATTGAAAATTATTTGTCCAATTATGCTGCTTTACCAGGGCCACAATGCCAGGGTAGCAGAGTTTTTTTTAGTTGGCAAATGAAAGGAAGTTTGACTGGTGTATGATCCAGTCGTGTAATGTGGGCCTCTTATATTATGAAGAAGATCCGATAAATTAACGTTACCAGAATAAGTAATAAATGCAATTCAATAATTATATCTAAGTTAGATAATTTCATTATTGTGCACCAATAGAACTCATGTTGCATTTATTTGTTTTGCAATATATTCAATAATTCAGGCTGCGTGCGATGGGTCAAATTTACTGCCATCACATCATGGAAAGAAGAACACACAGAATCCAAAGAATTTACTTGTATTTCTTTTTAATTTAACGAAAATTTTCGACATGATATTTATTGGTATAAAAAATTTGTGTGGTTATTTAATATTTGTATAATAGTTGCATCTCATATCTTGTTTGATATGTAATTAGATCTAATTAATTGATAAATATTTGGTTATCGAAGAAAGTGTGATATAGCGGATGGAAAAAAGCACTCTAATGAGAATTTTGTTTGTGAAAGAACGTGTTCACAAAATTTGATTAGATTTTCAAAATATATTGCATTTTCTTTGTGAACGGCCTTCTATTTGTAAACAGTTCTGCTACGTGAACATATTACACAGATACAATTGACATATTCTCATTTGTACTTCAAAAAAATTAAAGAAAATACTGTCAATCAAAATCTACCATTTCATTCCCTGCTTATTAACTTGTTTTTTTAGCTTTATTCATTTGCAAAAGATGAGAGAATGGGGCTAGTTTAGCGAGGACATACACGTGTAGGGAACACAACAATGTTACAATACATAGACCTAGAGGTAAAATTCGAGGGGAGTTAAAATAAACATTTAAGTAGGACAAGTACAAGAATATTTTTTCAAAAAAAATAAATAAATAAATAAACAAAATCTATGTAAAATTTCATTATTATTATTGTTGTTTGGAAAGAGGGGGATTATAACACAAGGAACCCTTCCTAAATCCTCCCTAGGGTAGGACTTTAGAAGAGTTTTGACTATGAAACATTCATGTTGTAGCAAGTTAGCTAGCCATGTGAAGAGTTAGACGAGGTGTTTATACTGTACAAAGTTGATGTCAAGGTTCGTTATAAAGATTGAGAGCAATTATGGGTTTAAAGATTTGCTCGATTATAGGCTTCTAAATTTGGTCGAGAAAGTCCTCAACATGTCGTTATATCAAGATGTACACCATTTCAAGCACACTCTATTTTTTACTAAGCTTGCACTTCGTATTATGAAGTATAGAAAATGCAATTTTCTTGAAAAGAATGAAAAACACGACCATCGTCTAATTGTATGGTGAGATGTTGAGTTAAATTTGGCAACAAATGCATCCCTCTTATTTCGTTTCTTCTCTGGCCCCACAAAGAAGACAAACACAAGCAATTTGAAGATGTAAAGCACCATTTATATGTTGGATATTGGTAAAATAAATTGAAAATTGAAAATCGATTAAAGTTCGTATCGAATTCGGCCAAATACTCAAAAGCTCGACTCAATCCGTTTAGGCAAAATTGTTTGCCACTTCGCCGCTTCGGGGCGCACAAACGGGGATCGACCTGCCCGGTCAGGTCGCGAGGGTCGAGGGGGCAGCGCCCCTCGTGGGGGGTCGGGGGCAACGCCCCCGAAAGAGAATTTTGATTTCTCTGCATGTATTGAAGGGTATATTTGGCATTTCGAAAACCAATATCGGATGAATGAGAAATTACGAAAAAGACCTCAACCATTAGTGAATAGACACCTTTTCATAAATATGCATTGTTTGGAAATGGTGCATGGTTTGGTCTCAACCATTTCGTCCACACCCCTTCATGGTCTATAAATAGGACCCTTTGGGTGTCCTATTCCTCACAGTTTGATATGCAAAACGATTTCATCCTCTCTTCTATCCAAAATCAAAATCATTTCGTTTATTTTGATTTTCTTTCATTTCATCCTTGGAGTACATAAGCCTAAATTGGTTCGTTGTACTTGTGTTTTGGAGTGCTACAAACACAAGTGTAGCCGTTGTATCTTGGGAGTCGATTGCCGAAATCCGTAGGCACCGTTGCGGGGCAAATTCGACTTAAGGACAAAGAGTCCAACTCTTGCCTCGGCTTTGTCACCATCATTATACTTATTTCAGCGTCACTATTCACAAAATTCATCCAACATTATATTGTCAGCAAAAGAAAAACTGTTGGGGGCCATTTCGCCACGTTTTGTTTCCATTATTGGAAAAGTTAAAGAGTCTTGAATCATAATTTTCAAAAAATATGTGGTTAAAATAAAAATAAAAAAATTATTAGTTTTTATGTAAAATATTTTTTGTGTGTGAATATATGATGAAAAATGATACTACATAAATAATTTAAAATTTTAAAGAGTGCCAAACTTTCACTTTGGCCACTCCCACACCACCTTTTGTCGTTAATTAAGCACATATTACGACGTATTTATTTTGCTTTGTGCTTATTTGTCTATGTTTTTCATTGTAATTAAACACGCCAAGAGGAAGATATTAACAATAATTGGATAATGTAAACATAAATAATTGCTATATGCTTATAATTTTGTCATTTTTTCCTCCGATCTTATTTTTTTGTAAGATTTATGGTCACGGGGCACCTCTAATTATCAATTTTCAATTACTACGAAATTAAAGTAAAATTATTGGTTATGAATCAATATTGTAGTTCCCAGTGTTACGAACCCCTTTATGAATCGAGTATTTTACAGTAAAATACAGAATATAAAAGTGCAGAAAATAAAGAAACACGAAGGAATTTTTGGCCAAAAGGTTCTGAGGTTCGGCGACCAACTAACGCCTACATTCCCGTTGAGCATCCATACGAATTAAGCTCGAATCCACTATCACAGTTTCCAAAATGGGCAAAAACAAGTTACAAAATATGAGAGTGTTCTGCCGATTTTTGAATCACAAGAGGCTCTCAGAAATTATACACGAATCTCACTAATAGATGAATCTCATCACTTCTATTGTTTTATTACAAGATTTCACTCAGAAATCACAAAGAAACTCATCCAGTAGATGAAGAGAATGAAGAAGAAAACTGCAGTCGAAAGAGAGATTAGGGTAAGGCAAAAGGTCTCTCAAACCCTAATTATATGATACGCGTCCCAGAGACCAATCCAACGGTCACGATTATGCCAGGTGTAAGAGATCCAATATAGGACGCGTTTTGAGTTAAAATTGCATTTCCAAAAAAACAAGACTTTGTTAAATCTGGAACCTTCAGTTAAAAGGTGTTCAAATCATTGGGCCGAATCACACATTACATTGCAGATTATCAATGGGCTCAAGAATTTCGGCAGCCCATTCTTTACAAATGCGCTGGTGAAAATTGTTTTGTTTTAATTTTTTAATGATACTATTGTACTATTTTTAATGAGATGTTATGCCCATACTCCATACTCAGCATAAAAAATATATATATTAAAAAAAAAGGTATTGCTTTGCCAATATAATAACCAATAAAACATTAAAAATCTCGTTATGTTATTGTTAATTAGTATTGGAATCTACTGCAAATCCACAATGCAGCAGCAAAGACCAGTTTCAACCACCCTCTCGTCCTCTTCTCCACTGCTGCCCTAATCACCATTGCCAACTTTGCAGTGTACCCTTCTGACCTCTGAATACGAAACAAAAGCCACCATTATTTTGCATAAACCCGGACATCTCTGCCGTTATTTTTTTTTTCACCTTTTCCAGCATTTCCTTCAGCTTAAAGAAGAAGGAGAAGAAGGAACTAATAGAAAGAGATAGCTAGCAGCATATTCTATATGGATCTCTTCTCTATTTCTTCTTCATTTCATATTCTGAGTCTCTGTGTTTCCTTTATCCTCTTCTTTGGAGGTTTGTCTTTCATTTTTCTCTTGAAGATGCAATTTTTACTGGTCCTTTTTTTGGAAGAAAGATGTGATTTTTTAAATGAGTTTTTGATTTTTGTTTTCTTTTTTGTTTGGCAGGTGCATTGGGGGCTACATTTACATTTGTGAACAAATGTGAGTACATAGTATGGCCGGGGATACTGGCAAATGCCGGTAGTCCTAGTCTGGACAGCACAGGATTCGAGCTCTCCCAGGACTCTTCCCAGACCTTCAATGTCCCTACGGGATGGTCGGGTCGGATGTGGGGCAGAACCGGCTGCACGTTCGACGGATCCGGATCAGGTTCTTGCACTACTGCGGACTGTGGGTCGGGTCAGGTGGGATGCAATGGCGCCGGTGCATCCCCGCCAGCCACTCTAGCAGAGTTCACCCTCGGCACCGGCGGGCAGGACTTTTATGACGTCAGCTTAGTTGATGGGTACAACTTGCCCATGATCGTTGAGCCCTCAGGCGGCTCGGGTTTGTGTGCTTCGACGGGTTGCGTCACGGATCTGAACCGTGTCTGCCCAAGTGAGCTGCGAGTGGGTGGAGGGGAAGCTTGTAAAAGTGCGTGTGAAGCCTTTGGTAGTCCGGAGTATTGCTGCAGCGGCGCGTTTAACTCACCCGCCGCCTGCAAGCCGTCGGTTTATGCTCAAATGTTCAAATCTGCTTGCCCCAGATCCTATAGCTATGCTTATGATGATCCTACCAGCACTTTCACTTGCGCTGGTGCTGATTATACCGTAACTTTTTGCCCATCCATGCCAAGGTAAAACAAAAATCTCATTTTTATTTTTCATTTCTCATTTACTTTTTTAATTTCTTCTTGGGTTTAGTATTAACGGGTATACATTTTTTTCTTGTTTCAGTCAAAAATCTTCAAAAGATCCAACACCGACAACGACAGCACCAGTGACAACAACTGATGGATCTATATCTGGGACAGGTACAACTGGCCCGGATGGATCCGAATCAGGAACCGGATTGGGGGTGACGGAAGCGGATTCGGGTTCAGAACAGGGGTCAAGATCTCAAGCTATGCTTGCAGATGGATCATGGTTGGCAGGTTTGGCAATGGGTGACTCAACTAGAATTTACTACTCAAATTCTGCCCTAATTTCCTTGGCTTTTTTTACCCTCTCCATTATTTGTTTGTAGTCTCTCTAGGTTTGGGGTTTCCTAGGCAGACATTGAACACGAGACTGTCTTGAAGGGAACGAGATTTTGGCTTTTTCGTAGAAAATTAGAATGATTTTGTTGGATATTGTAATATTAAGGTGAACTTTTCACTGTTATCCATATGTTTACTTCTGGGTCTTGAATTTTGTATATAATGCTCTTCAGGTAATATTATCAAGATAGTTTGCAATTATTAATTAGTGCATTGGATTCTGTTTGTTTGTTAATACTAAAATAATGAAAAGTGTATGCGAGTCTAACCACTAATGTGAATAAGAGAGTGGGATTGTGGGCTAATTGTCTGAAAAAAGGGGTTGTCTTTGCGGAAATTGCAAGCATAGCTTTCGAACTTGTCTGCTATGGCAGAAGTCAGATGGATCACGTTAGCATGTCATTTGGTCTAGTATCAATGATGCATGCAGAGGTAAGAGTGCTCGCTTTTGAACGAGCGAATCAGAGCTACGTTCACTTGTACAAGTGGGTTACTTTTGACAGTAGGCTACAATTTCCAGGATTACAATACAATCAAGAATCTGGGGATAAGATGGCGTCTAGCTCAAACTATGAGCTCGTTTGGCTTTCTTAGAAGACAGAAAGAAACAGCTCCTTTCTGTGGTTTTTCGACATATTTTCAGCAGTATAACCCCTTAAAATAAGCTGCTGTTTTAACTCATAATTAGCAGTGCCAAACATGCTAAAGAACAAGTTTGTAAGTATAAAAATGCAGAACCTGTGAAGAAACTGGCTTCAGGACTCCATTAACATCCCATAGGATAATTCACCTTCTCTGAGTTCTTCAGTAAGAAGACATTGTTCAAGTAACAACTCAGTATATATATCTCAAACACGCTTGTTCCGTTTTTACGAGTTGTATACAAACGTTGACTTGACAGTCAGAAGTGACAAAAATGAAATACTTCATGACACTGAAAATTAACTATGCATTGCACAAGTAGCGAATCAAGGTCATCATACAAGCAAGACACAATTCCAAGAATAAATGAATAGAGGATTGCAACGTTGACCTAAGTGGTCATATTGGGTCCTTGGCAACCATCCACAAGTACAGCTTTGAACGAAAATATATGTTAGAGAGCCATTCCTTTCTTCATGCTTTCTGCTTAAAACATAAAATGAGAGAGTTGGCAAGGATTCGCTGCAGTAAAAGAGAAATAGAGCATGGTAAAACAAAGGCTGTCCTGAGTAGTTTTTCGTTACACTGATGAAATTCAAGTGAAAAGGTTAATCTGCTACTGTCTTTTTAAGAGTTCATACAGAGATGGAATTGTATTCTTTGCTGTTGTCACAAAATATTAAAACGATAGAACTCATCACCTCAACAGCACTGCAAGAATGTTGAATTTCACTGTTTTCTACCAATAAGAACCCAAAGATGAGGTATGAATGTTCATCTGTATGACCCCTCTAAAATTCCCGTTTTCGTTCTTTTAGTAGCTTGTGAACAATGTTTCAAGCAGGGTATTCGTTGGTGTAATGACCTGCGATGTGCATCGAATTATTCCATTCGCAACAGGAAGTGAAGAGCCTGTCTTTTAACTTCTTCCAGATAGATTAGCCAGTTAGGAAACAACAATAAGCAAGCCCATTATGTTGTTATCTCAGAAGTCCTTAAAGATCTTTAAATTTTTAATTTAACAAGGTTGGAGTCCAAGAAAATATATGCATACCACTCTAAATGAAATCAACTACTAAAACAGTAAACTAAGCCTTGCTCCCCATAAATTTTGGTTCGGCGAGTCAACTAGCGGTTGGAAGTCACTGCAATGCACCTTTTACCAGTTTCAAATATTAGCATCACCATCACCATCACCATCACCATCACCATTTGTCTCTAAAAACATGTAATATATGATATATCTAGCTGATAAGCAAGCTTTACAAATGACATAAACCTGATATCTGTGAATTTCCATTTTTTTGTTCCTTGCAGTTTTGTCCCACCTATCTAATATATAGATTGTGATCGCATTCTTTCTTACCTGAAGCTCACTGTTCAGCAAAACAAAAAGATTTCCCATTAGTTCACTCGAGAAATAGTAATGTTTTTTTCTGGATCAATGACAAGGGCCCCATAAGAACACTCTAATTCAGTTTTTAGGGTGAATTAGTACACATAAATCCTATGAGTTCAATCAAGAGAAATAGTTATGTTTCCCGATTAGTAATGCACGAACAGTTAAGTTATAGAATAGTTTTGGGGTGAGTTGGTACATAAAAAGCAATTTTTTTTTCTGATAACGAAAAGATTTCAATCAAGATTATCATAAACCAAAAACGTGTTGGAAAGACGGAGCCAGAAAAACGTATCTAACGACAAAGGTAAGAGGGTGTGTGTAAGCCTCTGATAGTTTGAGACGAGCCACCAACTAGATGCTTATGCATGCTGTAATATGTTCTTTACGGCGTACATGTGAACGCCATATAAAGTCACTGTAAATTCTCACCTTGTTTTACATAAATATAGCAGGTAGTATATTACCTGATGAAAATTGGAAAGAATAATGAATATATCAACCTGCTGTAACTAGGCAGATTGCTTCAATCAGTGTGCATATTAGCACTGATACTTTATATAACTTCGGCCATCACATGCGACTGTTTCCAGTTGTTCTACCAAATCATAGTCTAATTTCGAAAAATACAACGAAAGTTCTAAAATCTCGATGACTTGCTATATCTAAAAATTTATGCTCCATTCCAGGAGTAAAAGCATGCAGGGAATGGATGATGCGGCGGGCATGGGGAAATCGAGCACTGTTAATGCTTATGTCTGTTCTGGAAAGTCTCTGATCAACTCAGAAGGAAGCCCTCCCTTTTGTCATGGATCAGGATGTTCCATACCTATCAAATGGATGGCAAGCTCCAAAGATCACAATGCCAAAGCCATAAATGTCAGCCTAATAACTAATATGAAAAAATAAGGGGAAGCAAGCACATGTAAGAAACAACTGCCCAGGTCACCGAAATAATTGTCGTAGAATTAATGGACGCATGCCAGCAAATAATAAGCTTAAATGACAGATGGAATAGCAAGAAAGACTCGAGCAATTGACTCGTGTGATAACCTGATAGTGATCCTTAGAACGACATCACAGTTACGTTTCTACACAGTTCTTGATAGTAAAGAGAACTTTTAAACCTGCTTTACATCAAACGTAAATTAGAAGTTGTGCTGTAAGAATAAGAGTTCTGGTGGAGATGCTGGCCCAATTTCTTCATCTAAACTTCTCAATCCATCGCCAAGACTAATGCCATTCCCCAAATTTTTTGTTTCCAAATTCTTTACATCGGCATCTGAATCTGAGATGGACGATTTCCTCCTCTGAGAAGAAGCAACACTTGGAAAAGTAATCCATGAAGGAGCTCTTAATTCAAATCTTTGATCCTCAGTATCTGCTCCATCAGTTTCCGAGGTTGACCGATTACCAGATCTTTGAGAAGACTTCTTGTGCAATCTGCTACTTCCCAAAACCACCTCAGTTGGCAAAATAGGTTGCTCATTGCATGGGGTGCCCATCAGCAGTGCAAGTGCACGCTCCAAAGAAGTCGTTACTTTGTCCATTGAGGGTCTCTCCTTCCCTCTCATTCTTACACATTTACTCGCGACATTTGCAATCCGTTTCAGAGCTTCAAGATCGGATGGTGGTTTCAATACTGGATCTAAAATCGCTTCTATGTCATCAGCCTTGATCAAAGGGACTGCCCATTCTACAACATTTCCTTCTTCGTATTTCATGTCAATGGCTTTTCGACCACTGATAATTTCCAAAAGCAACACGCCAAAACTATAAACATCAGATTTGGTTGTAAGGTAGTGAAGTCTATAGTACTCGGGGTCAAGATATCCCAGAGTCCCCGCCGGTAGCTCAGCCAACGGGGAGCTACTATTGGCAGGTCCCAATAAAGAGAGACCAAAATCCGCAACACGGGCATTATGTTCTTCATCTATGAGAATGTTTGAAGATTTTATGTCTCGGTGAATTACGGGGGGACAAGCATAACCGTGCAGATATTCAATCCCGCGAGCTGCTTGAACTGCTATGGTAACCCTCCTTATCCAATCTAATTGCTCTTTCAGCTCCTTGTTTCCATGGAGGTGTTGATGCAAGGAACCATTAGCCATGAATTCATAAACCAGAAGCCTCTGTCCTCCTTCTTCACAATAACCGAGTAAATTGAGCAGATGGGCATGATTTAACCTTGAAAGCAAATCCAGCTCTGTATGGAACTCCTTTGAGTTTTTCTGCATATCAGGAGACATAATAGCCATTTTAACAGCAACCATAGTGCCATCCTTCAAAACCCCTTTAAAAACACGCGAAAAACTACCCTTTCCCACCAATGATTCTTCCTTAAATGCATCAGTAGCTATCTCTAGTTGCTCATAAGTAAACTTTTGAGCTCTCCTAATCTTAATCCCATCCAATTCAGGCATAATTTTCCCACTATCATCGAGGAAGGAGCTATTTCCATGACCTATTTTGGATTTAACAGAACACCTACAGTTGCTTAACTTGTAACGAACATATAAAACTGATGTCAGAACCACAACGATAACAAAGAACAGGGCAAAGGCAATCTCTGAAACAACTATTGGCAATTGTAGTGACCAAAATTTTTCATTCTTCTTTCCACCGTTTGAACAGTGAGAGAAGCAATCGCCTGACTTGCAACTTGAACAGTTATATCCACACCGTCTATCGGATGTCAAAGTACACTCAGTAATTTGGTACATTTCGTTAGGACAACCATTGCTGCAGGGCAAGCAAATGTGAGAGCCTGGAGATTTACAAGGTGAACTTGCATTGTTAAATTCATAGAAATCAGGTGAACAAGGTTTGCTTTTGCAGACTCCGGGGGCAACTGGTAATGGTAGAGCAGAAGGAAAGCCAGCACCCCAACAAACAGGTAGCAAAGATGTCTCAGCAAGAACTCCACAGGTGAAGTAATCTCCCCCGGCAATTTCGTAAAGTTTTACTCCTGTGGGTGGCGGTGTACTCCCGTCGACAAAATAACCCCAACAAACAACTTGCCGATCATAGCTTCTTATCCCACATGCGTGAAATCTTCCCCCTATAACTGAAAGCATAGGATTATCTGGTGCCAAGTCTACGTTGAGTTGCCCAGCATACAAGGCAGATGCAGAGATTTCTTCCTCAAGATCCAAGCTTTTTCCCCAACAAATGACTCTTGATTTCACCCCGTCCAATATTCCACAGACATGGAACCCTCCTGCAGCAAATTTTTGAAATTTCAGCTCCTTTGGAACAAGCTCAATTACTCGGCTTTCAGTCTCATCACCCCAACAGAACACACTCCTATTCTGAGCAAATAATCCGCAGTTAAACACTGAACCCGCCGAGATAGATTGGATCTGCCCACCAAATTGATAGCTTTTTGTCATGTTATAACCCCAACAATCAACTAAAGAAGTGTTTCTGTGCTTTCCCATTAAGGGTTTTCTCAACCCACATAAATGGTTATCCCCCGCACTGATTTCTAAGTACTCAGAACTCTTCACCATAGGTTGAGGAGTACCCATTGAAATAAAACCTGTACGCCCCCAACAATAAGGCTGATTCGAGTCCATTAAAAGTCCACACACAAAGCCATTCCCAGCAGTTAAGCCAATAAATGGAAAATGATCTGGAATTGACCGTGTAATCGCAGGATTAGAGCCATAGCAAATTACGAGATGAGAACCATCAGACTTTAGGCCACAGAAAACTGGGCCATTTTCTCCATAAGAAATGGCAATAGAAGACATTGATCCCAGACCCAAGATGCGAAGCCATAAATCCGAAAAGAACAACAGAAATACTATAATTTGTGCAAGAAAAACCATGGCTTTGCATGAATATATCTTCATCTTCTCATAAACAATGTGTTAAATCAGATTGATAGCAGTTAAGCAACTTAAAAAGTGTAAGAGTGGTAGCTTGCCAGTGTCACGGTGGAGGAGGTGGTCGTGGTAGCTGGCTGAAGCGTTTCACAGAACGAATGCAGGGGAGAGAAAGGGAGCTGGTGGCATTTAATATTAATCTAAACGGTGGATATTTAACAGGAATCAATCAACGGTCCATCTTCATTTTTCTTTATGATCATCTGCATGTACAGCTGGATGTCGCGCTCGCATTCAATGCTTTCTTTTATAGATCGATTTTACCAAAATTGTTTTTCGTTATGAATGCTTTTACTATCGCAATTAAATTTTTTTTTTTTTTTATATTTTGAAATTGATAAACATTTTACTTATTTTTTGAAATTGATAATTTTAGTATTGCTTTAAAATCCATCTTTCTAAATTTTGCATTTTGTCTTGTTTTGGTTTGGATTTGCGAGCTCTCGGGATTTTTGGAAGACTTTTATGATTTTATGCCATTAAAATAGTAGTTTTTTAAGGATTAACACAATTCCCCATGAAAACAATCTACAAAAGTTAACTGTTTTGCACATGAAAACCTAATATTTTATAGTTCTTGTTATACTATTGACTACACTTAGCCGTTGGCATTGTCTCCTGTCAAGAGGTAGTAAAACTCACATGGACAGATGTCAATCGAGCATGTCGGCTCAGGCTATTCGTGGTTCGAGTCGACCCGACTTGAGGCTCGGATCGAACCCTAATCGACCTGTGTGGCTTGCCGACTAAAAATCGGGCCTTTGAAAAAAAAAAAAAAGTGATCAAAAGCAGCCAACTGCTGTAAGGCAGCACTCAACTGCCTTTCTTAAGGCAACCGAGTGCCTTATATTTTTAATATAAAAAAAAAAAGAGAGAGAGAAAAAATCGAGCTAGCCCAACTCGGCTCGCTAAGGTCGAAGTCGAAAGCTCAGGTCGAGCCTTGTTATTTTGGCCGAGCTTTTGCTCGGCTCGGTTCGGGCTCGAATAAAGTCCGTTTCATTTTGCTCAAGCCTTGAGTTTCGGTTTGCGAGTCGACTCGACTCGACTAGTTGACATCCATACATGGACACTTGGTTGGTCAATCGATTGGGTACCCTGATCATGAACAGAATAATGTTTGACAAAAAAATTCCAGATTACTCACATGAATAAAATATTACAAAAAAATACCCACCCACTCCTTCGATTATGTGGTTTCGTGTATAACCCTTGTGAAGCCAATTTTCTAAGCTAAGTGCAATTCGATCATGAAATAGAGATTTCTAATCCTTCAAACTTAGTCATCAAAATGGATTTAGAAGTAAATGCTTGAAATCCTAATCATACTCACTTGATTCTTCTTGAAATGTGATTATTTAAACAATACTCATTTTTTCATAAAAGAATACAGAATCTAATAGAAGAATTACTGTGTCTAATTAAAAGAATTCTAAGAGGCGATTAAGGGGAGTTTGTGACTTGGTTCGATACTCACCAAGGCAAAACTGATATGGTTGTGGCTTGTGGGCACATCTAGTGTGGAGGCAAAGCTAGAATACGGTTTTGCTTGGTAGGGGCAATCATGTTGAACAAGCCTTGATATTTTGGGACCCTACGAAGCAAAATCATATTCCTGAAGTAGCACAACATTATTAATATTTTAGAAAAATATTACTTACTTATAAAGAGCATGATATTACAATTTCAATATTCAAGAAGAATATTGATTCAATGCTCCTGAAGAAGCATAATTTAAATTGAATTTATATTAAATAAATATAATGTTGATATTCTCAAAGAAACACAACACACGTTATATAAATATTCCCAAAGAATATTTCATTATTACTCTTGTAGGTTACAAATTTTATTATTTAGCTTAAAAGGTAGAACAAATAGTTAATGTCAATATTTTAGAAGAATATTGCATTTATACTCTTGAAGATTATATATCTCGTTGTGAGCTTGAAGACAGCACAACTTAATATGAAAAATTTGTGTTGATGTTCCTGAAGAAACACAACATTATAAATATTTTAAAAAAGAATATTAATTACTCCAAGAGATTGTGATATTATAATTTCAATATTTCTGAAGTATATTGATTGGTTCTATGTAAAATCACGAATAAAATCACTCTATTTATTTATTTGTCCATTATTCTTTATACGTATTTAAATATTAATGTTTTGGTTAGATTTTATTGCTCTTAGAGAATATAATGATATAAGATATAACATAAAAATTATGTTTTTATTCCCGAAGAGTAAATTCTTACATAATTTATTATTGTAAATAATAAAATGTTATTGCACCTAAAAAGCATGACGTTAAAATTCTCCATATTTTAGAAGAATATTGATTTATTATTTTTGAAGAAGCAATAATAAAATATAATGTGATCTTGGAATAGCACATTATAATTTTCATTAATAATCTAGTTAGATTTTATTTGCTCTCCAAATGTATAATTACATGCAATCTAGCGTAAAATATATTTTTACTCTGGAAGAATAAATTGTTGTATAATTTTATTATAATTATATTTGATTACTTCTTAAGAGCTTGAATTATAATTTTCAATATTCCAAAAGAATAATGACACATTGACGTTGAAAAAGTAATAATAAAATATAACGTGCTTTCGAAGTAGCGCACATCTCGAAAAATTATACTTCGTTGTGTTCCTAAAAAAAAATTACATGTTTATCCTTGAAGGAAAACATACAATTTATGGCATGTAAACTTTAATTTTTATACAAATATCATAATTAATCATGCTTTTGAGGATTAATTATGCCTTTTATTCGATTAAATAGTTATTTATATTTGAAATATTGTATTAAATCAGAAGTTCAATTTGATTTTATTATTTGACATGACCAGTTGAACAATCACTGGATCAATAATGATGCGAAAAAAATTCAAAATGGATATTCAATGAAAAACTAGAGGATTCTTCAATCCTATAAATTCCTATATATTATTTGTTTTCTTTATCAACGATTGACCATTAAACATTACTAGCTAAAATAGAGATTGAATTCCCTATATATTTGAAAATTAATTAGGGTGATATATGGGGCTCGTCACCCCCACGTTGACCATCTAAATATCATTTGTTTCTAATAAATTTTATATGAATACTAGATGATTGCATGATGTTTGCAACCTAAATTTGCGAAATTATTGCTCAAATTATGAGCATAATTTTCATATTATATAATCAAAACTGTGTCTTGTTAATGCTAGCGGGTACAAACCTCAATATTTTAGTAAGTGTTAGTTGGAATGTCAATAAATGGTTTAATACTATCATTTGTTAAGTGCCTCTAATTAATTTAATTGAGAACAAAATATTTCTCATCTTTCTTTAGGGAATTCTATTACGTATCATGTCAAAATCACAGTTCTTCATATTATAATCATTTGATGGTCAGATCATAATTTTTCCATTTAATTATTTTGATAGTGTAATAAATATAAAATTGATTCATCATAATGCACTGATAAGTGTGTTTTTGCACACTTATTTACAGCACAAACATGACTTAAATACAGGTAAATTGATTTAATTGTTACTTAACTTTGTCAAATTCATGCAATGTAGGAAATTCTATGGAAATAGTGGAATTCAGGAGAAAAGAGCCGAAAAAGGACCAAATTGAAGCAAAGAGAAAGTTCAGGGACCAAATTGCAATTATCTGAAAGTTGACCCGATGAACACATCAAGCAATTGATCAAGCCAAGCACCAATTGGAAGTTATAAGGGACCATTGGAGCAACTAGGAACAAGAGAGGAGGTCAAGTAGTGAATGAATGAAACTTGAGGACCAAAATGAATTAAACTAGAAGCTAGCTATACTATGCGACCGCATAGTATAAAACCTATGCGGTCGCGAGTGAACCTCCAGGGTTGAAAAAGGGCATTTTTATTAAACCTATGCGGTCGCATATGTATAAATTTTCCCGAATTTTGCACTTTTCTTATACGATTGCAACTCCTTTGGTAACCTAATTTGGACGGGTTTAAATAGCAACAAGACGTCCAGAAGCCGCAGGAACGACGAGGGAGAAGAAATACACTCAATTTGAAGGCAAGAAACACAATCTTGGACTTGATTTCACAAGGATTCAAGAAGGAATTGAAGATTACACACAAAATTGAAGGATTATCATACGGGTGTATTCTTTATATCTTTTAATTTCGTTTTAATTCTTGATTCTATAATTATGATCATAGGCTAGGGTTTTTATTCATTAGGAAATCGATGAACCTTTGATTATTTAATCTCCTTTATTTCATAAATTCAATATAAAATTTCGGTTGGACAATTGTTTGATTTATATGATTTGATTGCTTCCATAATTATTGGCCATATGTTATGTGAGTTTAGATGATTTATTCTTTGCATTCGAAAGAAGGGGAATAGATTCGATATAATATAAATTAACATAGGTTTCGATAGGGGATAGAAATATACCCCTATGCTTTGTACAATTCATAATGTGTTCATAAAAATTCATGTATTCTTGTATATTTGTATCATCCATAGAAATATAGGCTGGTGGTGTGCAAGAGTAGATTCAATATATATCGAGAGAGTATATTGGATAGGTTTAGGAACATTGAATTGGCATTTTTCCATCGATTCGTTGAATTTGTGAAATTAGGGTTTTTAATAGTCAATTGGGGATTCGAGATCCTAATGATTGCATTTCAATTTATTTCTATACATTAACTTCCAAAATTGCGTATTTACATTTTAATTGAGTTTTTGAGTCATTCAATTAGTGAAATTTCAAAATTAGGGCTTCCAATTTCGAAATTAGGGTTTTCTTTAAAAATTAGGGTTTCAAATTGGGGATTTCTCCCACAATTAGGGGTTTTCACATTTAAACCAAATTTTCATTCAATTAGATTCGGTTAAGGTCACATTAGTCTAAGTAGAGCTAATTCAATCCTCGTGGGAACGATACTTGGACTCATAGTCCATTTTATTACTTGTTAACGAACTGTACACTTGCGGTGGATTTTAAAATTGAAAGAAATATTTTGTGAACATGCACTAAAATAGAAAATAAAGAATGTTGAAAATAAATACGTAATTTTAACCCTTATCCCAAATGGATGATATTTTATAACGTTAAAAAATAATTGTCAATTTGATTAGGCAATACTCTTAGCATTAGGAGGTGAATCGAGAAGTTGAAAATAATGTATAAATGCATCTTCCTCTAAATCCTTGCAAAAAACCGTTCAACCAGAAATTCGAATGATAATTTATTTAGATGCATTTACTGATCAATGAGATCAACAATATCTCGCGCACTAATTTTTAATGCTCCAATTTGAATTAATGTCCTAGGGGACAATTTGTAGGAATTATATTTGATATATCTATGGCACGCCTAAAGCTTAATGATGTTCGATTCTAATACAAAATCTTCAAAAAGAAATTGTAGCAATTAGCTAAGATTGTCTCATTAAGGAGGCATATACTCTCGATGAGTATTTAGATATAACAATTATAAAACTCTAGAAAATGTTCAGGTACCTGATATGTTGAAAATTAAGATATCTAAATAAGTTATGGAGTAAGAAATAAAATCGAAAATGAAAAAGTTATCGAGAACAAATTTGTACATGATGTACAGTATTATATTTGAATCACGAGGAATCGAAATAAATGTGTTAAAATATATCGATCGAAATAATGTTTGACCAAATAAAAGAGATACAATCCTAAATTGAATTCACTAGAGAAACATGAAGTTTTTGAATCTGTAGTTCGAAAATCTAAAAGTATATACTTATACGAAAAGAAAGTGAGAAAAATGAAGTCGTAAGGTGTAATGCACGACTTTTAACATGGTAAATTTCGTAAAGATCGTCGTGGATGAAATCACGAGTCTATATCATGTTATTTTGACAATACATGAAATTTAAAATATATGATAGTCAACTCATCTGGCATGACTATTAATGTTATTTTTGAAAGATTTAATATGCTTGAAACATAACTCAAATGATACATGTCCGAGAATCACATTCTTAGATCATTATATGGATAGAAACAATCCGAACACACGTGACATAATCGCCTTAACGAATATTTGTTGAATGAGAGTCATAAAAATGACAATTTCCGCCCATATGTTTTTATAAAGAAAACAAATATTGAATTTGCAATTGTGGCATTTTATGTTGATGATTTAAATTTAATTGGAACTCCTGAAGAGTTTAACAAAATTGTTGATTATTTAAAAAATGAATTTGAAATGAAAGATTTGGGAAAAACCAATTTTTTTCTCGAATTGCAAATTACTTCATCAATCTACATATACAGAAAAAGTCTTAAAATATTTTTAAAAATAATGAACATTCATTAGCATTACCTATAATTGTTCGATCATTTAATGTGAAAAAAAGGAGATCAATTTCGTCTACTTGAAGATAGAGAAAAATTTATTGGTCCTGAAGTACCATACTTTGATGCAATTGAAACATTAACTTATCTTGCAAATTACACTCGATCCGACATAATTTTTTCTGTAAATCATCGTGCAAGATATAGCATTACACTTACTTAAAGACATTGGATGGTGTTAAACATATTTTTTATTACCTAAAGGGTAATATTGATTTAAGATTATTTTATTCTTAAAAGTTGAGATCTGCTTTAGTGGATAAGCAGATGCATGTTATTTATCTGATTCACATAAAGCTAAATTAAAAATAGGATATGTGTGTACACGTGGAAGAATAGTTATATCATAGAGATATGTGAAGTAATCCTTGACAGCTACATCCTCAGAGAATTCTGAAATTATTGCAATCCATGAAACATGTCGAGATGTGTATAAACATGATCCATCATATCCAAGCATCACATGAGTTAACTTTGACAAAAGATAATCCAACAATTTTGCTTGAAGACAATATAGTTTGTATTGTACAATTCAGAGGAGGCTATATCAAAGATGACATGACGAAACATATTTCTCCAAAATTCTTTCATACATATAAGCTTCAAAAGAATGGTGATATCGATATCCAACAAATTTCCTTAATTGACAATGTAGCCGATTTATTCATAAAAGCACTGCAACATCTACATTCAAGAAATCAGTTCATGAGATTGGAATGTGAGGACTAAAAAATTTTCAGTGATCAACATCAGGGTGAATAACAGTACTCTTTTTCCTTCGCATGAGTTTTATCCCATTGGATTTTTTTAACAAGATTTTAATGATGCGACATTTATTTTTAGTACTTCAAAATAATTGTACTCTTTTTCCTTCGTTTTGATTTTTTCCCATTGGATTTTTATCAAACAAAGTTTTAACAAAACAGATATTTTGTAATGTGTTATTCAAGGAAGAGTGTTGTAAAAGGTAAATTTATTAGGGTTTATAAGTAAATGACAATTGTATCCATGCAGCCCTAAAAATTATTACTGTTGTGTACCTAATTTTGCCCTATAAATACAGAAACTATTGTACACAAAGTGTGCCACTTTCCATTTTCTATTTGGAAGCACTATGAAGACGAGTTGTTGTATGATGTGGTAGAAATAGATGCTTGCCATGTATTATTAGATCATCAATGGCTCGGCTCGGCCCATCTACCCACGAGTTCGTGAGCTCAAGATTTTCTTTTTAAAAATTTTTAAAATTTGTTTATTTTGTTGTTCAGATTTTTCATGTGGGCTCGTGAACATGACCACGATCCGTTCGCCAGCTTGACTATCCGTTTGATTTAACTAAAAGATCGATAAAAATTTAGGTTCAAGTAATAATTAATTTTAATAACATATTTATTGGGATCCATAACTTTCATATTTTATTAATTTTTATTAAAAATATGATTTTTAGCAAAAACAAACAAGGACTTTCCCTGTTTGCCGATTAAAATCTTAAAATTAACAATATATTTTATGGATATCACAATTTTTCAACCACACATGTCATCAAATTTTATAATATACTAAAAATCTAATTTTAATCCCTATCAAATAGGGTAAAGCTACAAAATTGATCGTGAAAACAATTACACCCTCCGTCCCAATTATATGGGCTGGTTTGGTTTTTCACACGAATTAAAAAATCTTATTTAATGTTATTGAAAATGTAATTTTTGTCAAAAACTTTCCTAATTTACCCCTATTTATTTTTCAACAATTAGTAGTAGTAAATTATTGTTGAAAGTAGTTAATTATGTTGATGAGATTCACTGGAACCACAATTTGAACTTTTGAAACAAATTAAACAAAAACTAGAATTTAAACTTTAGATAAAAACTTTTACTTACCACCACAAAAAGCGGAATTTAAATTTTCGATTTGCAAGTCCGCCAACTTATTGTTTTCAAATTTTTTCACTGCACATTATAAATAGAGATATGTAGATAGATTTAATCACAAGTAAAAATAAGTAGTACATCAAGAACTATTTCCGTTTATTTGAATTTTTCGCCAGAAAACATTCCTTCACTAGATGATAACTATTCACCTGTTCCACAAAATTTTCAGTTTGATTTGAATCAATTCCTAGAAGATGTTGACTCTTTTTGCACTACCGACATAGTAGCTAACAATATGTGTCATCCAACTAAGAAGAAAAACTTCTCATGTGATGAAAAAAGAGCTGTTTTTGAGATGCTATTCCATGAAAGAAAAGATGGAAAGTTAGCAAAAGAAACCATTTCGAAAGTTGCCAACTCCTTTTCTATATCTACTAGATCAGTTTCTAGAATTTGGCATGAAGGAAAATATTTTAGTACGTCAAATATTGATGTACTAGATTTCTCTTCCAAGCTATTGAATAGGAGATGTCGAAAAAGAGTCGAAATTGATTTCGAACAAATGAAGGATATCCCTTTCCGTCGTCGAACAAATATAAGATCTTTATCGAAGGCTTTGAATATGTCAAAATCATCCGTACATAGGAGAGTCAAAGAAGGACATATTCGGCCACATTCAAATCCTGTGAACCCATATTTGTTGGATGAGAACAAGAAAGCAAGGTTAGAATTTTGCCTATCAATGGTAGATGAAGGTACCCTCACATCTACACCTACTTTTGTTAACATGCATAATCAAATTCATATTGATGAAAAGTGATCTTATATGTCTAAGACATCACAAAAGTATTATCTCCACCCCAATGAAACGGAGCCCTTTCGTACATGTAAAAGTAAAAGATTTTATTACAAAGATAATGTTTTTGGCTGCCGTTGCTCGTCCACGATTTGATGCTACTACAAGCGAAGAATTCGACAGAAAAATTGGAATATGGCCATTTGTGTCTAAGGAACCAGCGAAGTGGAATAGTAAAAATCGTGTAGCCGGGACTTTGGAATCGAAGCCTATTGTGTCGGTAACTAAAGATATCATCCAATCATGTATAATTGAAAATTTGTTGCCTGCAATCAAACAAAAATGGCCATGTTCAAGTTCTAGGACCATCTTCATTCAACAAGACAATGCAAAACCACATTTGGATGTTGACGATATTAGTTTCGTAGAAGCAGTGAGAAAGGATGGATTCGATATTCATTTATGTTGTCAACCTCCAAACAACCCCGATATGAATGTCTTAGACCTTGGTTTTTTATAGCCATTGATTCACTTCAACATCAAGAGGCTCCAACTACAATTGAAGACTTTGTTTTAGCAGTGGAGACTGCTTTTGAGAAATTTCCAACTGAAGATTTGAACAACGTGTTTTTGACATTGCAATCATGCATGATCGAGGTGATGAAAAATTTGGGGGGTAACAATTATAAAATTCCACATACGAACAAACAAAAATTGATTAGAAATGGGCAACTACCTAATTGCATTCAGCTTGACTCCGAAGTTTTAGTCACGATAAAGGCAGCTCTTAACTCAATTGGGTAACTTTGCAGATTTGTGTTTGTAGTTTCTCATTGATCAATGAATATACAAGAGGGAGCTTTAATTGTTTTACTCTATACCATGATGTCAACATCCGTGCATAAAAAACTTGCTGTAAGTTGATGTAAAAAACTTACTCCAAACTAGAATTCAATTCACTATATAAAAAAAAGGGACCCAGATTACGTTGCTTTAAATTTAATCCACTTTCATGGCAAAAACATCTAGATTAAATTGCTGTTAACATTGGCATTGAAACAGATTAATCCTTGTCACTAAATTGTTGTAAAAATAAAAAAAAAATTGTGGCATCACGACATACAGATTCATGGTTATGCAATGGGCCTCGACTATTTCTTGATATCAGTATCGAGTTTATCATCAAGAGCATCAATTTGGTCTTCGTAGATTTTGGGTAGATAGATTTTGATCATCCGAGAGACAACACGTTGATACTCTTGAGAAGCAGAAATATAACCGTCTTCAATCGGTAGAGCATTCAAATCAAGCAATGGCCTCATCATTTTTTTCAAGTCGAGTTCATTTCTAAACATTGTTGTGCAGGTATCTTCGATGGAATGTGGATGATTTTTAGATTTTGCACTCATAGTTTAGACACAGATTTTAGAGAATTACATTTGCAGAGAATCACATGTGTAGAGAATTAGGGGGGCAGTGCGTGTGAATGTGTTTTCGTGAAAGTGTTTTTCTGAAGATAAGAAATGAGAAATGTATTTTATTGGAAGCATATTTAGTGAAGAGAAATAGCGAAGGAAACGAAGTGGGAGAATCACAAGTAGAAGAAGATGAAAAGAGAGTTTTTTTTGTCAATATTTCCAAGAAGTGGAAAATCTCTTTTTATTATAACTAGGCATATTAAATAAGGGTATAATAGTAAACATAAAAAACAAAACATTCCAAATAAAGAAATAGGACTATATATTTGGGACAAGAAAATAAGAAAACTCAGCCCATATAATTGGGACGGAGGGAGTATTTATTCTCTTGGAACGGAATAGAATAGCCTTAGGTCTCCCCGATTAATTAAAAGTTGATAAGCCCTCCTTACCTGTTGAATTTTCTAATGAGTTTCATGAGACTATTAAGGCTCTGTTTGACCTATATTCTTTCAAAAAAAATACATTATTAAATAGTGATTTAATATCATTTTAACTACACGTTTTCAATAAAATAATATTACACGCAAATTCGAAATTTTTCCTTAATTTTTAATTACACATTTTCCATCAATACACTGTTCAAAAGTGCATTTTTATGAAAATAATGTGGCTAAAACAAGGGCTAAATGCCGTAAGTTTGTGATGGTTAAACATTTAATGTATGATTAAAAAATGAGTTTGAACAAAAACGAAGTTTAGAAAATAGAGCCAAACATAACTTAAAAGAAGCTATCCATGTTGATCAACCACCTCATAAGGCTGTCCAAGAAATTTAATCACATTTTTCTTGATTTTTCCCCAAATGGAGATAGTGTTGGTGCTTAGACATGCGCAATTAACTACGATAGAGGCTGTCCATTTGAGGAACTACTGCTTGAGGGGCATATGGTGAAAGTTGAAGTCGGATGCATTATGTACAAAGTTACTGGAGATACATGTGCGATTGAGCACTGTGTGGGTGCTCACCCATGAGGGGATAAAGCCACAACTATTCAAGCAATGAAAGGAACAACATTGATGTGAAGCTCACTTATTGCTACGAGGGCGTTAGCAAATTGAATAGGAGGAGAATGTCGCATACCGAGAGTGCTCCTCTCTCTAAATTGTAGAATAATGATCATCAACAGTTTCAACGTATGACCTATATTATTGAATATTGCACTATGATGCCATCATATGCTAGTATTATCTAACTTCCTACTCATAAGAGTGTGTGTTGACTATTAATTGTTTTGGGCTTTCCAACTTAAGAATGAGGAGAATGCTGCCTCGAAGTGCAGTGCCTCGAGAGCTAGACATGCTGTATGTAATAACAAGCTAGGGTACCAATCTCTTTCCGAAGCTAAATTTGCATTTAATAGCTTGAGTATGTAGTTTATTTTTTAATATTGTGTGCTTGTTAGGTATAATTTGTAATTACTTATAAATTGATCAAACTCTACTTTTATCCGTACATTTTAAAGGAATCATAACTTTAGTTATTTTCTCACTCATATATTCTTTTGGACTCGCTACTTATGAGTACTCTAATATCTTGTTTGAGCTCCATTTTTTACGTTCTTGTTTGATCCCCATTCTTTTCGAAATATATTTTTCTCTTTCTTTTTTTCAACTATAGATTCTTCAAGAAAATAATATTATACTTATACGCAAATTTTTATTTTTTAATCACGTTCTTCATCAATCAACTATTCCAAAAGCATTATTAGGACATAATGGGGCTCAAGTAGGCCTTAGAATGTATTTTTGAATTACAGATTGATACGGAATGTGTGGTTAAAAATTTAAAAAAAAATTGAATTTGCGTGTAATATTATTTTATTGAAGAATATGTGATTGAAAAAATAAAATAAAGAGAGAGAAATATGTATTTTTGAAATAATGGGTATCAAATAAGTTCTAAAATTTAACGCTTGTTTGAATTCCATTTTTTTCATTAAAATACATTCTTAAATATTAATTTGATACCATTTCAATCACATATTCTTCAAAAAAATAATATTACACACAAATCTTTTTTTTTTTTTACTTTTTAATTACACATTCTTCGTCGTAGCACTACCTTGAAATGCACTTTTTTGAAAAGAAACAACCCATTAATCAAATAACTTATTTTTAATTCTAAAAAGAGAAATCACAAAATTTCCATGAAAAAGCAGAGATTTTTGAAGACTGATCGTCACCGTAAGAATGAACAATAGAAAATTCTTTTCCCCCAATTGCAAACAGATCAGAATTTACAATCCTTACCCCTAAGCAAAAACTAGTGTGGAAAATATCAACTCAGTTACACTGTTCTTGATTGTTAATTGCGGATGAATTCTGGTAGTAGAATTATAATTCACGAAGCATAAACGATCAATGGCATAAGAGTTGAAAATGCTGATTGATTGAGTAAATAAGATAGAAGGAAGAGATGAGTAGAGAGATCTCGGGAATGCTTCAACCGCGGTACATCGCGATGTTCGCGATGGCTCTTGTTCTGATCGTTTTTGCGTTTTCCTTCTCTCAATGGGTACTATTTTTTTCTCTCTTACTGCTCCCATTTGATTCTCGTATTAATTTCTCTATTTTTCTCACCAAAAGAATTTATTGGAATTCTATGAATGTATTCTTGAGTTGAAATTTGGATTGGCGAATGTTTGTCTTCGATCTGATTGTGCCCTCTGGATGTGGACAACTTTATAATTTAAGGTCTTAGTTCTTGTTGATTTGCAACGTTTGATGGGTTTGAGTTGTAATCCGTGAGTCGATTGTCTGAAAGAAAGTGCTCTTTTGAAGTTTTTCGTTGTTGAACTCGTGATTGCTGAAGTTTTCTCAGCTCAATCATGTGATTATGTGAACCGAACTGAAAAAGTTAAAAACAATAAATGTAGGGAAGAATACTGCTGCGTTGATCTAATTTAGGAATGGTGATAGAAGTGATTTAGTGTAATGAATAGTTAAGTTGGCTCTTTCTGAAAAATTTTAGGTATTTAGTTTCTTGGATATGCCTTTGGTGTTGATCTATAATATTTGCATCGGGTACTCAAGTTTATGTGTGTCGTTGAGATTACTGAATGATGTACTATCTCCAATTTTAGTACACTACTAGAAGTTGGCAAGAGTCTCATTATTTCTTTACTAACGACATGTCGTTTGATGGGTGGTGTGAAGGGATAAAGTATTGAGATTGTTGATGGGTGTACTAGAATAATTTGTAAGCTAAAAAGATAACTTTGCCCTATCTTTACTTGGAGGTGTTCTACTTTAACAAGCTTTTCGGTGATATGTGAATTGGTGCTAATAACATTTTAAAATAGCCTTTTGCAAGCACAACATACAAGGCTTCCTAAAGAGTAGAAGTACAATGAATCTTGGTATACATGAACTTGTTTCTTGACATATTAACTAACTATTAGTTGAATAGACAATAAACATCTTACCCTCGTGTTGTCTTATTTCTCTTAAAACACGACTGTATGAGGCTAGAAGGAAGACAATCCCCATATTTCTCTTAAATCACGACTGTATGAGGCCAGAAGGAAGACAATACCCTTTCGCTGTGATACCTCAGAAGGATCAAAATGCTGTTCCAAGCTGGACTAGAGGGGGAAGAAAAGGGTTTTCCCTTTTAAATTAATTGCATCAGACTAATGTTCTTTGGCTCATTTGCAGCACAAGAGCCGCCACTCAAATTTTGACTTAAAATAGGATCTGTTAGGATTTGGCATTTCCAAGGTTCTGTGAAGATGTAGATAAGTGAATCAGTGTTATCTATAGTAAATGTGAATAGGCTTAAGACAAGAGCTCTATTGGTTACGGCATGGTGGGAAGAAGATCCCCCGTACCATCTTTTATTTATTTATTTTGTTTTTCCCGTGATGTGCTACCATCATATGATCATTTTCTCATGAAAAATTGATTGTTTTCAACCATCCTGATGTTTTCCTCTTTCTAAAAAACCACTGGTTTCTTTAAAATTGCAGGAGAAAGTGAAGGTGGAAGAGGTTTATGAAATCACCCACAGAGTATTTTTGGATGTTGACATAGATAAACAACGTATAGGTATGTGTCCTTTGTATTCTTGGACATCTAGGCATTTCCAATTTATTGCCAATTACTGATCTGATTTTACATATGGGATAAATCTTTCCATTGCCATTTCTTTTTCTGATTCATTTCGTTATTGTAGATAGATTTATCAAAATAAATAAATAAATGATTGTATATTATGCATGCTAAATCAGAACTCCAGAATGATCGACTGCTGTGTCCATATTGTGTTGTCTAATAGCGAGGCATGTTCCAACCTGCTGACACTTCTTTAGATAAATTTCCGTAACGAGGTTCTTCAACTGCAAGTGACAACTTTTGTAAGTCATGATATTTCTCAAGTCTCCTCAAACATCAACTAGAATGCCCAAAAAGAACATCAAATCAATACTTTTTGCTTCTGTTTCTTAGGGGTGGTGGGGGTGCTGTAGTATTTTAGTGAAGGTCGTGTCAAATCATCTTTGAGTAGTAGAATGTAGCAGGACTTAGATACACCTGGCAGGAACCTCCTCATCTCCTTTTCTGGGACCAGAACTACAAGCTGATTTAAAAATCTGTTTTTGTTTTAGTTTAAGAAATAGCTAGTGTTCTTGTGGCATTTCAAGAACTATATTATCTGAACTTGTTTAAGTTATTAGAAGACATACTCATGAGCTGACAAGCCCTTGAAATGTCAAAAATTCCTACTAATTATAGTTGAGAAAAAGGGAGGAAGAAAGAATGATTGTTAGAATTTTCTGGCTGCCATTTCCTCTCGCCTTCCGTGTGAGACTTTGAAGAGGTTGAAATATTCAGGTGGCACCAGATGCTTGAGCGACTGTGAACTTGGAGTCTTGTTACTCATTCCATCTGTTTAAATTTAAACTCTTTCTCCTGATTGTCTGCAGGCAGAATCATCATTGGTTTATATGGCCAGGTTGTACCAAGGACTGTCGGTATGTCTTCAGTCTTCTGCTAGAATATCTTCATGTTCAACAGCATTAGTAGGATAGTTTTATTATACTCAAATTATAGTATGGTACCTTGTGATGTTTTGCCCGATAATATTTGCTCTTCTTCTTGCAGAGAATTTCAGGGCTTTGTGCACAGGTACTTCAAAGATTCTTCAATTATTCAAATGTTTCTATTTGGAATTTTTGATATAGATATTGCTGCTTTATCATCAATTTCCTTCACGTAAACTGCTTTTTGTGGAATCAGGGGAGATGGGTAAGTCTGCTAATGGAAAAGTTCTCCACTACAAGGGAACGCCATTTCATCGTATTATTCCTGGATTTATGATCCAAGGAGGGGATATAGTCTCTGGAGATGGTAGAGGAAACCAGTCAACATATGGTGGCACCTTCCGTGATGAGAATTTCAAGTTGAAGCATTCACATGCAGGTATGCATCCCATCCCCCCCCCCCCCCCCCCCCCCCCCCCCCCCCCACACAAAAACACCCCCACCAACAAAAACACACAAAAAAACACACAAAAACA
>NC_036251.1:10390253-10466954 GCF_002742605.1 Olea europaea var. sylvestris
CCCCCCCCTCTCTCTCACGTATTTTTAGCAACATGTGACTTTATGCAGGTGTTGTTTCCATGGTGAATTTGGGACCTGATTCCAACGGTTCACAATTTTTTATAACAACAATCAAGGCTAGCTGGTAAGATTTATATTGGCTAGCAAATAAATTTAATTAAAGGTCTTGGGTTTTCTATCAGGCGATCATGACTTCACGATTCTATTTTATGACACATCACAGAAATATAGTTCCCTCTGTTTTGCAGTCCGTTGCCATCACTAAAATTTTTACACTTCTAGTATATCTTTCAGTATTTGTTGCAATTTAACCTGGCAGTTGACATTTTAATATCTTAAGGGCTCTATAGTAGAGAAAGTATGTCCTATATTATCCTCAATAATATTAATATTAATACATGAAAAGAATTTGAAGAAGAAAATCTAAAAGGGTTGTCAAGAATTCAATTTTGTAAGTCGATGGGTTTGGAGGAATTCTTTATGCGTACTATGGTAATTGCACAGGTTGGATGGCCAGCATGTTGTTTTTGGCAAAGTTATCGAAGGCATGGATACCGTGTATGCCATTGAGGGAGGAGCGGGAACCTACAGTGGGAAGCCAAGGAAAAAGGTGATCATTGCTGATTCTGGGGAGATACCGAAGAGCAAGTGGGAAGATGAGAGCCAAACTTCAGGATCATACAACAGCAGCAGTACGTTTTGAAGAATTAACCTGTTGAGATGGCAAAAATTGTTGACTAGCATCATTTCCACTAAATTATATTCAGTATAGTATAATTGTTTAGCATGTTGACATCTTGTTTATGATAATCTGTTCTTCGTATTAGCAGCAATGGTTCAAACTTAGCTATTATGAAGTGAACTTCGAGTAAATGCTAAGCATCTGTAAATTTTATTCTAGTCTTGTATGTCGCACTAAATTCTTCAAACTCATGTACTACAGAAGATTTGAATCTCTAGAAACAGAGCTATAAATTTATGACTCAACTACTTCATAGTTCACAATGGGTCTTGAACATTGCTTTAGAGGTGTGCCTAGATTCATGAGAATGCCATTTGCATTTAGTTCATTTCGTGCATTGAAGCACGGTCTTCGTGTAAATAGGTTCATAAGAATTTCATTTCCATTATGTTGGTTCATGCATTGATGAAAGTTCTCAACCAGTAAGTCCTTTGCATTTCTTGCAGGCTGCAACTACCTTAATTGTTGAAGCATTAATGCTGTGCCTCGTACTTGCTAAAGTTTTATTTGATGCCTTAAAGCGATAGACATGACGGGTGTCTAGACCTGTTGTCCCTTTGGCATGTCATTATGATATTGAAGTGCTCAACATGTCAAAATTTGATTTGAGGATAGCCAAGTGAATAGTAAGATGGGGACAACAAATCTAGACTTGTTTGACGAGGCACGAAAACAGTTTCATGTGATTAAGACTATTAGATGGTGCTTGATGGAGATTAAAATTAAATTTTTGATAGAATTTTTTAAAATGTGCGATTGAAAAGTTGTGGGTCTCGTAAAATATGTGGTTAAAATTTAATGTTGACTCTGAATTGAAAACAAACAGTGGCTATTCTTTTGAAGTTAGGGTTATGAGATTGTGAATTTGAGCTCCAATTTTTTTTATTTTTTTTTCAACAAATGTATTTTGCAATATTGTTATGATGGAGAATGTGTAGTTGAAAAACAAGAAAAATTTTTTGATTTGAATTTAATATTATTTTATTAAACAAATGTGTGATTAAAATGTGATCAAATCACTGTTCAAAAATGTATGTTAATGAAAAAATGAGACTCAAACAAGGGCTTAGTATTGAGCTAGATGAGATGGTACAGCTAAGAGCTTATTTTTTCATACAACAATTTTATGTATTATTAAGCTTCTTTTTGGTTTAGTTAAATATCAAATTTTTTGTAGATCTTAATAAAATTGATGACTTGTGAAGTTGAAAAATTAATAAAAATTGTAGGTTGATAAATTTTGTGATTAAAAATAAATTTGAGTGAAAATGATAGTCAAACAGTGTTTAAGTCTAATCCGTTTGACTTTGTGAAAATACTCAAGATTACAAGACATTGACATGTACAAAATGTATTATTCACACTATTTGATGCCATAACGTGTTGCATTTCTATTAACTACATGATATATTAAAGAAAGCGACTAGCATCAATCAATTATTCTTGCCTTTTTCCTCTTTACAGTACAACGGGAAAAATTGAAAAAAGAAAAAGTAAAAGAGATTCAAAACGTTGCCGTGTAGCTTCTCCAAGAAGCAATACGACGTCGCAAAGACTTTCTTTGCCCAATTATTGTTCATTTCATTCCCGTCATGTCCGCAGTGAAAATAGGGCTGACTCATCAGTTTCTGTGACGACAAAAATTGTGTCCCTATTTTGATTTCATTAAACATCCCCACTTAATCATGGGAAATTGCAGCAGTGGGATTAATCTGTAAATATTGTAGCAACTTGGTGTCCAACCTATTTTTCTTGACAATATCATCCCCTTAATATCTATTCTGGTGCGGATTGTCTCACATATGGTGCATAATTTAGATAAAACGACATTTATACATTCATTTCAATTGAAAAAATGGCACTTATTATCTCATATCCTACTTACCATCGTTAATATCGTCCAGTTATTTTGCTTCAGTTAATTCGTCTATCCACCTCATATATATATATATATATATATATATATTGAGAATTTGTAGATTTGTTGATTTTGTCCACGAGGTTGTTGACCCTGCTCAATTTTATAATCTAGATCAATGATTTTTTTTGTCCTCTCATTTATCTAAATGTTACCCTTAAAAATGTCAAGTAAGAGATGCACATGCTTGTTTAACGGCTAAAGAATTGAAAATTTTTCAAATAGGGACCAACTATGCACCATAATTAATAGACTGGAACAATGTAGTAAAGAAAAAAAATTAAATGTCAAGATGCTAGAAAGTTAGGGACAAGTGATGCAATTTTGTCCTAAAAGATCTAAAGAAGTTTAAAAGGATAATAATCCCTCCTCTTATATCTCTATCTCCTGCAACACTGCTTTTTTTTTTTCTCGCTAAACTTCCGCACTTCACTCTCTCTCTCTAATGGCTTCACTTTTTCTTCAATTATGTTTCTTCGTAGTCTCAGTGACCCAAATTTTAGCTGATCAAACGGCTAAAACTTACATTATCAGAGTAGACAGCGAATCCAAGCCGTCTATTTTTCCAACACATTATCACTGGTACACCTCCGAGTTCAGTGAGCCCACAAGCATCCTCCATGTATATGACACCGTTTTCCATGGATTCTCTGCCTCGTTAACTCCGTCTCAAGCTGCTTCGGTTCTGAAGCATCCTTCAATTCTTGCCGTATTAGAGGACCGGCGCCGGCACCTCCACACCACGAGGTCGCCGCAATTCCTTGGGCTGAGGAACCAGCGCGGCCTCTGGTCGGAATCAGATTATGGGTCTGATGTCATCATTGGAATTTTTGATACGGGAATATGGCCCGAGCACAGGAGCTTCTCGGATCTGAATCTGGGCCCTGTTCCAAAACGCTGGAAGGGAGTGTGCAATACTGGGGTTAAATTCACAGCCAAGAATTGTAACAGAAAAATAGTTGGAGCGAGGTTTTTCTCTAAAGGCCATGAAGCATCGTCTGGTCTTGGTGGAATTGCTGGCGGGATTAATCAAACCATCGAGTTTAAATCCCCAAGAGACGCTGACGGTCATGGAACTCATACTGCGTCCACTGCTGCTGGGAGATATGCATTCAAGGCCAGCATGGAAGGCTATGCTTCTGGAATTGCTAAAGGGGTGGCACCAAAAGCTCGACTGGCGGTTTACAAAGTTTGCTGGAAGAATTCCGGCTGCTTTGATTCCGATATTCTGGCGGCATTTGATGCGGCTGTTAATGATGGAGTCGATGTCATTTCCATTTCCATTGGTGGCGGGGACGGAATTTCTTCTCCGTATTATCTTGATCCGATTGCTATCGGAGCATATGGTGCAGTTTCTAGAGGCATATTTGTTTCCTCGTCAGCCGGAAATGATGGGCCTAATGGAATGTCAGTGACTAACCTGGCGCCATGGCTGACAACTGTTGGTGGTGGCACGATTGACCGGGATTTCCCGGCTGACGTAATTCTTGGCAACGGAAGGAAACTTTCCGGTGTATCTTTATATGCCGGTGCACCATTAAACGGTAAAATGTATCCTCTGGTTTATCCGGGTAAATCAGGGATGCTCTCTGATTCACTCTGTATGGAAAATTCAATTGATCCTCGTTTAGTGAAAGGTAAAATTGTGATTTGCGATCGAGGGAGTAGTCCTCGTGTTGCGAAAGGCTTGGCTGTTAAGAAGGCTGGTGGTGTAGGAATGATCCTCGCTAATGGCGTTTCCAATGGTGAAGGTCTAGTCGGTGATGCTCATTTGCTTCCAGCTTGTGCTGTTGGTTCTAATGAAGGAGATGCTATTAAGGCCTACATAGCATCAAATCCAACTGCAAGTGCAACAATGAATTTCCGGGGTACTGTAATTGGGATCAAACCGGCTCCGGTTGTGGCCTCATTTTCCGGCAGAGGGCCGAATGGTCTTAACCCGGAAATCTTGAAGCCTGATTTGATTGCACCGGGGGTGAATATCTTGGCAGCTTGGACCGATGCAGTTGGTCCAACTGGTTTAGATTCTGATACTCGAAAAACTGAGTTCAATATTTTGTCTGGCACATCTATGGCTTGTCCTCATGTGAGCGGGGCTGCAGCCTTGCTTAAATCTGCACATCCTGATTGGAGCCCTGCGGCTATAAGATCAGCTATGATGACAACTGCAAATTTAATCGATAATTCGTTTAAACCAATGATCGATGAATCGACTGGAAAACCAGCCACTCCATATGATTTTGGTGCTGGACATTTGAATCTTGATTTAGCCATGGATCCAGGACTTGTCTATGACTTGACAAACAACGATTACGTTAGCTTCTTGTGCGCGATTGCGTATGGTCCTAAGACAATTCAGGTGATCACTCGATCCCCGGTGAGTTGTCCAATGAGGAAGCCAATGCCAGAGAATCTGAATTACCCGTCTATCGCAGCATTGTTCCCTAGTTCATCGAATGGAGTATCTAGCAAGACATTCTTTAGGACGGTGACGAATGTTGGGGAAGCAAATTCAGTTTACAGATTGAAGATCGAGCCCCCGAAGGGGGTGATTGTGACCGTTAAGCCCGGAAAGCTTGTATTTTCAGAGAACGTCAGAAAACTGAGCTACTATGTAACAATATCAGTCGACAGCAAGAATCTGGTATTGGATAACTCGGGTGCTGTGTACGGGTCACTTTCTTGGGTAGATGGAAGGCGCGTGGTTCGAAGCCCCATGGTGGTTACGCAAATAGATCCGTTGTAAATTGGAATACTCAAATCTTGTCCATGGGTTTGGAGCCTTGTCATCGTAGGTAGCTCATGGCCAGTGAGTTTATGATTGCATTTTCCCTATGTTTTGTACCCTTTTCTCTGTAATTTTTCCTTTCAAGTTTTGTCTTTCGATTTTACTATTTCCTTTATGTTATCCTAAGGTGTAATGGTATTTATAGAAATCAAGTGTTTGTTTTTGCCAAGTTTTATTGTCACAATTGCATGGACAAATGGGAGTTGCCTTTAACTCAATTACATATATAAGAATTGAAAGTATGCATTGCGATTCTTCTGAGTTAAAGGATAACACTCCTCAACCCCTATATACGCACTATACATATTGGAAATGAAGATGAATAAAGAAAGAAATGACTTGGAATTCTACGGGGAAATCCAAAACGAACAAACCTAACGGAAGTTACTGACCTACCTCTCATTCGCCATCCATCCCTGGCTTATATTACTTTGGTGGGTTTCTGAGACTCTTTTGATGACCTATATTGTGTTGAATGGATATCCATCTAATCCGATCGATTGTGTAAAGCCCGGGATGAATCCATATATTGATTCTTTTTTTTGGCAATTATATTTTGAATCGTATGCGTCAAAAGGTGTATGTATGGTTCCTAATAAACTAAGGTAAGGGATAATATCAAACTCTTGATTTACAAAAAGGCGGGTTGGCCTAATGAGTGTAACCCGACAAGGTTTATTATGATGTGCTAGCGTGGGAGATTATATCAATTTTAAATGATATGACTAGGGAATTAATTTGTCTTCCCATCCCATCCCTTGGGGCCATGGGCCATGAATCAAGGCTTTTAACTCTCCCCGTCTCCATCTCCCTCCATTGCACCAAAGCAAAAGGAAAAGGACATTATATGATGGTCCCATATTAAATGTCAATAGTTGTTCTTGCATTCAAAATATCTGCATAGATAAAAGCCATACGGTAATCGAGTGGTATTTTTTGAGTGATTAGGAATCTATTGATAATATAGAGACTAGGGCATTGGAAGATCGGTCCCGATATTTTAAAAGGTGAAAAAAATTATACCATCGCCTGATTTTAAAGATCACTGTACTAAAATCAAGGCCGAGTTTTAATTTTTCACAAATCAGGAGCTAAATCAATTTTTTAATTTGAAGTTATAATATTAAAAAATTAAATTAATATACCTACTCTACCCACTGCATCCCCGCCCAGCCTCACCCCACTCCAAACTCATTCCATTTCTCTCTCCACTCTTTCTACTTATATCTCCCCCGTCATAGACACTCCAGCTAGAATGAGCATTGATATTGTTTTGCGCCTATAGTATGACTGTGGAATGGAGGCATAAACCCATGAATGGAGCTTAATTGCGATTGTACATGTCGCTCAGATTTAAGTGCAGTGCACAGAGGTGACAAAATGGCAATATGAGCAAATGTGGCAACAAACTGGTGATCTAAGTGTTATATATTTATGGTATAAATATAAAATATGAAAGAAATAATCAAATTAGATAAAGTGCCAAAGTGGTGGGAAATGTGACATTTGTGTGGGACGTCAGGGGTTCGAATCACTCCCCACGCAAATATTAAAATGTCTTGATTTGGGCCTTGGGGCCTTTTGGGCTTCCTTGACTAAAATAAATATTTTTTTTCTTCATTATTTAATGGGTAAAACTAGCCAGTATTTTATGACTGTTTGTTTTGTAACAACCCACTAACTGCCATTAAAACATCCACTACTCAGTTATTAAAATTCTGCATTAACATGGTGAAAACTGTTACTACCATCTTGCCTATATAAACCCATATCTTGCTTTGGGAAAAGACACACAAATAGAAAATAGAATCAATCACTCTTTTCATATTGTGAATTTCTTATATTCGGGTTTTTATACCTATTCTGGAGTAGTGGTGAAGGAGATTCCTTTGGTTGTGGTGGTGGTAGTGGTGGTAGTAGTAGTAGTAGTGGCGATGTGGCATAGGGAGTGTATGATGATGATCGTGAATCATAATTTGTTCACATGTCATAGATTAATATTCACTGGTCACAAATCAAATAGAACTCATCATACGTTGTTCACAGCTTACACTTCGTATTGTATCGGTCATTAATCAATGTTAATAGGTCACATGTCAAAATCAATTGGTCATAGATTAATGTTAATAGGTCACCGTACGTAGATCGTAGATCAATGTCATAGGTCACTATTTGTACATTATAGATCAGTGTCTTATAGATCAATAAAAATTGGTCACAAGTCAATGTTCAAAAGTCACAAATCACTAATTTATGTATACATGCCACACTTTATTAGTCACATATTATATTGTATAGGTCACAAATCAATATCAATATATCACATATCGATATTAATTGGTCACACATCAGATGTCACATGTTTTTGTGCATTGATAACATGACACAGATTCAAATTCACAAGTTACAATTCATATGCCACAGATCACATGTAACAATTCACGGGTCACAGGCCATTTTGCATAGATAATAGATCAATGTCTAAAGGTCACATATCAAAGAGAATTGGTCATAGGTCATTGGATCAATATCACAAATAATAAATCAATGTCCAAAGGTCATAAATCAAAGATAATGGATCTTGAGCTATTGATCAACATCACAGGTAGCAATATACATATAAGCACCTCGAAAGCCCAAGCCGGCTCTCCTTGAGGCTCGGGCCAAGCCCCATTTCGAGATTTCGAGCCGAGCCCGAGTCAGCTTGTGTGACTCGTCGGCTCGAGTTCGGGCCTTAGTTAAAAAAAGAACAGAAATAAGGCGGCTACCTTAAAGTCCCATATAAAAAAAAAAAAAAAAAAAAAAAGAGAGAGAGAGAGAGAAAAAATCGAGCAAGCCCGACTCGACTCGCTGAGGCCCAAGCAGAAACCTTATTTTTTTGCCAAGCTTTTGCTCGACTCGGCTCGGTTCGGGCTCGAAAAAAGCCCGTTTGATTTTACTCGAGCTGAGTTCGAGCCATGAGTTTGTGCGACAATTATCAGTTCTGATTTTGATTCGATTCTTCCATGACAATTTTTAATTAAAAAAAAAAAAAAGGTGAGTTAACAATTCAAATTATCCTCTCAATGTTCTCAATATCTAGGCACAAATTGAATAAATAAAACATGTAATCAATTACGTATTTTAACACTTTCTCAATCCATTGCAAAATATGTCACCAAATATTTTCAATATTTAGTAAATAGGTTTCAATAACTGGGAATATTTAGTAAGGAAGTATTAGATTATGCAAAAATGCTAAAAATAATATAAATCCATTCATCTGAAAACAGCACAACGATCAACATGTCGATTTTTCTTTTCTTTGCATCCCATCAATTCCTTTGCAATCACGCAATGGAAACAGGGCAAGTTGACAGATTTTAAATCCCGACTGACGTGGCAGTAAAAAAAAAAAAAAAAAAAAAAAAAACAAAATGCAAAATTGAAACCCAAATAAAATCTCCAAAATTAGTGGCTTTTCTCCTCAATAGGCGAACCCCAAAAACCGAGACAAGTACCCAAGCCTCATCGTCTCCGGTACTGTCGACTCTCCAACAACAATTCCAAATGGGGTTTGGCCATCTCCCTCATCTCCATTTCTGACAACGGTTGGAACGGAGGTCGTCATCTCTCAGTATTGAAGTTCCACCGGATCCCGATTTTCGTCGACAGCAAAGTGGGTCTCCTCTGCCTTACGCCATTTCAATATAGCTTTACCGTGGAAGCATCTGTAGTGAAGTCACCTTGTTGATTTAGTTTTTCTTTATGTCATATTTCATTCGATACTAGCTCGTCGTTTTGTAAATTTCGTTTACTAGTTTTCTTTATGTCATAGTTCATCTGATAGAATTTTTAATCCAAACTTAAACTGCTGAAAAGGACTTCAACATGGATATATTGGAGCTTGCAAGAGGAAACCGAAGTAACATTTGTTCATCTACACATTATCCTTGAATTTTATGAATAAAATTAACATTACCTATTTTCTGTAAGACACTGTTTAAAATAATTACACTGGGTGTTAGTCTTCCAAATAACACGAGAAAATTCTACATTATAAATTTGCCACATAACTTGTGATTGCCCATTGCATTAGGAAGTTTAGAGAAAAAAACTTTGCTTATAATTCTATATAAACAGATGGGTATCTATCAAATTTTTCAGTTAAGTTTTATTTATTAGTTAAGAGTAGAGGTGGGCACAACCGAACCGAACCGACCCAAACCAAAATTTTCGAGTATCTAGTAAATGGAATCGTCGAGTCTAAATATAATTATGAAACCGTTCGAGTTCGGTTCTGTTCGATTCTGTACTATAATTAAATTTTTTAACATTTATAATAACATTATATAAATACAACTAATGACACATTCAATGGTTTTGGAATGTCAGAAATTGGTAGACTACCTTGTTCAAATGATCGCTACGGTCAAAGTTTCGGTCGGCGAACGTCACAACTTCGATCAGAGGTCACAGCGTCGACCGACGATTGTATAAGTTTTGGAATGTCAACGAGGCTGCGAGAGTGAGTACGAGAGTCGAGACAGAGTTATGCACTTTAGTGTAGGTGTTTAGGGTTATTTAGTAGATTGAGTCTTGTTGGGCTAGAAAATGAGACAATAAAATGGGTAATTGGGTCAAAAATTAAAAAATTAGAAATGAAACAAATTATTTAGCCAAAAATTTGAATTTAGAAATTGTTAATTTGTTTAGAAAAAATTAAAATTAAAATAATTTGATTTATTCAATATAAAAAAAATTAAAAAGATTCGGTTCTTCGGTTTTTGGTTTAGAACCGAAAAACCAACCGTACCCGTCGGTTATCAATTCAGATACTCGTTCGAGTATTTAATTTGACAAGAACCGTCAGGTTCGGTTCAGTTCTGTTCGGGTTCGATTCGATCGGTTCGACTCGAGAGATTTGCCCAGCCCTAATTAAAAGGAAAAAATGATAGCAAGCATTGGTCTTTTTTATTAAGGTTTCACTTTCTGTCAATATTTTGATATGTTGATTAGATGTTAGATGCAATTATTTTTTTTTTCTCCACCTTTTGAGGTGAAGAATGTCTCAACTTTCCCCAGACAAAGTAGCCATTTATTTTCAGAATGTCTCAACAGTATCCCATGCCACTTATTTTGCATCGTACATTTATTACATGACCACTCTATGAGATTTCTATTGTGGTTTCATTAGTTTTTATAGTGACATTGAATTAATTTGATTTAACCGTGCGGTTTATTTCTATCGTAGAATGGGCGGAAGAAATACTGGCATATGTCATAGTTGTAGAGCTAAGGATTATTTCTTTGCCGAATGGCCAAGGAAACGACGATGCCCGAAATGCAAGCATGGATTTGAGAAGTGTTTCGAGGTGGAGAAGTAGACAGCAAATAAATGGCGATTATTTCTTTGTTGCAGCGAGAATTGCGGATTTTGGGATTGGTTGTCAAAGAAGAATCAAGCTGCCAACTGTCCAACAATAACGCTTCAATAGTGAACCTTTCAACGAACAAAAACATTGAAGAAATCTCGCAAAAGTTCGAATCTCGAGTTCACGTCAACGATGAAGAAGATCTACACATTTCGGATGAATGAGAAAATATTCAAGGCAAGTCGTAGCGCGGAAGAGAATTCAAAAGGGAAGCAATCGAGCTCTATTGATTGAGTTGGATTAGGAACGTGTAATATTTTGAAGACCGGATTGCCACTATTGTGCTCAATGAAGAATTACCATGTATAGTTGAAATTGTAATTGCATTTTAGTCTTCTAAGTCTTCTATGAAATCATCCAGATGCATTTCACAACTTTAAACTACATGCATTTTGAAGACCGGATTGATAGTGTATTCACATTTCACAAAAGTGTTATTTTAGCTTTGAGCAATTTAATTGAGCATTTGTGAAAATATATGTGTTGGATGAACATTTGATTAAAGGATTAACTGTCTTTGCTCGCTTCAATAATTGTGTGGTAGCATCAACTGTCTTGCTTTAAAAAAAAAGGTCTCAAGATTTCACTTGAAAACCAAAAATTTTCAGCATCAAAAATTTTTCTGGCAATGGCAACAAGTTGCATTATTGAGATAAAGATTTCTTAATTATGAAGCAGCATGCAACAAAGTCAATGTCATAAGGCTATCTTTTGTGTGAGCAATACCCTTGCAACCATACAAAATGATGAAGCAGCATACAACCACCAGGTTAATGCATTCTCACTTCACTATACACTTGAAAGTAATTAAGCTAATCTACTGTCATGAGCAACTACCAGAATAAGTATAATTATTTGATCCAGTGGTTACATAGAATTTTTCTGTGCCAAAAATAATCTGAAAATGTACCATTTCAATCTGATAATGCTCCAATACAAACCTAAAACTGACTTCATCAGTCTCTCCAAAATATGGTGTCATTTTACATAAATACAAGTCTCAAAAAACAATCTGAACAAAGGATTTATACAGTATCATGACATAGATTGGCAACCACGATGATTCACCCATTATAGCATAGTATCGATTCTCTTTCTTGTTAATACTTGAGCAGCAAAATATGGTACTAGCAAGCCATCATAAAGTTCTAATTACAATTATAATTCTCCACCTGAAAGGAAAAAAAAAAAAAAGAAAGACAAAAAAATAGAAAAAAGAAAAAACACATTAACATGAAGCATAGTTTGGAATCGATTAGGGAAACATAAATATTTGTCATCGTCTTTGTTTTATAATTGGTACCCGATACAAACCTGATCCTCCATGGGTTGATAAATGTGGATAATAGTGTGGCATTGGTTGACCTACAATAAATATGAAACCTATTAGTTGCATACATACATGAACTGGAAAGTTGAACTTAAAATATTGAACACGGTTTGTACCTTGCGAGCTATATACAACATTTGACGACGACGGAGGGATATAATTTGACAAGGGTAATATCCCGGCCAGCGATAACGCCGTCGTGATGGAATATTGTGAGAAGGGGAACGTTGTCAGCATCGAATATTGTAGATAAGATAGTGGTGGCTGCAATGAGTAATGCTATTGTTGAGCTTCCTGAGCATCTATCTGAGAGTGCTCTTGCATATGAGTATGTTGCGTGGTAATATTCTTTCGTTTACTTGCTGCCGAACGTCCCTGTTTGTGCAACGGAAGTTTTTAGAGTCCATATTTTTAAACACTGGAGATTTAAATTATGCGATTTATGTACCTTTGCTTTCTTTGAACTCGACTCCAATTGACCTTTTTTCCTAAGTTTTTTGGGTGCCCCCTTTCTACATGACGATTTTGGATCTCGTATGTTCACGCTGACATTATTCTGGGAATCAGTATGCTGGTCGGCTATCTCGATAGTATGCTGCAAAATCACATTACTTCCATTGCACGATCTTTTTGGCATCAATAATTCCTTACACTAAAGTTTAATTCAATCCACAACCGAGTGTAACTGTCCTTCATCATCAGCAGCCAGGTCTGCCAACTGAGCAAACTCGCGGCATATTTTGTCGTATCTCAACTGCTCGGGAGAATTAATTAAACCGCCATAGTTTACCGCAACCCTATTGTGTGCTCGGCTAACATCTCGTCTCCATCTCCGCAGTATGTACATGAAGTGACGTGACAGCACAACTAATCAATACTACAATCGTATGCCTACAAAGTACTCCTCGGAACTCGAACAAATGGCAGCTACAAACAATGTTACAATTCTTTTTCCTGAATGAGATGACGAATGTTTTTTCTTTCGTCGCCCATCGTATATAACATCCTCTCGTACCTCATATGTTGCGGACAAGTCTCCCTCCAAAGTGGATGGGATATCATAGTAAACCTTTCCCGTGAACTCATCCTGAGCTTCCTTGAATTTTGCTATCGTATAAACTGACTGAAATTGCATCTCCATTTCATACTGTGTTGCACCCGGTACCATTTGCGAAAATGACTTGAAATCAGCCTAGAACTCCTTCTCAACCTTATTCCACAGTGCTCGTTCATATTGTTTCACAAATTGCTTTAATGAGGTCTTCGAATGCAGGTTCCGTCGAAGAATACATTTATATTCTCACTTTTTTGTGTTGTTGACATACCTGCCCAGAACGTAGTCTTCAAAAAACAAGGAACCCAACGATTTCAGTTCTCATACAGGCCAAATAACCAATCATTATCTTACAAGCTAAACTGATCAATCATCAAAGCTCAACCCTCTTCAAACTCTTCAACAAGTTGCAAATTATAAACTAATACGTGTATGGCCCTAAATATCGAAGACTTGTCATTGTGGTACCCAAACTTTTCAGGCAACTTCTTTAAAATGTGCGATAAACACCATCTATGCCTCGTGTGTGGAAAAAATCTATACACTGTAGCCATGTCCTGAACAACCACACAAAAGTATCCGTGTTTTCATTCGACACCAAACCACAACCAAGCAAAGTTGATTGCCTGTGATGATTGACGCCAACAAATGGGACGAACGACATGTCATACTTATTTGTCAGTTAAGTGGTATCAAACGTAACAACATTGTCGAATTCCTTATAGGCTTGCCTACAACAATTATCAACCCAGAATACATTTTTCAGTCAGGAGTCATTGTCCAAATCTATGCTAAAGTAAAATTTCAGGCACTTTGCTTGCATCTTTGAAAAGCATGTTTGTATGGCTGTGACATCTCCTTCACCAAGTCGTAATCACCTAACCTGTTCAATATAATTTCGGCAATCCTTCTCAATGCAACTCATGTTCTCATAACCATCTGCTTCTACAACTGCAGAATTGAAACTTTTATACAATGAAATTCCTGCCAAATCATTGACTTTAAGCTTGTGTTTGACATCTGAACTCAATTCTCTGTAACATCAATATAACCTCGATTTTGACGGACTAGTTTCATGATTGTGGTCGAGGTAAACCTTGTTAATTCTCCATAACCCATGAATATTTGACGATGCAGAGATCCTAGCTTTGCACCCATCTTTACTGTCGGTTGTGGCTTCAAGGAACCGGTACAATTATCGATTCTTCGACCTTCATGACTACACGTCAAGGTCATGTATCTCAACTCTCCATCATCTCCCTTTTTCAAATTTTTCTTCTTAATTGGAAATCCAACAGCATAGGCATATTTTTTTGTAGAAGTCAACCATATCATTTAACTCCTTAAACTTCATACCCACCTCAGGCACAACCACACCATCTCCCCCCTGAGGTTTCACGATCCACGACATTAAAAGAGTTTGTAATATTCTCTTCATCTGATTCTACCAACACACCATCATGCTCCATTTGCAAATAATATAGTTTATCTGGCTGCAAAAGAATAAATGCTCACATTCAGGAATCCGTAGTCACTGTTAGATAAGTAGACAAAAACCTCAATCTTCCTAACAGTATACCCTAAGTCCGTAATTAATTTTATTAATAATTTCAAACATGTAACCAGAATTTATCATTATCTTAGGTACCATACACCGTCTAAATAGCTTTAAGGAATTTACCCATTACAAATTAAGTTTACCTGAACAGAGGAACTTGCTCAACTTAGGACGTAGATGGGGAAGCACAATTCAATATTGCTAGGCGACTCAACAACCGTCTTCGAAAATGTGGATTTATGCTCTTCGATGAGATCAAAGTGTTGTTCTTTATTGTCAAATTCCGGGAAATGTGGCAGAGATAAAGAAGTTTAACTACTGCCTCGGGTTCAATACAGCCGGTGAATCAACTACTACCTTCGAGTTCATGGTCGGAGTGCAAACTTTCCGGGAAAATTATGGCTGCGAAATTTGAGGAGGTTCTTACTGATTTCTAATGAAATTATGGCCGCGAAATTTGCAACAGTGGTTAGGTTAAGTGAATCTCTAGTTTCTCTGATTTCATCACGTGCCTGTCACGTGAAATTTTAAATCCCGCCATTTTTATTGTTTTTCAAGCCACGTCAGTCAGAAAATTCAAATCCTTGTTCGTAGGGTGTCAACGTTACCTGTGCGGGAAGCATTTTCCATTCCTTTGCCTCCCATCTAGTCATTGTGTCAGGATGAACAAATTGTATATGGGCCCGTTTGGTAGGGATTTTGAGAATTAATTTTTTGATCGTTAGAAGAAAAGTGGGGTCCACATGTGAGAGAAGAAGTCAAAAATTACGGCTTGAATAGTAAAATAACGGTCAAAAAATCAATTTTTTGGGGCAAAAAATCCCTACCAAACGGGACCTATATATCCTTGTTTGAGCCTTTTTTTGAAAAAATAAATTTTTAAACAGTGTTTTGACATTATTTTAACTACACATTCTTCAATAAAATAATGTTACAGGAAAATCTAAAATTTTTCCTTATTTTTTAACCACACATTTCAGATCATTATACTATTCAAAAATGCATTTTCTTGACAAAAATGGGGCTCAAACAAGGGCATATATTTCTAGTTCAATGACTAAAAACTATCCAAGATCTAGTCAATTCTCGATTCTATTTTTTATTTTTTGAAATCTTTTATGTTTAAAAGAAAAAAACGATAGTTTCATACTTAGCGCTTTTGTATGGGTTTGATTTCCGTTTGATAAAACTTTAGTTTAAAAAAAAAAAAATCTGAATGGATAATGCTTGTAGATTTTGTAAAATATGTGATTAAAATTAATATTTTACTTTTAAACGTAACATTTTAACAAAAAGAAAAGCGAAACCCCATAACTTAAATGTACTCTTCGTTTTTATTAGGTGCCCAATATGTGTCTCATTATTAGATTTGTCAACATGAACATGAGATTTTATTGCGTATTGAGTCGAACATTTAAAATTTTAGTTCAATCAACATTTTCTTAATAATTAAATATATAAATAAATCTAGCTAACTTTCTATACCTAATGATTAGATGGCATATTTTAGAGCATTTTCTATGCTAACGTGAATTGTGAAGAGAAAAGTGTCACGTTAATAAATTAGACATTCAAAAAAGTAAAATCTTCTCCAACACAATTTAAATTAGGCTATGTTTGATTGCTCCACTTTTTTCATGGATTCAATTTTTCAACTTTTGAGTGTTTGATTGTTCAAAATTTTCCCTAGATTTGAAATTCCTATTTTCTCGTCACGTCAACATTTTCCATGAAATCAAGGAATCGGAATTCTCACCAAAATGATGAAAATTGGAATTCTCGTTTACTATAGTGATTTTTTTTTTGCCTTTTTTGGTAATGGAAACAAATTCTAAAAATTATTGTTAATTTTTTTCCCTTTAATTGACAATTTTCATGTAAAACAAAGTCAAACGAACACAAAAAATAGATAATTTTCTTATTTATTATTTTTTTTTACAATAGAAATAAATTTCATCCCCAATACCAGTAAATTCAATCTCTTTAATTGACAATTTTCATGTAAAACAAGTCAAATGAACAACAAAAATCACTTTTATTTCAATATTTTCCACGTGAAAAATTATACCAGTCAAATACAATAATTTACAATTCCCAAAAAAATAATTTCTAAACAATTCAATTCCCTGAAATTCATTTTCTTTCCACCCAAATTCCATCTTTGCAATCAAATGGACCCTTAGACTCTTCATAGCTGACATGGCAAGAGAATTAAAAAAAAAAACACTGTGAAAGAAATTCTAGAGGCTATATTGGCTCGATAAATCAACAAAAATTAAGCTCATGTTTGACCCCATTTCTTAAAATTCAAATTTTCTCAAATTCATTTTTAGCATAATATATTTTTCTTAACTTTTCAACTACACATTTTTTTATTTTTATCAAAATTTACTAAAAAAATTGATTATTAGCAAAATCAAATGGAAAATTTTCTCTCTTTCTCTCTCCTGACGTTATTTTTTGTCTTCTGTTTATTATTTTTTTCTCATTCATATTAAGCATTCACTTGATAAAATTTGAGTTATAAACTGAAATTGTTGGAAGTAAAATCTTTCTATTTGTCTATCACGTAAACAAAAATCCATGTAATGCATTGAAGATACTTTCGAGACTTGCTTTGGCAAAGGTTTTGAAAAGTCATAAGCTATTTCTCAAATTAAGAAATTGTTTTGCAACTTATTTGAATAATTTTTTAAAAGTATTTTGTTTGACTAAATTTTTTTTTAGAGAAATCTAATTTAAAGTAACTTATCCAAGAAATTCTTTTATGAAAGCGGAAGTTATGCTAAACTAAACTTTAATCTTTTAAATCATAAGTCTAATATTACTCCCTCACCAATTGTCTAATCAAGTGAGTACTTGTTTGGCAAAGCATCCACTTGTTAAACACATACCACATATTCGATTCCCGAGACATGAAATTGGACTCTTTATAAACGTAGTGTATATACAACTCTTGTTCCCTGACCTGTTGGGACACATCCTGTGATTTACCTCCCTCACAAAGCTCTAGGGGCGGGACGATGGAGGCCTCAGGGTTGGGGATCAACCTCTTCTTTTTATTTATTTATTTATTAAATCACTTGAAAAAAATTAAGCTTTACCAATAATCCACCCTACTTAAACAAGTTCACCAATTGTCAAGCATTAGTGAATTCTAGCAAGGGAAAATTTGTGCGGTAAGCAAACTGTATTTCTCTCCTGCCGACAGAGTATGTACATTAAAAAGTGAGCGTGAGCCGTAAAATTGTAAGTAAAATATGTTTTATAGAAAATGACCCCTCACGACATTATTTACACCTGTTCGGTATAGCTTTTATTTTTTGTAGAAGAGTATTTGGAAGAAGTTATCGTAATTTTTATTTGAAAAATAATATTCAAAAGTACTTTCCATTTCGGAAGTGCTTTTTGAGAAAGTCACAATGAACCAATTTATTCTGAAAACTCTTTTAATTATCAAAAATATTTTAACAAAATTAGCCAAACGGATCCAAAATTAACTTTTGAGTCTCAAAAGCTTATTTTGACTTTTCAAAAGTCATGTCAAACGGATTTTATTAGTTACATGACACAAAATTGATGGTTGATGTTTATAAATAGGAATTAGGCCGGTCCCTGTTTAGGAAACCTTATGGTCCGCCCATTAATGCCACAACTCAATTACTATACAAAACTATGATTCAATTCATTAATGACCTAAAATATCAATGACCTTCTAATTATTAAATAATGCTCCTGACTACATGACACTATTTATACAGAGGCCTTACAGGACCCTCGCTGTAGAGGGCACGGCGGTGGATCTGACCAGCGTTAAAAAGCAAAAAAAGAAAAAATCGCATGGACCCATCCCTTCTGTCAGTCCTAGCAGTGGTCCTCTGCCCTGTACGTGAAGACAAACCCTTATTTTTCTCCTTTCTCAAAATCCAGTAAAACCAAAAGCAAATTTCAGTCTTTCTCCGGGCACCCTTCCAACACTCCGTGCACGGCAGGAGTGGAGCACACTCCATGCACGGAGTGTTAGAATTTTTTTTATTTCTCCTTTCTCAAAACTCCAATAAAAACCAAAGGCAAATTTCATCATTCTCCGGGCACCCTTCCAACACTGCAAAAATCCAAGCTACCAACACTATGCCCATCAAATGGTAACTCAATTTTTTTATAAATGAAAAAGTTGAGAAAAATCGAAAATCCCCCCCCCCCCTTTTCTATTGGTTACTTGCTTCATTTTTCTAATTCCATGCGTTCAATAATCTCAACAATACGTGTTGCTTGTGTAGGATTTTACACTGGCAGCCAAACGTAGGCACAATGGTCAACAGCCAAATCCTCGCTGAAGTTTCCCAGTGCGCTGAGGGCATCAATGGCGTCAAGGAAGGGTGCTGGAAAGCCACCATTAGCTTCTATAGAGCCATGACTAGAGGTATGTGTGTGTGGTTTCGTTCTTTATTTCTTAGCCGTTTGATGCCAGCTTCAAGAAACAATTGAATTCTTCATAGTAATTTCGTCTGTAGATCAAGCGAACGTCAATGAATTTCCGCGTGACTTTTTGGGGATTTCGCTGTCGGAGCTACCCAGTAAGTTCTACTTAGTAATTAGAGGGTAGCGACTTGTTTGGAAGCAGAGTCGAGTATTTAGATGATAATGGAAAAACTGCAGTCGAGTATTCAGTTTTGGACCGGTGGTGGCGACAGTTCTCATTGGCATTCTGGTGTTTGGGCTGAGCTTGACCAATGCAGACACAGATCCAAATGATGGTCAGCATTTTGAGCTTGCTTTTTCATAATCAATTTTTACTGAAACATATTTGCATGATTGTAGTGGATTTGGTGTTGTGTATGAGCAAATGTGTTATTTATTTATTTATTTATTTATTTATTTTTGTGGGGGGTAAGGGAATTTACAAGAGCAAGTATTGGCAGTGTACACTTTGATTGTTGAGTTTCTGGGTAGCACATAATTAGGTGAATTTATAAAGAATATTTAGTGGGTTAGGAAATTTGAAAGTCGAGTTTACTTCTGTTTTCTTAAGATATGGGTTTCTTAATGTTTTGTTGCGTTTATTTGTTCTTTAATCTTGTGGAACGTATATTTTGATTCAAATTTATTTTATTCATAATATCTTGAATGAACTTTCGGCAATTTGCTATATGAGTATTGGCAATTCATATCCGTGCTTAAGTTGAGAAAAACAAAACTTTAACCTACTCGAGTATATGCATATTCTTTATGATGCATCGGTGTATAGATTTGTTATAATCTCTCTAATAAATGTTGAAAAATTGAGCTGTAATCTCGACTCTATCAATTTGGATGTACAATCTCTGTTCTCAGGGCCTTGTATGGTGCTTTGAATTCTCCACAGCAACTTTCAAAATGGAGTGGGACTACCGGGGATCCTTGTGGAGAATCTTGGACGGGCATTACATGCTCAGCTCCAAAGTTACAGAAATGTGATTTCGCTCGAACCTTAATAGCATGTTCGATAGGGAATGTTGGATAGTAGTGGACTGTACTAGAAAAGAAGCTAAAATCAATTTTATTATTGATGTCCAGTCCTGTCAAATACTACATACCAAATATACACTTACTTCTTATGTTATTTTTAAAAGGTTAAACCCTAACCTTAAGGGTCCCCCACCACCCCTGTCCTGGAGTATCGTGAGGAAAGTAAATTGCATGTTATGCCTCTAAGGGTATAGGGTGGAAGGCTGCTTGTACACTTGCAATTACCCAAGAGCCAAATCCATATTTCAGGATTCGAACCTTTGACGTAGCAGTCTCAAGCAAAGCTGGATTTCTCCACCCTCCCCTTTTACCATTTGGAGATATGCCCTGGGGGGTACTTCTTATGTTATTTTTCCTACTATATAAAAAGGAGAATGTGAAATTAGTGTAGATATGAATAGTGAATTCTTCCATTTTAGGCCTTCGTTTATGCGTTGTTTCATTTTTTAGTAAGTTTTGTTTTAGTTATATCTCGATGAATTTAAATCAGATTTAAATTCCGTTTGTTGGTGAATAATCTTTAACATTAGGAATCTCGATTTCAGTCACTATCTTGATTTTTTTTTCATTTAAAAAAAAAAATCCTTCATCTCAAACATTAAGGTAATGAGTGAATCTAACATTGTAGCATTTTTTTTTTCATCGTAGAAAATCTCCAAATAACCTAATTTCCGACCATCCACATTCATCACCCAAAAGCCATGGAATTCTTCAAACACAATGTGATTACAAGAATCCAAACTACCCACCTAGTATTTTAATAAAAAAGACTCAAAATATCGTTTATAACTTCAATGAATTCTTGCAATCAAGTAATAGAAAGTCACAAAAAACAGACCCAAAATAAAAATTCAAAAGGGGGTTCAAAAATATCCATTAAACTTCGTAAATACTTTTTCTAAATTCTACACAATCCGTACTAATAATAACATAATAAATATAAAATTCGTGCAACGCACGAGACGAAGACTATATATTGAAAAGTCTCTAAATGGTACTTTAGCTTTTATTTCTTCGAGAGGCACATAAAGGGAAAGTTGGAGGCTTAACCTAGCTGCCCCTCTCCATAACCAAAATGTATGTACAAAGAAAATATTTTATAGACAAAAATAACGTTGATAAGTAACGTTTAAATAAATTTTGAAAATGACATTACTCATGTAATTTCCTCAAATTAATTTCACTAATTACTGTAAAACTTTTATCCACTTGCTTGTTCTAAAATTCAATCAAAATTGTTCACACGGGTTATGACTCAACCCAGTTAAGATAGAACGGATGAGCAATCGGGCCTTGTTTTGCAAATTTTGGGCTCAACAGCATGACTGTCCTCATTGTTGATCTGTGTGTCGTCATTGTTTCCGTGATTGGAAATGTAACTATTAGTCCCGGTTTAACATCCACTAAAGTGAGTTTTATTGGAGAAAAGCAGTTTTGGAAAAAAAAATTTGGATTTACATGTAAATATTTTATTGCGTGAATATGTGGTTGAAAATGAGTTTGAAATTTTTTTATTTTATTTTGTGGATGTCTGATAGGGGCTAAAGTGTGATGAAGATGTATTTTTTTGTGGTGCGGTATTTTGTACAAGTAAGATTGACACACAGTCGGGCATTTTATACTTCTTCTTTTCTATTAGTGTACATTTTTTACTTGAAGCACTCTAGATGTCGAGTTTTTACTTTTTATTAATGATGAATAATCATAATTCAAATTCTTGAGGGGACTCAACTTGACCTCTGTCTAAATTTACAGGAGAGAAAAAACTTACGGTGTCTAGAGATTGGTAGAATGACATAAAAGCTCAAAAATTACACATCATTTGATTTAGTCAAACTCCTAATGATCAAATGTAAAGTGGAGAGGGCTCCTGGATCCTTTCAAGAGATGGGGAGAACAAAATAAAAGTTCAAAGATTACGCTACACGTTGAGTATCATACTCCTTGTGATCATTCAAGGAGTTTAGTGTTTTTCGAGTTTCAGGTCCCTTTTGGACACACCACTTGAATGAGGTTTAGTAAATTTAAGCATGCTACATGTACCTCAAGGATTATATAATGACTTACATAATGTCATGTGATACTATATCATTGGACGATTTAAAACAGAATTAGTTTTTTCTTCCAATCATTTCCTTCCAACTCATCTTCTGGCACTATTTTTGGACAAAGTAGATTAATTCTAATAAATTTACTATAAAAGCTGAAGTTTGGGAAGTTCTTAATTTTGTTGCCTTCAAAAGCATCTTTTGATACATTCCAAGAAGAATTTATCTTGCATTTTCGTATTGTAATCCCATGTTTATTAATTAATTGTTGAACTAGACTTTTGTAACTTTCTACAATGTCATAAAACCACCATCCAGATGCTACTCAAAAGCACCAAATTCCGCAAATTCTTGTCATAATTCTCGGCAACTTGGCTGATCAAGCTGGCCACTAGTCTTTTTTTTTTTGTTTTTTGTTTTTTTATCGGTAAATGTGAAATTCAATTGATCAAAAATCATATACAAATACACCAAGCATACTCGGGCAAACAACATTCAAGTGAAGATTACAAGTACACCGGGCATATCCAGACAAATAAAATGAAAGATGTACAAATGATAATAGATATGGACTCAATGTTAAAGACTCAAAATGAATTAAAACATGTGGATACAAAGAAAACATGACTTTGTATATATATGTTTTAATTCTCTAACAATACAATCAACTTGTGGTCTAAGGTTCTCAAAAATCCTCCTATTCCGCGCCATCCATATGTGATAAACTGTAGTAGCTAGAACAATTCTCTTGACCTTACTTTGCCAAGTCGTTCCTCGAGCTTCCTTCTTCATCCATTTCAATGAGCTTGACAAAGTATACATTACATGTGACGGCTAGCCAACCACGAATCTACCCCCAAACTGAGTTACTGAATGGACAAGAAAAAAATAAGTGTTGTGCAGTCTCTTCCGTCTCTCCACAAGAGATGCAATTCCTGTCCACTTCCAAGTAGTGAAGCTTGTCTTTAGTTAGTAATCTGGATTGATCTCCTAACTAAAGGATGAACACATGCTTTGGAATGATAAAGTAGGTGCCCAAATTGCCTTAGTACTCCTCCGCCTGAAAAATTCATAAGTTGCCTGAACACTAAATTAGTCTGGCACAACTCATTAGACCAGCTTGTGCATTCCTGCCCCGAATGCACTGTTTAGGTCCCATGTCGCTGTCCCTAATTTCTAGCACTTTTTTAAGTAGGGGAGAGTCGTCTTTCCTCACCTTGCATTCCCAAATGTTCGTGCCACAAAGGTTCACCTGATTGACCAATTTAATTCAAAGGGTGTCCTTTTTACTATGAATGTTCCAAATTGCTTTTGAGAGTAGTGCAAAATTTCAGCTTTTAATATCTCTAAATCCAAGTCCTCCTTCATGCTTTGGTAGACAAATATTGTTCCAAGCCACCAATGATTTTTTTGGATTCCCATAGGAAGTTTCGACAAAGACTAATAACTTTGGAGGCAATTGTAGCCAGTATGGGGAATATGGATAACCAAAAGCATTCCACCCCTTTAAGAACGGATCTCACAAGCTCCATTCTCCCTGCATATGACAAAGAAGCTCTCGACCATGCACCAATATAGGATGAAATCTTGTTAATGAAGGAATCATAGGAGCTAACCTTTAATTTCTGTACCGCAAGTGGGATGCCCAATTAGTGAAATGGCATGGTACCCTTTGGGGTGTTTGTTAATGCAAGAATATCCTCCAACTCTTACCCATGAACTCTTGCGGTATACAAGCTAGATTTGTTAAATTCATTTTAAGTCTCGACATATCACCAAATCTAGTAAAGCAATCCATTAAGATACTAACCGATATAACATCCCTTCTAGCAAATAACATCAAATCATCCGCAAAATGCCAAGTGAGTCAACCTTAGAGATGCATATTTAGGATGGAAGTTGAATTCACTATTCTCAGTAGTTCCTTTCACCATTCTAGAAAAATATTCAAGGCACAACACAAACAGGAATGGGGAGAGAGGGTCACCTTGTCGAAGACCTTTCTTTCCCTTAAAGAAGCCATGGATGCTCCTATTAAGTGCAGTAGAGTATGTAGGTGTTGTAATACATTTAATCACCCAATCAATGAAAATAGTTGGGAATCCCAACCCCTCAAGCACCCTTCTAAGAAAATCTCTATTAAGTGCACTAGTTGACTGATACTTAGGAGGTTTTTCATTCAATCCACCATATAAACAAAATGAACTTTTTACAATTAAAGAAATATATATATATACACTAAATACCGGTGCTTAGGAGATCATTTTCGTATGCATGTGTGTGTCTATTGTCTAAGTTAAAATCCAAAAAATAATAATAATAATAATAAAATTGGAAAGGTAAATAAAGAAAACAATCACGGTTTCTTATGGAAAAATGAGAAATCCAAGCTGATAAGAGAGGATAGGTATGGGCAAATCTCCCGAACTGAACCCGACGGTTCTTGTCAAATTAAATACCCGAACGGGTATCTGAATTGAGAACCGGCGGGTACGGTTCGGTTCACGGTTCTAGACCAAGAACCGAATAAGAACCGAATTTTTCTAATTTTTTTTTTTATATTGAGTAAATCAAATTATTATAATTTTTCTAAACAAATTAACAAATTAATGATTTTTAAATCCAAATTTTTGGCCTAATAATTTGTTTCATTTCTAATTTTTTAATTTCTGACTTAATTACCCATTTTATTGTTTCATTTTTTTAACCAAACAAGATCAAATCCACTAAATAATCCTAAACACTTAGGGTGTGTTTGATTACATTTATTTTCCATGGAAAATATTAGTTTTCCATCCAAATTTTCACTTGGAGTGTTTGATTGCTATTTTTTTCCATGGAAAATATTTTCCAACTTTTGAAAATATACCTAATTTTCCTTGTTTTTAAGGAAAACATTTTCCTTGGGTAGAGGTGGTTTTTATTTTCCACAAAAGATGGAAAACATTTTTTTTCTAGGTAATATTTTCTATGTCAATCAAACACACTCAAGGAAAATGTTTTCCTTAAAAACAAGGAAAATTAGGTATATTTTCAAAAGTTGGAAAATGTTTTCCATGGAAAAAAAATAGCTATCAAACACTCCAAGTAGGAATTTGGGTGGAAAATTGATATTTTCCATGGAAAATAAATGTAATCAAACACACCCTTACACTAAAGTGCATAACGTTGTCTCGACTCTCGCACTCACTTTCGCAGTCTCGCTAATATTCCAAAACCTATACAATCGTCGGTCGACACTGTGACCTCCGTCGACCGAAACTTTGATCATAACGATCATTTGAATAAGGTAGTTTACTAGTCTCTGACGTTCCAAAACCATTGAATGTATCATTAGTTGTATTTATATAATGTTGTTATAAATATTAAAAAATTTAATTATAGTACAGAACCGAACGGAACGGAACCAAACTGAACCGAACCCGAACGGTTCCATAATTTTATTTGGACCCGACGGTTCTATTTACTAGATACCCAAAAAGTTTGGTTCGATTCGATTTTCTTTAGAACCGAACCGACCCACGTCCACCCCTAAAAGAGGACGTTTTTGTGGTTGTCATGCATTTCAAGAAGGTATTAAAAAGGCATTGACAAAGATAATTACATTCACATTCACAATTTTTGTTGGTTGCGCAACATTTTAATTGTAATAAAGGTCGCTAACTTTTGTGTTGCTGGAGCATTTATGTCCCAAATTTTTTAGCATTTTTTTTTTAAATTTTGAACCTTAATTAATTAGCACATTTTTTCTCTAATAATAATTTTTTAACATTAGCATGCATTTAAATAAGGGACAAATATTTTGCCGAACTATTGTAGTGCAGAAAATTAATTACGAGACAGAGCTTTTTAAAAGGAAATTTACTTCTAAAATAAGGTACTTTGATAAATTCTAAAGGCATTGCAAATGAAACTGGTCTCTGATTTGCAGGAAAAAAGGGGACCGAAAGTCTTTTTATTTATTTTTTTATTAATGCAAATATACTGGCAAAAGAACATATTGTTAACTTTTATAGCTTTTAAGATTTATTTTATCAAACAAAAAAAAAATTATGCTAGAAATATTATTACTCGTTTTGTAATATACTCATTTTCTTTATTAAAAAAAAAAAAGAAAGAAATAATTTAATTTATTAAAAAAATAAATTAAAAATTGAAATTGACTATTAACTCCTGAGAAAAACCGAAATGAATGATTCTCCTGCGAAAAATAGTTACAGGGTAGCAAAAATCGGAGATGAATGATATTCTTCACGCGGAGTTTGGTAAAGTAATAGTCGGAGACTCTCTATTTTTATAAATATATTTTATAAATTAAAGAGTATCCATATATTTAGAGAGTAAAATTTTTTAAATACTCTAACCTGCCTTTTATATTTAACACTTAATTTTACTACTTCAAAAAAAATATTTATTATTTTTCCCTATCTTTTATTTTCACTAGCTTCCTTCAAATTATTATATTATTTTCTTTCATAAAAAATAAAAATAATTTGAATGCATTTAATTATACAGAGTGGTTTGGCTTTTCAAATTTAAAAAGTTAAACTCACTCTCTAAATTAAAATATTAATTTAAAGTATTTTTTTCAGTCTAATTTTAAGGATTAACTTTTTAAAATAAAGAGCGTTTTATATATAAAGAGTTTTTGAGGAGATATTTTAAGAGTTTTATATAACCCAATAATTGCAGGACTTGAACCGGATTCGAAGAAAGTGGGTTGGATGCAGGGAATCGTTGGGCTTGCAAACTTGCATGAATTGGCACTGGTTGTACTCGGTGACTAGTATAATGGAAGTACACTATAAATATTTTGGGAAGGAACTAGGAGTGTAAGCGATTCGATTTTATCGATTTTTGAAAAATTTTCAAATCAAATCGTTTAAATCAGTTTGAAAAAAACTCAAAGCTAAACCAAACCATTTTGATCAGTTTGAAAAAAATTCAAACCTAAACCTAACGGTTTGGTCCGATTTTAAACAGTCGGTTTTGCCTTATATTTTTTTGCCCTAATTTTATGTTATTAATTCATTGAATTCAATATATATTTATATCTTACTAACAATAAATCTAAACCAAACTAAGCCCCTGTCTGAACCAAATTTTTTAGAAAAAAAAAATGAAAATTTGGACCGTTGTTCCATAAGTTCAGTCGTCTTTGTTGACCTGTTGTTTCATGTGTGAGACCCAACTTCCCCTCCAACGCTCAATTTTCTCATTATAATGATATGGAAAATATAGCTCAAATAGAGCTAAATATATCTACTATAAATTTAAATACCAACTAAATCAAAGTGAAATCACAATAAATTAAAACATAGTTTTTTTTTTCATTTTTGTTCACATTTTTTAGGTTAATGACGATACAATAACACTACAATACAAGTCTACTAAATTGGATTTAAGACCAAAAAATATAATGATGTCCAACAAGACCCCGTGATCATCATATCTGAAAAAGGGATACTGATTAAATAAAGATAATAACCAACCACAATAAAAAAGCAATTGTTTATAATATCTAAACATAACAATTATACAAGTTTACGTTTGTATGATGCTACAAAACGCATTTAATTTCAAATTTGTACCTTAGTTTGCTCCAAAAAAATTATTGATCTGAAACTTTATTCGTAGCAAATATTATCACTGAAGGTCTAAGATCTCTTTGTCTCCGATTTGGTATAATGGCTTTCAATTTAACTTTGAAGAGACGTGAAAAATCTGAAAAAGAATTATGTGGTATCGGTCCTTAGAGACTATGATAGCACACTTAATATATGAATATGCAATTTTCATCTCTCATTTGGAAGACGAAGCATCGTAGCTTTCCTATATTTGATTAACAACATTCGGTGGAATATTACTTTTTTTATACTCATGTAGACTTGCATTAATAAATTTTATTAAGAGAGTCACTTCTAATTTACATTTGAATTAAAAATTCGCAGAGATTTTCATCACGATCTTAACCATTCAAATTTGTGAACTAACTAAAGTAATACATCCTTTTATGTAAAATTTTACGTGATATCATCGCCTCTTGTAAAAAGAGAGCCATTGTTCATATCTCACTTCAAGCACTTATTCAAGCTTCTCCACCCTTCGAATAATTTGTTGTAAGTGACTAGGTTGTCCATATTTGGTGAAAGTATGGGTTAGTCTTCTTTTCAAATCTTTCTTTAATTATTAAATCAAAATATTTTTGAATTGTACTTGTTACATGCTAAGATTGATTCTTCCGTTAAATTTCTTCATAACGTATTTGATATTTGACATATTTATTTGCTAAACTCCGATGACTTGATACTCCGATACCCTTGTCGGGAATTTAAAAAATTTTCAATTTAATTTGTTGATAGGATCTTTGTTCAGAAAACATTTTTAGAAGGTTGAAATATAAAAAAGATGGAGAAAAATAACACAAAATTAATGAACTGTAAAAGATAGAGATGTTCCTCTATATGAAAATTGTAACAATCACACCCAATTTCTAGCTCACCTAACTCTTTAATACAATAAACGTTACCTCCTCCAGCTGTTCTATTTAAATCAACATTATTAAACTAATAATTTTTCTTTTCTGTCACGTACTAAAAGAAATTAACAAAGCGTCAACTTATAGAGACGTGTTCCTTTTTCTTTTCCAATTTTGAAGATATCGACATGAAATTGAAGCTGATTTTTATCTTTCTTTATGAAAATTGGGGCAAAATTTGGCAATTGGATGTTCATATCTTCCTATTCAATTTGTTCCAAAAAATAGGCTTATTTTCATTTTTCACACAATTAAAAAATGTAGTTAATATAGTTGAAAAATAATTTTTTTCTAACATTTTTCTTAATATACCCGTGCATTAAATAATTGTTTAAATATGAGTAGTCCTTATTTATTGATAACAAAATATATTAAATAGTGATTTATTAGAAAACTAAGAAATCGGCTACACTCTCAATGAGAAAAGTGATCTATAATTTGGAAGAGACGAAAAAGAAAAATAAGTGTATCTTTATGAGATAAAGGGAGTATAAAATAAACTACTTTTATCTTATTACACCTACACAAAAAATAAAAACAAAACAAAATACTTCATCCATCCCATAAAGATAAAATTGTTTCCATTTTCACACAGATGAAGAAAATATAATTAATTTAGTTGAAAATATAATTAATTATTTTTACATTTTTAAATATACCCATATATTAAATATGGATTCAAATGGAAGTAGGGCATATTTATTGCTTAAGGTACATCGGATAAGGCCATATTATAAAACTAAAAAAATTAACTTACTCTAAAAAAAGAAAATGGCCTGTAATTATTAAATGAAGAGAAAGACAAGCAAGTCTATGAACTTGTTCGGTAGTGATTATGATAATTAATTTTTTGTTCGTTAGAGAGAAAAACGGGTCCCACATATAAGAAAATAATCAAAAAATGAAGACTGATTTAGGAAAGTAATGATCAAAAAATTAATTCTTTGGGATGAAAAATCAGAACAAAATGCACTATCTTTATTAGAGGAAGAGAAAATTAATTATCTGAATTGAAATTAGTTCGTGTAAATGTCAGAGAGATACGTGGAAAAGTAAAGACACAAATGGTGGATCAACATCAATGCCATACACCAAATAAACAAGCTATTGTAGTGTCATTAAATGACCGCAACAGGCCGTTTGGCTTCTTCTGGTTATGATTTCTCCAACAAAGCCATGAACAAACAAACAAGGTTGTCAATTAATTATACTTACACGTCACTTCGACTGATATGTAGAATCATTTGTGCTGAATAGCATTACATTTATCCTAAACGTGAGAAAGATACGTGGAAGAAGTAAATACTTCATCCGTCCCAATTATATAGACTGAATTTCATTTTTTTCTTGTCCCAAATATATAGGCGTGTTTCTTAATTTAGAATATTTTGTTTATTCCTTTAAAAATATAACATTATTCAAATTTTCCCACTTAACATGCCAATTTTTTGAAATTATCCAAATACAGACATTTTTCATATTTTGGAAACATGGAACAACACTTATTTCTTCTTCTTCAAATTAATTCATTCAAATTCTATACTAATTCCTAATTTACTACTCCCTCCATCCCAATTATATAGTCTTGTTTCATTTTTCTCACGGATTAAGAATTCTTCTTTAATATCATTGTTGGAATTAGTAAAGAATTTGAATGATTTAATTTGAAGAAGAAATGATTAAAGTTGATCCATGTTTCCAAGAAGTAAGAAATGTATGTATTTGAATGATTTCAAGAAGTTGATATATTAAATAGAGAAAATTGAATAAGGGTATATTGGTAAAACAACAAAATAAAATATTCTAGATTAGAAAACATACCTATATATTTGGAACAAGAGAAAAAGGAAATTCAACCTATATAATTGGGACAGATGGAGTATTTACTTCTTCCACGTATCTTTCTCACGTTTAGGGTGAATGTAATGCTATTTAGCACAATTGATTCTATACATCAGTCGAAGTGACATGCAAGTATAATTAATTGACAACCTCGTTTGTTTGTTCATTGCTTTGTTGGAGAAATCAGAACCAGAAATAGAGTACTACATGCTAAAAATTAAATTCTTAATCCGTATGAAAAATGAAATAAGCCTATATATAATTGGGACTTACACAAAAGGCAATTCACCGACTATTGAATTCCACGGTCCCATTGAAATGCTGATTCTGATTCCTTCAACCTCTTTATAATCACATTCAAATGTCTGTCTATCGGTAGAGATCTATAAAAACTAGAAAGAGATGACAAAAATCGGCATTGTAATTTTAGGGTTTTGCTCATTGGCCATTTTCTTGCCATGGGTCTGTTCAGGTCTGACGAAAGAAGAAATTTGGTCAGAAACCTACTGCCAAGGAAAGGAAAAGGTTACTAAGCTTCACTTCTACCTCCAAGATTTAATAAGAGGGCCTAATAAAACAGTGTACACAGTAGCAAAATCCGAGTTAACAGATTCTCTTCCCTCGCAGTTTGGCAGGCTCTTGGTTTTAGATAACCTAATAACCGCAGGGCCTGAACCAGATTCGAAGAAAGTGGGTCGGATGCAGGGAATTGTTGGGCTATCTAACTTGCATGAATTGTCCTTGGCTATGCTTCTTAACGTGGTTTTCACAGAAGGTAAGTATGATGGAAGTACACTAAGTATTTTGGGAAGGAACCCATTGACTGAAAAAGTTAGGGAGGTTTCGATTGTTGGTGGCACCGGTGTTTTCCGAATGGCACGAGGATATGTTATTACGAGCACGCACTCCTTTGATGGTTCACTTGGTGTATATGAATATACAGTTTTCGTTTCTCATTTGGAAGACGGAGCATCGTAGCTTTCCTGTATGTGATTAACTCTACGTACCCAGTTGAGCATCACTTTGTTTAAAAGTTTGGATGTATGATTGGACAGTCGATCTTGTCTAAAAGTTTGAATTGTTTAAGAATAATTGAATTTACTTAAAAAGTAAATTATGTTTTCAACTTAGCGTTATGTTTGAAGAAGTCATGTAGACTTGCATTAATAAATTTCGTTGAGAGACTATTGATTCATTTAATTTGTCCTCTTGACATGAATGTGCATGTATTCGAACAAAAATTTCAAAGTGACTTCAATTATTTTTCTGCACGGCTGAGCCTTGAATAGTTAGTTAAAATGTAATTTAGATTTCTGGCGAGATTTATTATCCTATTTGAAGCTTGGAGGGCGGAATGATCAAATTTGGAAAGAATCATCACATATCGAGATAGTGACTTTCATTGATGAAATTCAACCAAATTTGAGCGGGAAAGAAATAAGTATTGTGAAACTAACCTTAGAATAAACACTCCGAGTATGTGAATAAGAACAAGTTCGAGATGTACATACCATGAGAGAGAAAGAAAATATTTGACTATAAGTGTCGAAAAATAACCAACCTAAAAGCTCATGATTATTAGATTGACCATGCACACACACATTAATCGAATATTGAATCAGTAGAAATTTAGTTTTACTTGCAGTGCTAATGAATTTTTTTATGAATTATTAGATGATTTAAAATACTTGATCTAGGTTTGGAAAAGTTATCTAAAGCTTTTATGTTGTTGTTTGAATTATGCTTTTAGTAGATAGTCTTGCTCAGAACGAACAAGAGTTTAAGTTTGAGGTATTTGATAAGTGTATTTTATGTGTTTGTTCGGGCTTCTATTTTATTAATTTATTATTATTTTGGGCGGATATATACTTAATTTAGGTTAAATTTGGTTAATTTATGTAAATTGGGATTGGACAAGTTTGGATAAAATTAGATTGAAGTTGCACAAAATTGAGAAAATGGGAACCAAAAAGATCAAGCTTAAAGTAGAGGACATGCCGTGCAAATAAATAGGACCTCGGATGCACCGAAACTTAATGTGGAGGGCCAAAATGCACTTAACTATCAAAAATTCCAATATTTAGACTCACATTCCACATTGAAGATGTTTGAGTTATTCTATATATTTCTATATATATAGTTTTCATTCATTCTTTTTAACACATAATTTTAGAGAGACAGACACATAATCATCAAGATTAAAGAGCAAAAAGTTATGATTTGAAGATTTTTTCGATTGAAAAAGATTCCTTGTGCAAAATTCAATTCTTTCTCTCTTCAAGATTTCAAAACTCGGTTATGAACTTTATATTTTTTTATTATTTTTCTTTTCATTAGTATGAGTAGCTAAATTCATAATTATGACAAATACTATAATTTATGTGCAACACTTTAATTTAATTTTCAAGATTCAAGTAGTTTAATTTTTATGTATTGATTTTATCTATGGTGGTTTTATGCTTTGAATTACTTGACCAATAATTCAAAGATTTTTTGAATTTATAACAAGTTGAGAGGCGAGTTACAGGTTTAAACCACATAATAAAATTTGGAAACTAGTATAGAAGTGTAAAAATACGTTTTTTAGTTAATGCAGTGGTTTTAAGACGTTTAACTAAAGTGTATCTTGATTCACATAGAGATATGAAATTGACTTAGTTAAATAGAATCACTTTGAACTCGAGAAATGTGAAATTCTAAGTCATAAAAGAATTTGATCGAACACTATAATAGTTATGAATCTAGATTAGAAAATTAAAGGGGATCCATAGGTGAAATTATAAGTTCTAGTATCCACATTTGTACTTTAAAACTTGAATTTGATAAATTGTGCGCGTTCGATTAATTTAATTTAATTAGAATAATTTAGATAATCAATCACCAAATAATTTGTTTTTCATCAAATAAAAGTTAGAAATAGTAAACTAATTATCAAATTACAGTCATCGTGGAAATGATAATACGGACTCATAGGTACACTATATTACTTATTACTATCCGTACACTTGCATGATATAAAATTGACATCCTTCCGAATTGTAGTACATACTGAGTCAATTCAATTGGATGTTCATAACTTCTTATATCTATAAAATACACTATTTTTATCTCATTGCACTTGCACAAAAATAAAATCAAAATGAAATAATAATTAATCTTAATCATATTCTTGAACTATGAATATGAAACTTTGTCGTAAATGTCAAAGAGATACGTGAAAGAAGTAAAGACACAAATGGTGGATCATCGTCAATGCGATTCACCAAACAGACAAGATATTATCATGTCATTAAATGGCCGTTTAGCTTCTTTTGGTTCTGATTTCTCCAGCAGAGAGGTGGCCTACGAATTATTATGTGAACCAGCAACTTGTTCTGAGTTTTGTTTCCACATATATGTCAATTTAAATTATCTTTAAGTGTTCATAGATACTTTAACTCGTATGCTCAATAAAATAAGTAAAATCATAATTTATATATTATATAATGTTACTTTATTAGAACAAAATATATTATTTGAATACACAATACAACTTTAGGATCACAGGGAGTCTCGTGGTGAGGGGGGATTGTTGACGTACAATAATGTCGTTCTTAACCCCATGGGTTGGATCACTGGAATGATGACGTCAAATGCCATAAAATGTTTAGTCCTTCCTCATTGGACACTAATGAATTTTCAAATGAAATGGTTATAACTTGATCCTCACAATTAGATTAGATTACGCATTGGAGAGTCGAGCATGGATAAGTTTTCAAATCTTTGAATTATTTTTTCAAATGAACTTCTTGAATACAACATGAGATAATGAATGTAGGAAGTTTAACTGACCTACACAAGTCCGTTATTGGTCTATTCTATTGTTTCATTATCATATTATAGTTTTGTTTGACGATTAACAAAAGTTTATGTTTGACAAGTGTAATACTTAACATAAATTTACTGAACACGCGATGAAGAAACTGGGAGAACAGGAGGAGGACACAAGAAAAAATGGAGGCTAACTCTTTGGCACTAGTTTTTGCTTGTTCTTTCTTTTCGTTTTCTTTTTTGTTTTTGAGGGGGGTAGAGATGAGGGGTTGGTTTGTACTATAAACCAGTGGGATCTGGAAGTATAGTCTTGGTAGAGCATGCTTTAGCATCAATGTCGGCTCTTTCCGGACTTCGTTTGGGGGGTCATGTATGTACACTAAATACAAAAAGTCGTCGTCACCTATTTACAGAAATAGCATATTAAGATTTTTGATAAAGAATAGGACGATATGCACTTGTAAAGAAAATAATGCAGACAAAATTTAAATACAGACATACGATTTCTCTCTAACGTACGAGAGAGAGGCCCTAGTTGCTTCTAGATGTGAGTGTGACATTGGTTTAGGAGAGTAGTTGTTGGCAACTCTCTTCATCGTAAAAGAATGGCATCAATTAACTAAGGTATAAAGTAAAGTTAGCAAGATGAAGGTGCAAGTCTGATCTCCTACCCTTAGTGGTGTCGGATAAAAACTTCTCGCTTGCCCATTGGGGGCAAGAGATCAATATCAGACAAAGGTATGATACCCTCCTTTTCTTTATATATATGTAGCTTGAACCACACAATAATACAGTAAACCTTCCCAACCCAATTTGTAGCAATTATTTATTGTCCCATCAATCTCATTGATTGGCAATTGTCCCAACAAATAGGGTACGGCAGGGTCCCATCTGAAATCAACTTCCTTTATTAACAAACAAGAGAGAAACAGGAGCCAATACAGTATTATTTCACCATGTACCAACAAGTTTATGCAATTTTCCACTAATTCATCTGGTGTCCGCATAAAGCTTTGTTGAGTTATTTCAACATATGATATGTTGCGTGAATATAAACTACAGTGCTCCAGGTAGAAATAGCCTGAAGATGATTATTGATATCCCAATTTATTTCTTTTTCCTGACTTCATACAAGTAGCTCAGGATCACCACAGCAGCAGCCACAGCAACTCCAACAGCACTTTGTGCCAGTACAGTACCATCTTTTATAATTGGTTTTGAACCAGAGGGAGGAGTAAATCCGAGTTCGGAAAGTTTCTTATGTGATTCTGCATAATCTTTAAAGAAGGCATCTTCATCCTGCTCACGCCAACAATTTCAAGTTATCAAATGAGCACAAAATGATTAACCGTCATCTGAATTAGTTCATTGAAGAAAATAGTCGTGTGCATTTGGCGCTTTAAACCATAAATTCACACCATTTATGCTGCCAAATGAATTAACCCCCAAGATGCACCACCAAAAAGAGATTAAAATCATATTCTAACCGGAGCAAAAAAACTTCGAGCTTATTATGCAAAACACATGCATTATATGTTCCATTGAAGAACTTTGGCATGTCCGTTATACCCAACTACTTGTACGGGACGGTTTCTCCTTCTTCCTTTCTATGAATTTTAGATTCATAAAAGTAAACCACAATACAAAAAAAAAAGGGGGGGGGGGGGGGGGGGGGTGAAGAGACAACAGCACCGCATCCAGGTGTGGAAATTGCACCAGGAAACCAAAGAGAAAAGGCCGTGTATTTTGTATTTAGAAGTACTAGTAAACCATATCATTGAGAAATGACTGCAAATAACAACATGACAATAATGTTGCACTAATCATGCATTTGAACTCCATATTACCTTAGCATACAGCTCAACATAACGCCGAAACTCAGGATCCTCCAGCAAAGCTGTGTCAGTTGGTAGTTTAAGCAACCCTTCACTTTCCCCCTTAAGTAGTTCCCTGATATCAGATATAAAAGAGAAAAGCTTAAAAGAACCAAAATTAAGAAAACGGAATAAAATAAGATGAATTCATCCAAAAGGCTTACACAAAATATGAATTGTCAAATTTCAATGGCTCTTTAGTCCAAGGGCCATCGAAGCCTGATCTCTCAGGATGTGCCCTTCCCTGCATAACCCTAATATCAGTTTCATTTTGATTTCCCAATTTTACATTCGATGGCCAAAAAAATAATAATAAAATAAAATAAAATAAAATAAAATTGTTTGATTTCATGATAAACCCTTTACTGCTTTGGAAGTGGTCTAACAGTCAATGCAAGAATGCAAAGAATAGAGATTACCAGGGTATGGCCACCAGATAGTGCCACAATGTCCTTGTCAGATAAACCCATCCGATAAAATACCTCCTTCAGATGTGGCACGCCTAGAATCAAAAAACAAAAGAATATGTAAGATTAAAACTTCAAATCATCTTTCAAAGTACTGAACATATACACAATAATTCCAAAATGCTTTAAGTGAGCAGTCTTCTTCACAAAAGTATCACAAATAACATAATCCTATTAGTTTAAAGCTGAGACTTGAGCGGAGCACGAAAAAATGACCCTCGAAAAGCAATATATCAAGCGAAAGTTGTGCCAAGTCTGAAAACAGATTTCCCCGAAAAAGTCGAAACGATATGACTTATGATACCGATCCACGTACAATGGGAATATACACCTCTGGATGACTGATGAACCAAAAGAAATGCTGGTATAATATTGGGTCTCCCTCTCCGTCCTCTTTATGACTAATATTAAAGATTTTATGAATGTAGGAGACCCAAAAGAATGGTTTTGAAAGAATAAAAATGAAACTAAATAAGACCACCACAGCACTTAACAAGGGCTGTAGTACGGAACAACCATGCTTCCCATTGTAATTGCCATTGTAGCACGTGTGGCCCAGCCCATAAGTGCCAAGCAGACTTGACATTTAGGGAACATGAAGAGAAAGAAAAGGTGAATTAAAGAAAAGGTGAATGTCAACTAAATGAAAAATCTGCTTCGTTGCACTACCTTAATCGATTCAAGACAAGCACTATTCCTCAGCTGAAAGAAGTTAATATCCTTGAACCTTTGTATAAAAGAATATGAATGCTAGAAAATAAAATAATTATATGTTTAACATGATGAACCATGACTATGAACCAAAAGAACTACTGCAACAACAGGTATAGTAGTTCGATTGAGTTGCCAAATTAAATCAATAGTAGATGAGAAAATCTACATGGTAAGAAAATTGAAATTTCAGAATTCTTAAAGAGGAAATAAAGAAAACCAAATGCCAACGCAAATATTCAGATTTAGGAACTTTCTTCTTTGATGCGGAGGACTGTGGAAGCAGGGGAGAAGAGGTGATATTTCGAGATCTTTATCTTAAAGAAGATTCACTCAAAAACCTTTTTTAGCATCTGGAAGTCGCCCTTCCTTAGGAGAAGCACTTGAATGCTGAAAAAAAGGCAAGATATCTAGCGTCAACACTGTTCTTGTTGCCATTAATATAACATGCAAATAGAAGGAAATCCAGGTAGGCTAGAAATTGATTTCAAAGCACGAATAGCCACATTTGTGGAACAAAACTAATTGATTTCTATCTATAGGACAGATTGGCATACCTTTCTACCAGCCACAAAACTAATTGTGGGCCCCCCAGTTACCTCTACAGCAACAACACCAGCAAGCTACAGTCAAAATAAGTTATTAGCATGATAGTTTACTCTTAACTTATACATCAGTAGGCGCCTTCTTTCCAGGAAGATGTTTGTGAAATGCAGCATGCCAAAACAAAAAAATACAAAAAAACAAAAACAGAGGAAGGAAGGGAAAAAAAAAAAGAAGAAGGGACGTCAATGCCTTCAGAAAAATAACAGAAACGAAATTAAATGAATGATCTTTGGCATAAAACATGCAGCAACATGTTTCACGTGCACATGGCACCAACTCAGGGGAAGATGGTTTATGTACACATTTTGAAAGGCAAATTTTAGGTGCTAAATTAGACAGTTACGCCAAAATATCCAAAGATATTGAAGTTATATGGTTCACAGTTCAATATTGAGATTCTACTCAATTCACACCAAAACTGATTGTAATTACTGAGGTGAATTGCCCAGAATCATTAAATAGAGTGAATATAATGATAATCATACAGCATCTGCTTCAATTCAACTGTTTGATCCATAAATTCCTATCTTGTTCAATCCAACCATTGTCAATTCTCCTCCTGGTCTTGACCACAATGATAGCATCAAGTTTTATAGTGTTCAATATTCTAGTCATCCAATTCTTATATAAAATTACCAACTCTCTTGTTATCATTGATAATCAGTACTTCTATAGCAACTATTTTTCAAGTAAACTACACATTTAAAAACAGCTAATATATCATAACCAGCAGTGAATAAGTGTTTAATAAACTTATTATTTCTCTCCAAAACTTCTAAGTATCATTTTTTTGCTTAGTATCATCTCAACAGGCAAACATAACTAGTGTACCAAAGGTATAAGTCTCATTAAATCAATTTCCAATACTCGTTCAATATCACAAAAATTATGAATAGTAAATCAAGGTCATAAGCTCATGCTATATCCTTTATGTCAATTGTAAGATAGATGTTGGATAAAGCAAGTTCACAAATTGAAAAATATAACAATTTCGCACGCATCAAATTGACAAATTGCATGGAAACCCACTGACTCTTTGTTCAAGATTTGCAATAGCTACCTGGTATAGGTCTGCATATGTGATCTTCGGACATTTAAACTTTACTTGATCTGCAATTAGAAGCCAAGAAACCCATTAGAAATGTCTCCATTCAATATAAAATGTACGTCATTTCTTGCTAGAGATAGGCTGAATTATGTTAGACAATCAAATTCGCAAAAATTTCTTCCACCAAAATGGTATTTTTTTTTTTTTTTTCAATTACAAGTAGTACAATGAATGAAATTTATATAGATAAAGGAATTGTAGTTATTCAATAAATTACAGCACATAAAAGCTACTATTACATAATAGACAAAAAGTATTTTAGTCAAACAAAAGTTAAAGCGTGAAAACGAGCAAACTAACCGCAAAAGTCGAGAGCGATTTTCAGTCCACTGTTAGCGCTATGAGTATACTCCTCCTCATTGCGAATCGAACCATTGGGACCTCCGGTCTTCGTGTTCACATCATAAGTCCCCGCATCATGCCACCTTTAGATTTAATACAAGCAAAACCAAGAAATTAACTTGAATTGGATCATTTCCGAAACACCGAAAAAAAATAGTAATTAGATGGATAAATAGATATGATATAGATACAGATATAGATATAGATATAGAGAGTGAGTGAGTGAGTGAGTACGCTAAGCGAAGCATTATAGGGGCGCAGTTTTTGTTGGAGATAAGAGCACGGAGTTCACGGCGAGCTTTTTCGATTTCCTTAAGGTACTCCGTATCGATGATAGGCTTCGCCATTGGAATTCTGAAAATCGATTCTGTTGTTGACGACGATGAGATAAGATAATTTGAATAACGACTGACACATAAATAAAGGAGAAGAAGAGCAGGGTGCCTGAAAATGATGACTAGAGTATTGGGCTTTTTGTTTGGGCTCATTGGTTTCAGAATAGACGGTGCTGCAAATATGAAATTAATTTTTTTTAATTATTAATCCACCTATAAAATTATTTATTGAAAGAACGTACGATTATTAAAAATGAATTTATGAAAAAATGAGTATTAAAAAATTTGTATCAAACATGGACTAAATTATAAATATATAAAAATTATCATGAGAAATATAATCGACCAATATGATCGGTGTAAATATAGCATAAGAAGCGAAACAATGGGCCACTGAATTCTTTTTTTTTTTTAAGTGAAAAGAACCCGATCCCATCTCCTTATAGTGATCACTTGTAGGAAAATACTTGCTATATATTACCATTTACAAAATATTCTACAGATTGATGTGATGTTTAAAAGAAAACGATAAGTTTTTTTTTATTCGATTTATGAGATTTCGACTCAATTAAAATTCTATTGCATCATTTGTTGATAAATAAATCTGTAAGCCGTGATTTACAAATAACACAACCATAACATGCATTCAATGTGAAAATCGAAGCCTAGTGAAATTACATAATACCGCGATAACATCAACAAACTCTACATACCATCCAGTGATTTCAACATGTAATGAGTTGAAAAACGATCAGAATAATTTTTATGAAGATTGGTTGATAAAAGGGGTTCCCACATTTTTCAGACAACATACCACTTTATTTTGCAGCAAGAAAATGAAAATACAGTAATTCGCCTCACATCAAGCTTTAGCCTCAATTACTTACATATGAAACATACAACGATTTTGCTATGACCATGACTAAAATAGACAGTATATTTGTCATCACACGAATCTCTCCCCATGCTCGAGGTGATTTTTTGTTTGAGAGGATCGGCCTCAAGATGATGTACGCCATTGCAGCTCGATTTGAATCATTCCATTCTTTGAATCTATGAGATGGTATTTCTCGTTGATCCTTTTGTTGTTGACAACATCTGCGAGATTGATGTTGACATAGCCCAATGTTTCCTAAATTTCAAAACAAAATGATGAAATACATACAGTTTAGTCACCATAAAAAGCAGGTGTAAATGGCAAGGAATTCTAGTAACTTCTCTTAACGGAACCTTTCTTGTATTGAGCCTTCTTTGCACCATCGATACATAATATTAATGCAATGGAATATTCATGAGCATTCATTTTGCATACATTGGGCTTCTGGCCATCGTTTCTCTTATTTGAATTTAAATACAAAATTTTGATCTAAGCAATTATTTGGTCAGTGGTGCAAGAAAAGTGCTCAATATACCTTTGGATGCAGCAGGCCAATTCTTGTTGAGGTGCTGAGTACCTCCACACGTAGATTCTCTTTCAAAGGAGGTTCTTCCAACACGAATGTGAACTCCTCCTCCCATCTTGGATCTCTGTTTTTCTTTATATGCTGTTGCAACAAAAGAAATTATATGCAAGCATCAAGTCGTGTAAGAGACAATTACAGTTATGCAAAGGTTATGGTGGGCAGTTAAACAAATGGTGGATTGTTATCAATGAACCAGGAAAACAAAAGAATTTACTTTATTTTAGCTGCAAATGTTGACAGTTTATGACATCCATAATAATTCCAAGCCAAGGGGGGTCATTTTAAATTTTAACTTCCCATTTTATGTTAACTGTTGAGTGTTATCCAATCCTCCCTACCAAACATGTCATTAATTGCTAGAGGTAATATTCATATGAACATGAATTACAGAAGATATACAGTGTGTGAATCTTGGTCACTAGAATTGATAAAACAATTTATAACTGCACTTCCAACCAGTTTAAAAGAGCGGAAAGAGCTTCTTCTTTTAGTGAAGTGAGGAAAAGCACAAGAGAAGTTAGTTACGCACCTTAGTTTTCCGCTCCTCTCCTTTGAAAATAACACGTACATATGGGTTAGTGTGGTGCTTTCCTTCAACATCTTGTGCTTCATGGACTATAACCACTAGTACGCCTCCACTGGGAGGTGTGCCTTCAGGAGCCTTTTGCAATGGTTTGTCAAGATCTTTCGACATATCATCCTCCTTGAAAGGTTTGTATGTCAACTCTACCACAAGCTGTCCACGGAACTTATCATCTTGAGAATCATTTTTATCCAGGTTCTTGAGAAGATCCAGCGTCATGACATTCGGCTCATCAGGAGCAATTTCCTTCAGAGGAACTACGTTCATACCCATCTTGTCATGTTTACCCACCTGAGGAGTAATACAAACAGCTTGGTTACACAGGAGAATAACCAGGAGAAAAAAGAGAACAAATTCCAACCTGTAATGGGAAATTTATACCTGTTCCCAGTCATAAACAATAAGCTCCAGTGCCTGCGATTCTGGATCTTTAATAGCAATACTAAATTCCTCATTCCACTCGGGGTTCAAATTCTTATGTTTCACTGTAGTCTTCTTTGAAGGAGCCTTAGATTCAGTGATTTTCAGTTTCACATATGGATCTGATGCACCTAATAAGTCCTTCTTTCTCAGCTTCATTGCCCTAATAACCTTCACATGGAGAATCCCAACAGGCTTCTTCATAGCTCTAAAGGTCCAGAGTAAATTAATTAGTGCGTGTACGAAAGACCCTCTCGAGGGCAAGTTTTTCCAATTTTATTATCTCTATATATAAGAAAAACATACTTAGCTGGATCCAAAATTTCCACTTCTAGGGTTTTAGGCCACAGATACATGTTAGCAACTTGATCTTTGATAAGCTCCTGAAGAGAAGAGATTCACACAAATGTTATCATGCATGTGATCTGATGAATAGCAGAATTAAACCGGTTAAAACAATCATAGCGCAGAAATGTCGAGGAACAAAAGGTGCATGCCCATAAAACTCGTTTAAGCTGATGAAATTCCGGATAAAAGACATTACAGACAAACATATTCGGCTAAGCTTGAAAAATGTAATGTTACCTTTTCAGTAACTTCTTGTCACCATACACGGTGACTTACTTTACTTAATTGTAAGTAAAACTAGTTACCCTTTTTTAAAGTAACTCTTACCTTGCTAAGAAAAGAAGTAACTTATTTCTAAGTTTCACCAATTAAAAGTTATTCATTCTAGAAAATATTTACTTATATGTAAACATTATAAGCTTAGCCAAACATTCACTTAAAAACTGGGAACACATGGAGCCAGGAATAGCCTTCTCTTTTACCAGTCACACATGCGCAAGTTTTCTGAATACCAATTCAATGCAGAATAAATTCTAAATTTTGATGCATCCAATATTTCCAGCTGAGTCACAGCCTTTTATTAGTGAAATCACTGCTCTTATCCGTTTTATTTTCAAATGCCATATTTTTTTTTCAAGATAAGACATCATATGCTTTTAAATAGAATTGATTGAAAGGGAATTGTACCTGTACAAAACGGTAAAGGCCAGGAATTGACATGAGATCAGCCCCAACAAGCTTTAGTCCAAAGTCAACATGTGGCTGCAAAACAACATATGCCATTCAAGAGAAAAATTAACAAGCAGTTGTACCAACTTTGACTTGTGTCTCGACATAATCCATCTTATGTGTATTCTTGACATATCATATTCTAAACAATATACAAACTAATAAAACAAAACAACAATTGCCGTACTAAACTTGTTTCTTCAGCCAGTCTTACAACATTTGATTCCATTTGTAACACAAATTTGTTTAAGATTTTGGTCGATACATTCAAGTTATTAATAACATAAATAAAATACTGCAAGAACAAATTCTTCGTGATAAGTCATAGCATGCGTTTAAAGATATTTAAGAGTATATTAACCGAGTCTTGGAAATTCAATACTTTCCATGAAAGTTCTTACTCTTAAGCTATTAAAAGAGAGAGAGCTCCAGGATTCAAATATTTTGTGTCATTACAATTGATTCTTAAAAATACCATCATGTACCTTCTCCATGAGAGAGACAAAGATTTTAGCAAAACAAGGGAAGCTTGGAACTAGGGGCTTTAAGGTGATGCGTGGCTGAGCAAAGATTTGCAAATCCACAACCTGAAACATTCAAATTACAAATTCGTATTTTCAAACTAAACCAAAAAGTCTAAAACTGTCAGAATCAAAGATAAAAGTCAGCAACAGACTATCTCATAGCATTTAGATTACCACACAACCTGAACAGTTGCTTTTAGACCGAATGCTTTAACACCCAGTGTGACATTAGGATTCCCTGCCCATTTCAGAGAAGGCTCCATAATCAATTCTTTTTCTCCAGTGGTAAAGACCTTCATACCTGCCATGAAATGTTTTGGCAGTTTATATAACAATAGAAGAGAGTTCAACATACTTATTGCAACATATTCTCTAATGCTATAAAAAATAATCGAAAACACACACACTTACCAAACAAGAGAAAATAGAATAGGTGCAAGCTATGCACATGAAGGGGATCTGGGGATGTACGTATGAGAGTAAGTATACTTCCCAAGTTGTAACGTCCCAAATTTATTTTATTGCGAATTAAATTTAAATTTAGGACTTAAGTGCGCTATTATTAAAGTTAAATGACCTTATTAATTATTAACCAATAGTTGAGGGTCCAAATAGAAAGTTATTTTGGAAATTAGATGAAATCATGCATAAAACATGTGTAAATATGCTAATTAGTCTTGATTAGTGATGATTTATTGATCACATGCATTATTCACACCACATTTCAAGCCAAAGAAATTGATTTGACCACATGCACCTGGTTTTAAGCTAAATGTAATTGATTTGACCACACAATTTAAGATATTGATTTTATCATTTTCATGACAACACACTATTTAAGCATTGACCATGCCTAACATCTAGCCATTTCCCTTCACCCTTCAACATATGTTCAAGAATTTTCACTATAATTAGGAGACAAATCCAACACCAAGTTACCCTGCAACAACTATTTACACACTCTCCTATGGTGGCTAATGTTTATGTATGTAACATTTCTACGGCTATGTTATATTTGGTCCATGTTACGTATATTTTATCAAGAATGGGCCGGAGTTTGGTAGCGCTATGCACGAAAATTTAGCTCCATGCACGAAAATTTAGCACCATATAAGTTCGGTCTAATTTTCGTGTCTCCCTATGCAAGTTATGAATTTTTCATAGAAATACATATATGAATTGATTATTCATGCACATTTATTGATAATTTATTCTCACTCCATCATGTCTCTACTTTCAGATAATTAACGATTCAAGACAGTCGACACGAAAATGGCTTATGGTGGCAATAATTTCAATAATAGAATTATTAAATTGTCAAACTATCATTTCATTTGATTTTAAATGTTTTAAGATATTTCTTGTTCCAAGTTAATTTGTTAAATTCATTACATTTTTTGAATTTTAATAAGTACTTAAATAATTTATACGATTATCTTGAATATTCTTTCAATTAGTTTAGTTTAGTGACACTCAAACCGTTAAGGATTTGAGTCGTCACTATTGGTATCAAAGCAAGCTAACTTTCTTGTAGACTCAAATTTTTTAATATATATATGTGTGTGTGTGTGTGTGTGTGTGTGTGTGTGTATTTTAATTTTTTTTGGCTTTGCAAGAAATTTTATAATTCAAATACTATTCTTTAAATTATTAAGTCGAAATAAGTTTAGTTTTAAAGAAATAAGTTTTAATAAGAACTAAATGATTTTTACATGCCAAGCCATATTCCAAGTCGTCACTCCTCGAATTAGGCATCTCATAAGTTTCATCACTATACATCAAATCTTTAGCTTATATGCACATATGATTTTATTGGTTATGTAAAGAATGCAATTTATGAAAGCATGAATAAGTATGACTTGCTATAAAAATAAAAAATATTGCGAGTTAGTTGTTTACATGTAGCAGCATAAAATATTAGGAGGACATAAACATGTTTTTATTGAATTAAAGTACTCAAAATGATAGAAATAGGCATGTGATATATATTATACCATTATTTAAATTTAGTTGTTGAGAACTGTGACAAAAGAATTTAGAAAGCTTTTAAATTAGGATATGTCAAGTAAGAAAATGATAATGAATAAATAAAAGTTTAAATTTTAGACAATTTTAGTTTTGACGTATTGTTTAAGTTTTCTTGATTTGCGTATTTGCAAGATTGAAAGGTTTTGTCAAAAAGACCTAAACTGTCTAAGGAGAACTTGGGATTTAAGCGGTCCACTTGTGACCCTCCTTCTTCCCTGGAAGCCTTTTAGTTGAGCTTTATTCAAATCAACAAGATAAAGAACAATACTGCAAAATATAAAAAATAATATATATATATATATATTTTTAGAAATATCTATTCCAAGAATTCCTATAGAACCCCATTGCAAGAAGTTCTTTCAAGAAACTCCAATTTTGCAAAGTTATTTATAATAATAATAATATATAGATAGATTTTTTTTCCGTCTTTACTTATTATAATGTTATTCATTAAGGCTATGACACCCCGAGGTAGAAGAACAAGAAATGCTAAACAATCCCAACAACCAGAACACCCCAAATTAACGGGGTTGACCCATAATTTGCTCAGCAATTCCTCGCCATGATGCGTAACTTTGCCCAGGCAACAGTGCCAAAACAACCACCACCACGACAACCAATGCCGCCACCACCACAGCAACAAACACCAATAGGTACAGATGACACAAGGAACACAGCTGCTGTTGTCGTGGAACTATTTAGAAAACAGCACCCTCTAACTTTTGAGGGTGGTTTAAATCCTTTGGAAGCAGAAGATTGGTTGGTGGGGATAGAAAGGATCTTCGATCTCATTCACTGCCCAGACTCTAGGAAAGTTACATGTGCAACATTTATGCTGTAAAGGGGTGCCATGCGCTGGTGGGATTCAACCTCAAGGTCAAGGGCTCGCGTACATATGTGGTCATGGAACTAATTCAAGGAGAACTTTTTTGAAGAAGTACTACCCTACAAGTGTCCGAAATCAAAAGGAGGCTGAGTTTATTACATTGACTCAGGGTTCAATGTCTCTTACTGAATACGAACGAAAGTTTGAAGAATTATCTCATTATGCCCCTAGCTTTGTGGATACGGGGAGAAAAGGGCAAGACGTTTTGAACAAGGTTTAAGGGATGATCTAAGGCAGGCAATGGTGTGCTTGAACTAGGAACCACCATAAAGTGTTATCAAAGGCCCAAATGACATATTTCAAAAGCCGCTCTAGTGGGGAGAACAAGCAACTATATGGGCATATGGAAAAGCGCAAATGGGAAGATAGCACGAGCAAAGGACAACACAACTATGGTAAAAAAGGCAAAGGAGACCTGACTCAAAATAACAATAAGAGCTTTCCGCTTTGCAACAAATGCAAGAAACACCATTTGGGAGCTTGTCTCTTAGGGACAAACACATGTTTTCAATGTGAAGAACAAAGGCCCATGGTCAGGTTTTACCCTAAGATCCAGCAAAAACAAGGAAGCGCACAGCAGAGGCAGGAATATGCACCCAAGGGACAAGCAAGAATCTTTGCATTGACCGAACATGAAGAGGTTCAGAATCGTAATATTTTGGCAGGTAATGTTTTAATATCCAACTTACATGCCTATGTATTAATCGATTCTGGTGCCACTGATTCTGGTGCCACTCACTCCTTTATATCCCTTAAATTCGTAAGGAGATTAGATATGAATATTATACCTGCATGTTTACCTTTAGAAGTGTCTATACCCTCTGGAAATGTGCTGAGCACAAATAATATAGTTAAGGCGGCAAGGATAGAAATCGATGGTAGGTCTTTAGAGATGGAACTTTATGTATTAGATATACATGATTTCGACGTAATTCTTGGGATGGATTGGTTATCCAAGAATCATGCGACAATGCATTGTTTCGAGAAGGAGGTGGTCTTCCAAAAACCTGGAGAAGAAGAATTTCGATTATCAGTAACTAAGAATGGGTCCCTGCCCAATGTTGTGTCATCATTACAAGCACCACGGATCTTACAACTAGGAGGTAGCATGGGTCTCCTTATATCAGCAATAGATAAAGAAGGGGATAAAAAGTTGACAGTTGGTGAAGTTAGAGTGGTACGAGAATACCTAGAAGCTCTCCCAAATCATTTACCCAGCATGCCATTGAAACGAGAAATGGAGTTTACGATCGATCTCATCCCTGATGCCGTACCTATTTCTAAAACCCCTTACAGAATGACACCGAAAGAGCTACAAGAGTTAAAGGCACAAATAGAAGAATTGCTAGAGAAGGGATTCATCTGACCCAATGTATTACCATGGGGAGCTCCAGTACTTTTTGTCAAAAAGAAATATGGATCGATGAGGATGTGCATCGATTATCAAGAACTGAATAAGATTGCTATTAAGAACAAGTACCCTCTTCCAAGAATCGAGGACTTGTTTAACCAACTTCGAGGTGCAGTGGTATTTTCCAAAGTTGATTTACGATTAGGATACCACCAACTAAGAATCAAGACAGATGATATCTTGAAGACGGCTTTTAGGACTTGATATGGTCACTACGAGTCTATAGTTATGCCATTTGGGTTGACAAATGCTCCAGGGGTATTCATGGACTTGATGAACCGTGTTTTTAATGATTTTCTTGACCGATTTGTCATTGTATTTATTGATGATATCCTAATTTATTCAAGGAGCAAAGAAGAGCATGAGGAACACTTAAGGATTGTCCTAAAAATCTTGAAGGAGGAGAAATTGTACACAAAATTTAAGAAATGTGAATTTTGGTTGGAACGAGTAATGTTCCTCGCAGTATTCTGGGTTTAGCCGGATATTACAGGAGGTCCATCAAAGGATTCTCAAAGATATCTGGACCATTAACACAATTAACTCATAAGGGTGCAAAATTTGACTGGACCAATAAGTGCGAGAGTAGTTTTGGAGAATTGAAGCAGAGATTGGTGAATGCGCCGGTGTTAACCATACCAGAAGGGATAAAAGGTTTTGTAATCTATAGTGACGCGCCTAATCATGGTCTGGGATGTGTCTTGATGCAGCAAGGCAAGGTGATCGCCTCTGCGTTAAGGCAATTAAAGCCATATGAGCAGAATTACCCTACCCACAATTTAGAGCTTGCTGCAGTTGTTTATGCTCTAAAAATTTGGAGGCACTACCTATATGGGGGCAAGTATGACATTTATACTGACCATAAAAGTCTTAAGTACATTTTCAATCAAAAAGAATTGAACATGAAACAAAGGAGATAGCTTGAGTTAGTGAAGGACTACATCTGTGAAATCCATTATCACCCAGGCAAGGCGAATGTGGTAGCAGATGCTTTAAGCAGGAAGACAAAGGGTCAACTGGCGATGTTAACCGCACAAAAGCCTTTATGGAAGAAGTTTGAGAGATTAAGTCTTGAGATTGTCACGACTCCGCTTAATGATTCGGCTCGAATGACAGCATTATCATTCCAACCAACACTTTGTAACAGAATTAAGAGTCATCAAAAGGGCGACCAGTCCTTGGAGATTATTAAGGTTGAGATAGAGGCAAGAAAACGAAAGAACTTCACCATAGCTAACGATAAAGCACTGTACCATGAGGGTCGACTATGTGTACCAAACTTCGAGGAGTTGAAAAAGGAAATATTGGAGGAAGCTCACTTTGCTCCATATTCAGTGCATCCAAGAAGTACCAAAATGTACCGGGATCTAAAAGCGGTGTTTTGGTGAAGAGGAATGAAGAAGGACATAGCAGTGTATGTCGAAAGGTGTTTGATATGCCAACCAGCGAAGGCCAAACACCAACGACCATCAGGATTGCTGCAATCATTAGATGTTCCAGAATGGAAAGGGGAACATGTGACGATGGACTTTGCTGTAGGTTTACCGAAATTTGTAAAAGGTCAAGAGGCTATTTGGGTTATCGTTGACCGATTAACCAAGTCTGATAATTTCTTACCGATTCGCATGACATTTTATGTGGACCAATCTGCACAGTTGTATGTTAAGGAAATAGTGAAGTTACACGGTGTACCAGTTTCAATCATATCGGATAGAGACCCAATGTTCACATCGAACTATATTGAACTTTAGTACAACTTTCCATTCCCAAACAGATGGTCAATCTAAGCGAACGATTCAAACATTAGAGGATATGATTTGATCGTGTGTTTTAGAGTTTGGTGGACATTGGAAGAAGCATCTACCTTTAATTGAGTTTGTTTACAATAACAGTTATCACACCTCTATCAATATGGCACCTTATGAAGCACTGTATGGGAGGAAATGCAGATCACCAATTCATTGGAACGAGGTTGGTGAGCATAAGATTTTTGGGACCAGAGATTATTGAACAGACTGTACAAGCTATTGAGAAGATTTATAACAATATTGAAATGGCTCAAGATAGATAAAAAAGCTATGTAGATAAGAAAAGAAAGGATTTGGAATTTCTTGAAGGTGATAAAGTATTCCTTAAAGTGGCACCTACGAAGGGAATATTACGCTTCGGTAAAAAGGGAAAGTTGCAACCAAGATTCATTGGCCCATTCGAAATCTTGACGTGTGTCGGAAGTGTAGCATATCTGCTAGGCTTATCCCCTGAACTCTTAGTAGTACATAATGTATTTCACGTATCCATGCTCAGAAAGTCCTAGACATGTAGTGGATCATCAATTAATTGAATTACAATGCGGTTTAAGTTATGAAGAACTACCCGTCGAAATTATCAATCAAAAATTTCACACACTTAGAAACAAGGTGATCCCTTTAGTAAAAGTACGATGGCATAATCACTTAGTTGAAGAAGCTACTTGGGAGCAAAAAGTGGAAATGCGAGACAAGTACCCACAACTCTTCGACGAATTCCAAGGTAAATTTCGATCACGAAATTTATTTTAAGGGGAGTAGATTGTAACGTCCCAAATTTTTATTTTTTTTTACTGCGAATTAAATTTAAATTTTATAACTTAAGTGTGCTATTATTAAAGTTAAATGACCTTATCAATTATTAACCAATAGTTGGGGGCCAAGTAGAAGTTATTTTGGAAATTAGATGAAATCATGCATAAAACATGTGTAAATATGCTAATTAGTCTTGATTAGTGATGATTCATCGACCACATGCATTATTCACACCACATTTCAAGCTAAAGAAATTGATTTGACCACATGCACCTAGTTTTAAGTTAAATGTAATTGATTTGACCACACAATTTAAGCTATTGATTTCATCATTTCCATGACAACACACCATTTAAGCATTGACCATGCCTAACATCTAGCCATTTCCCTTCACCTTTCCACATATGTTCAAAAATTTTCACTATAAATAGGAGACAAATCCAACACTGAGTTAACCCGCAATAGTTATTTACACTCTCCCTCTCTCCCTCTATAACTTTGTCTTTCCACTTCCTCTCTTTTTCTTGTCATTTTGATATTAAATATAGTCGTATACTTATACAATCACATGGGAATAATCAACCCCACAAACGGCTCAAGGATCTCTCTTCAACAATAACTCATTTTATCATTTTGGATTGTCTAACAAAAAAAGTGTAAGTTGTACTTTGTGTTTATGGTGGCTAATGTTTATGTATGTAACATTTCTACGGCTATGTTATATTTGGTCCATGTTATGTATAAATTCGGTCTAATTTTCATGTCTCCCTATGCAAGTTATAAATTTTGCATAGAAATTCATATATGAATTGATTATCCACGCACACTTATTGAGAATTTATTCTCACTCCATTATGTCTCTACTTTCAGATAATTGACGATTCAAGGCAGTCGACACGAAAATGGCTTATGGTGGCAATAATTTCAATAATAGAATTATTAAATTGTCAAACTTTCATTTGATTTTAAATGTTTTAAGACATCTCTTGTTCCAAGTTAATTTGTTAAATTCATTACATTTTTTGAATTTTAATTAAGTACTTAAATAATTTATACGATTATGTTGAATATTCTTTCAATTAGTTTAGTTTAGTGACACTCAAACTGTTAAGGATTTGAGTCGTCACACAAGCAGAGGAAGAAAGAGGAAGGAGGATTCCTTTGCTTACCCCTCCCCCAAACGCCACCTCTATTTCCAAGTGAGAAATGATGTTGCACTATACATTTTCATGATTGAAAACATCATACACAGGAAAAAGGATGCAGAAGGGGTATCCTAAACTTGTAAATTTTGAATCAATAATGACATCAAGTAAACCATAACATCAAATAGACAAACCCATTTGATACAGCTAATAAAGAAAAAACAAAATACAAGGAAATCATCAAATCATTTCTTCTTTATTTAACAAATTAAAAATGAAAACAAATACCAATTCCTCAACATTCTCAAGCAGGAGTCTCCTAGATCACTGACTTCAACATTAAGAAACATGATATTCGTGGAAAGATGGTGGGGAACATAAAAAATTCCCAGATCTTTCAAATCTAGCACCACTGAAAGACCAGAATCTTTTCATTCTAATACTCTTTTCCATGTTCCAACTTAACCATTGCACTTGAAATCCACTTTAAAAGGCCATTGTTTTCCTCTTTCAGTGTCCTTTACCACGTGACAATTGTCGCCTCTTTAGAAAAACTTGAATTTGCCACCATGAGATTCTGGTTTGCACCTAATTCATACTCTCTCCACATTCAAAATTGTTCAAAAGATTAAGCGCCCCTGCAACCCCCAATGAAGAAGGCAACAAGCTTTGGACATAAAACTGTTCATGATAACCTAGAATGCTACAAAGAAACTTCTCCATGGTACATTAGCTAACAGCCAAGGCGTGAAAGGGAAAAATATAGCTCAAGACACTTTTAACAAGGAGGCTTTCATCTATTGCATTACACTAGTATTAAGAAGTATATTAGCAGCTGAAATACTGCTCTTGATGTGAGATCCTGTTTTATCATATCTTTAATCCTTTATTTAGCAATAGTTGTTTTGCAAGCACATTACATTGCAAAGCATTGGTGTCTTTTAGCCCATAGAAAGATATATCTTCATGTCCATTTAATTTCGAGACCAATTCTGATTTGTGATGAAATGGATTACAATATAAAACAAAAATTTAGCCAAATTAATAGTAATTGCTTGACTTACCTTGAAAAGTTGGTGGCAGAGAACCCAGTGTTAGTTCTTCAAATTCAACAGATTCAATTTTATATTTTGGAATTTGCTCAGCAATAATAGGCTTCGCAATATTTTTTGCTGTCTTGCAAATTGCCTGTGCGGAAATGTTTTAAGCATTAGAATTTGATGCAGAAAGGTGAGAAATGTAAGTCATAAATAAAGTTAAAAAATACAAAAGAAGCAACATACAAAAACATTACCTTGTCCAAGTAAGGCCACATAAGCTCAAGGAACTTGTTAAGCCAGTCAATCTTCACTCCAGCAGATAAAGCAAGGTAATAAACATTAACGGCAATAGAGAAGAAGAAAAGAATGCAATATAAGTGATTATATAACAAAATACATACACGATCATAATCAGGATTTTTCACCCACGGGGGTATTTCAGGAAGCAATTGCTGCAAACTTTGAGAGTCTTGCTCAGCCAAAGGACGGATAACAGGATCCTGATCAAGTGAACAGTTAGAAAACCTTACACAAGATTTCTGTTGTATACCAACTTATCGAGATTTGCTCTCTTCCTTACATGATTATTCCATTAATAAACAACTAAGGGATTCCAAAACTAAGAAGATGAAAGATCAGAAAGTTCATGTACCACATCTTTATAGCTTTCTAAGAGAGGCCCTTAAAAAGGAACATTCTACAAGAAAAGAATTTCTACGTGAAATAGTAAAACATTTCCAAAGACTGATTAAATCAGTCTTGTCAACTAAACGAGAAGCATGGCCGAATATGATAGGCTCTGTTTAGCCCGTTGGGTAAAGCATTGTGTTTTTCCTGACGAAACGAGATGATTTTTTGTATTCAATTTCCTGTAACAAGGCTCATCATCTCTGGTTTCTTTAAATAATCAGAAGACAAGATACACCTGATGTCATTATCGAGTGATGCAGCTCACAGATTGTATGATCCTTCATTTATAACTGTTCTCAATTCTCACTAATTGGAAAAACAATTGAAGAAATAAATGGAAAGCTCCTAGCCATTACTGCAGTGTGAAAAAGGCAATAACTCAGAAAATGCTATAAATAGTCATTTCACCATTCATTATCATTTGAGCTATTTCAACCAATGACACATCAGACAAGGTAGATAGCTAGGCACTTGTGCTTCTACAGAAACACTATATAAATGGCACAATGCCAAGTCAATCACTCCTCTTTTCTGTGGCTCCTCCAATGAATTTAAAACAAATGTATATGACTGCGACCAATTACGAAGAATCAAGTGTACATAGAAATTAACAATGAAGAAGTTCCACTTCATTTTCCCTTTCCCCTTGTATATTTGAATATTCGCACTAAAATTTTGAACGTAGTCCCAAAAAACCTATCCAGCGGGACATGATTCTTGTATTAGACCAATTTACTAACTTATTACAGGGTAATTAAATTCCTGAAACTGCTACGATCTTAAACCAATTTTACTTTCTTATCCATTTTAGGCATAATTAACCAACTGCAGCCTTCAACAAATAGAAAATGAAATGAATTCTAAAGAAAACAGAAATATATGCATTATACATATGATACATCATGCATATACATAGTAATGACCTAAAAATCGCGTTCCTGTTTGTGTGAGGGACAGAAAGATCACCTTAACATCGCTGGGCTGGAAATAGATGAAAAGGTAGTAACCAATCACCAGCCCCGTTGAAATCCCAGCTCCAAATCCACAGAAACCCAGTATAGTACTAAAAAAACCCATCTCCCAAAACTACCCCCCTTCGAAATTTACCAGATAAATTCAATCAACGACAACCCTTCACAGAAACACAAAAATTCTCAACGCTCAACTGAATTCAATCAAAAATCTTCCCGGAAACCCACAGTTAAACTCCAGCCATCAGAGACCGACGTAAGCCACGCCAAGTAAATAAAAACGAGATTTCTTTCGATTAATCGTCAGAAATGACGTTTTGTTCTTCAACCACGTGCCCTTTAATGTCATTTTAGTTGCACATCACGTAGACACGTACCCCATGTGCGAGAATCGAGAAAATGTATAAAGTGGGCAACGTCCTTTTCACAAAAACACGTATATTTAGATTTTGGGCCCATATTGGGGGCCCAAATTAAGAACAAATTTTAAATACTAAATAGCTAAGGTAACGGATTGATTGGTACTTTTGGAAGTTGGTTGGGATTGTAAACAAATTTTAAATTTGAAAAATAAAAAATAATTTTTTTTTTTTTTTTTTTTTTTTTTTTTAAAAAATAATTTTTTTTTTTTTTTTTTTTTTTAAAAAATAATTTTTTTTTTTTTTTTTTTTTTTAAAAAATAATTTTTTTTTTTTTTTTTTTTTTTAAAAAATAATTTTTTTTTTTTTTTTTTTTTTTAAAAAATAATTTTTTTTTTTTTTTTTTTTTTTAAAAAATAATTTTTTTTTTTTTTTTTTTTTTTAAAAAATAATTTTTTTTTTTTTTTTTTTTTTTAAAAAATAATTTTTTTTTTTTTTTTTTTTTTTAAAAAATAATTTTTTTTTTTTTTTTTTTTTTTTTTGTCCGGGTACCCTGTGGAGTGGGATAATGCAAGATGGATAGTGTTAAAACCATCAAACTCAATTGATGAGGAACAATAGCAAGGAAATATGAATCAGCAGGAGAAAAATCATAGCATGGAAAATACACTCATGAATGATGACAGGATGAGTGAATTGTGCAGGTGGATCAATTAGGAGCATTTTCTTTTAGAATATTCTTTTCGTTAAATTGGGTAACAAATTAGATTTATTTGTATAGTTAGTGGAATAATTTTTTTTTCCTTCTAGACTCTTCTAAGTGACTGTATATATATGTGGCTGTACCAACTCAATTGACATACAAGTTTTATGAGTGGAATCACTCTTCCTCTAATTCTCTACCTCTATATTATTCTTGCTTCTTATTTCATTTTGTTATATGGTATCATAGCCATAGATATGGATGATGCCTATAGTACTACAATAGACTTAACAAATCCAAATGCAAATTCAAACCCAAATACTAATCTAAATAACACAAATCCATTAGCAAGCAATCTTGCAATTCCAAAATCCTAGTGAAACTTGCAGTTCCTATTACATTGGTGGAAACGACAGCTCAGGAGCAATACTGGTAACCCATGTCCTTGATAGCACTAACTACTATGCCTGCGCAAGATCTATCATGAGAGCCCTTCGAATAAAAAACAAACTTAGCTTCATCGATGGAAGCCTATCTAAACCAACAAATCCTAGTAGCTTCTTGATGGAACACTGGCTCCGGTGCAATGACATAGTGATAGCCTGGTTGCAGAACACCATGTCCATTGACGTCAATTCCTGCACATAATATGTAGACACAGCTCGTGAACTTTGGTTGGACCGGGAACATTAACTGGGACAACAAAATACACCAGATGTTTATGAAATGAAACAAGCGATTGCTACCTTGATTCAAAGTCGGGATATGGTGAGTGTTTATTTCTCCAAATACAAGACTCTCCTTAATGAATTATGAATCAATTCCAAATTGTACTTGTGGAGGATTGAAATCAGTTATTGAAAACCAGCAAAGGAACTGGGTAATGAGATTTCTAATGGGATTAAATGATTCATATAAGGCACTCAATTCTTAGATTCTTCTAATTAAGCCCTTTCCTACTCTTAATGAAGTGTATTCTATAATCCAATAAAAAGAAAAAAGGAGACAAATTTTTCATACATGATTCAATGGCACTAGCAGGCAATGGGATGTTCAAGAATGCAAGCAAACGGAATGGAAAAACACAAAAAATATTATTGTACCTTCTACAAGGTACCTGGGCATTCGTTGGAAAGATGCTTTAAGGCTAATCCCGACAAACCAACTTGTAGCTAGAGTTGGATACAGTCCGGTTCGGTTCCAACAAGAACCAAATCGGACCTAAAATTTTTGGGTATTTAGTAAATAGAACTGATCTAATCTAAATTTAATTATGGAACCGTTTGAGTTCGGTTCCATTCGATTCAGTTCAATTTGATTCCCAGATTCCATATTATAATTAAATTTTTTAATATTTACTAAGTTACATTAATTCAACTAATGATATGTTCAATTTTAACTCTTACAAAATAATATAGTCCAATCTTATATGTCTTTTGCATCCATCTTTGCTGAATTCTTTATAGAATTAATTGTTAAAATCATAGAAATAGGAAGATAGCGAGCTCAAAATAATTAAGAAAGGTGTTGTCGAGTTTCAATTTGTTTCTACAGAGCGATAGAAACGGCACTACGATAGAATAATAGATTTGGATAAAACTTATGTCAATTTGATTAAGTCGGCTCTAAATTGAAGATTAGAAATAGAAAAATCATATTTTTGGATTTGAGCTAAATTAACTAGTTAGCAAATTTATTCAGAAAAATAAAATAATTTGACTTATTTAAAATTAATTAATTAAAAAAATAGGGAGATTAAATTCTTATTCGATTCTTAATCTAGAATCGAGAACCGAATCAAATCAGTCGGTTCTCGATTCAGATACCCATTTGGGTATTTAACTTAAGAAGAACTGCTCAATTTGGTTTAGTTCGGGTTTGGTTCGGTTTGATTCGAAAGTTTTGTCTAACCCTACTTGTAGCCATTGTCATATGCCAGGACATTCTATAGACAAATGTTTTAAAATCCATTGGTATCCTCTTGGACACAAATTGCATAGAAAAAGGAAACTCATCTACAAATCAAGTATCCTTGCAGGGACAAGAGGATGCCAATGGTAGTAACCATGTGGGGTTTACTCAAGAGCAGCATGTGCAGCTTCTGGCCCTACTTAAGCCATAAAACATCCAATGCCTCACTACTTAAACTCCTGCAGACACGCAGATCCTAAAACTTTCTGGTATCTCCCTTTATTCCTTTGCCTGTGGCAATAAATCCCACAAAACTTCTACTACACCTTAGATAATAGATATAGAAGCAACAGATCATATGATCTACTCGACTTTATTCTTTAACTCCATTCAAGCGGAAATCTCCCAATCAGCTTCTCTTCCCAATGTTGATCTGGTTAAGGTCACACACATAGGGACTATACAGGTCATAGAAGAACCTGATCCTACACTGTGTGCTTTGTGTTCCAACCTTATCATTTAACTTAATTTCTGCAAGGAAGTTAACACAATCATCACAATGTTGCCTGATGTTTTTTTCTTGAAAAAATGCTTCGTATAGGACCTTTTGACTTGGAAAACGACTGGAATGGATGAAGTGAAGCAAGGTCTATATCACCTGCTGCTGTGTCAAGTTCTTCCTTCAGCTTTAACAGAAGTCCTTTTCCTTTCTTCAAATAAGACCTCAATGGCAGCTGCTACCTCTTGCAAGATCAACAACTTTGATCTCTGGCACTATAGGCTGAGACATCCATCTCGTTCTAAACTAGATTTGATAGATGTTAATTATGTTCCTAGACCAACTAATGACCCCTATCCTGTATGTTCTATGGCAAAAATGCACAAACCTCCATTCCATGTCAGTCACCACAAGTCTAAAAACAATTTTAATCTCATACATTGTGATATCTGGGGCCCTTATAGTGAGACAGGCTATGATGGATCCAAATATTTTCTTTCCATAGTTGATGATTTTAGTAGATGCACTTAGGTTTATATGTTAAAAAAACAAATCAGATGCTACTATTGCCTTGCAAGGTTTTTGTACCTTAATAAACAACCAATTTAAAACACACATAAAAATCATTAGGATTGATAATGGAGGTAAGTTTGGAATGGAAGACTATTACCACAAAAGGGACATCATACACCAAAAGACTTGCATTGAAACACCACAACAAAACGCTATTGTTGAAAGAAAACACCAGCACATCTTCGATGTTGCAAGAGCCTTAAAATTCCAAAGTGACATTCCAATGAGGTATTGGAATGATTGCATCCTTAGTGCTGTGTACCTCATAAATAGAACACCTACACAGCTATTAAACAAAAAACTCATTTTGAAATCACTTTTAAACATAAACCAAACTATGCACACCTTAAAGTCTTTAGATGTCTTGCTTTTGTCTCAACCTTAGCCAATCACAAGAGCAAATTTGATCCAAGAGCCAGAAAATACGTGTTTTTAGGTTATGCTTTTGGAATAAAGGGATACAAATTACTTGATTTGAGACCAAGATGGTGTTTATATCTAGAAATGTGGTTTTTTTATAAGGATAATTTTCCTTACAAAAACAAAACATCTGATCAAGCAACAAGAATATTACAACCAGATTTTGTTAACATAAATTTTCATTCTCATCTTCCACCTGCAACCACACTTAGTGAGATAAAGATAAAAGAACCAAAGACTAATCATATAGATCTTTTTCCTCCAGACCATATTGATTCTCCGCCAGTTCATGAGTCAAACACCCATTCCTCAAGATCGTGTCAAGAACAAGAATCATCTCATAGTACCATAGAAAGCTATCAATTACCCCACAGGTCTTCAAGAGAAAAGAAAACTCCTATTTATCTGGAGGACTACATCTGTTAGCAAGCTTCACTTTCTCTATCACAGAAGTTGGATGAGTAGAAGGACCTTACTACTTTAGGCAGTGCCTTCCCTCTTAATGTTACTTTATCATATCATAGACTCTCTAATAAACACAAAGTTTTTGTTATATTCATATCTTCACACATTGAACCGAGCATATACCAAGAAGCCCTCACCTTACTTGATTGGTGTAAAGCTATGAATGCTAAAATTGCTACCCTTGAGATGAATAACACTTGGACCATAATAGATCTTTCACCTAGTAAGAAAGCTATTGGATGCAAGTGGGTGTATAAAGTAAAATATAAGGCAGTTGGGAGTGTGAAAAGGTACAAAGCCAGGCTTGTGGCAAAGGGGTATACACAACAAAAAGGGTTGGATAATCATAAGACATTCTCACCTATAGTTAAAATGGTAACTATTAGAACTTTGCTTGCAATAGCATCAGTGAAGGGATGGCATCTGCATCAATTTGATGTAAATAATGCATTTCTTCATGGGGATTTAAATAAAGAAGTATATATGGAGGTAATCCCTGGCCATCCAAATATTGATCACTCAAACGTTTGCAAGCTTCTCAAAAGTTTGTACGGGCTTAAACAAGCCTCTCGACAATGGTACTCCAAACTCTCAACTTTCATCACTGGACATGGATTTACACAATCAAAGGCTGACTATACTCTGTTTACAAAGTGCTCTAAAAATTCCTTCACTACTATTCTTGTTTATGTGGATGGCATAATCGTGGCTGGCAAAATATAGACAACATTAATGCTCTCAAAAAGCTGCTTGATGAGAACTTTAAGATCAAAGACTTAAAAATACTAAAATACTTCTTAGGAATAGAAGTGGCGAGGTCTGATGTAGGCATATATATTTGTCAATGAAAGTATCTCTAAACATACTATCGGCAGGAAATGTAGGATGTACGCCGACTAGAATACATTTGGATCAAAATGTCAAGATTTCTAAAACTGATGGGGAGCTTCTTTCGAATCCTACAGTATACATGAGGCTTATTGGTAGATTACTATATCTAAACATCACCAGGCCTGATCTCTCACATACAATTCAATAGTTAAGTCAATTAATGAGCACTTCTACTGTCTCCCACCTAAATGTAGCTTACAAGGTGTTATTATATATAAAGAGAGCTCCAGGACAATAGTTGTTGTCTCCTATCATTTCAAAATTACAGCTTAATGCCTATAGTGATTCAGATTGATGAGCATGTCCAGATACACGAAGAAGTGTGACAAGATATTGTGTTCTTATTGAATCTTTTTTAATATCCTGGAAGTCTAAGAAGTAGGACATAATAGCTAGGTCTTCAACAGAGGCAGAATATAGAGCCATGGCAAATGTGTGTTGAGAATTAACTTGGCTCAAATATCTTCTTCAAGATTTGAGAATAGATCAGCCACAAGCTGTCAATTTGTTTTGTGACAACAAACTAGCCCTGTGCATAGCAGCAAACCTAGTATTTTATGAGAGAACAAAACACATAGAATTTGATTGTCATTTAATACGCGACAAATTTCAGGAAAGAAGTGTGGTTGCTAAGCATCTTAATAGTAATTCTCAAATTACTGATATCTTAACTAAAGCCATAAGTTCACTTTAGTTTTATCAACATATGGACAAGATGGGAGTTGTTGACATCCACTCTCCATCTTGCGGGGGTGTTAAAATATCAAGCTCAATTGATGAAGGAACAAAGACAAGGAAATATAAATTAGCAGGAGTGTTGGACATATATTGACCGTCAAGGTAGGCCCAAGCTTAGTTTATTCACTGAATACACCACAACCAAACAACCAATTGACCCGAAACAAAACTAAGCTTCCCACTTTCGGTTGCCAAAGAGATTACACACTTAGAAGACCACAAATGCTAATAATAACTCAATGATCACCGCAAAGATAGAAATTAAGGAAGAAAATGGCCAGGTAGAAGAATAGAAAAAAGCAGAGGCCGAATCTCACACAGACAAGTAAATAAGAGGTGCACAGTCACAAGACAAACGGGTAGGAGACCCAATTATATTCGACAAAGTTAGCCCAATAAGGTAAGTTAAACTAAGGTATCAAATGGGTCAAGTAAATGCCCAATTAATAGACAAATGGGCTACCAAGAGAAACATCTCATTTCTGGCCATCCACAAACGTGGGTTGGGCCATAAGCAACACTAAAATATTTAGGTTGCTTCCAATGACTCAATTAAACTTCGGATCTTATCATCATAATTGTGGTGCTACAATTTCATTTAGTCATTCAACCAAGCCGAATGAAGATTAAAATTGAATGACATCATAGCCCGTAGAGATCATTTGACAACAAATTGCCTAACAACCTCCACCTTGGTGTCAAAAAACCTGTAAAGATAAAACATCTTTCGTTAGTGACACCTCTAATAGAGAACCAATAAATTTGAAAATCATTTACCTGTACCAATACTTAGAAGATCATTGTAGCTTCTAAACTTTACCAGTGGTAGCACTTTCGTACCCATATCTGAAGGGTTTTATTGTGTATGGACCTTTTCGAGTCTTACCACCTCTTGCGATACTATATTTTTAATGAAATGTAGTCTAACATTAATGTGGTTAGTGAGTTTGTGAAAAATAGAGTTCTTGAACAAATGTATAGAAGACTAACTATCGGAATATACTACTATATAATCATTCAAGATACATAGTTCATGAAGTAGATCTTTAAGCCATAGAACATCTTTAATTGCTTCAGCGATAGCATTATATTCTGACTCAATTGTGGATAGTACAACAATATGATATAACTATGATTTCCAACTAACACAAGAATTAGATAAGGTAAACACATAAAAGGAAGTTAATTTCCTACCATCCTTATCTCCTGCACAGTCAGCATCTATAAAACCTTTCAATTTTATACCTTCCTTACATGCACTAAACTGTAGACCTACTTCACCAGTACCCTTCAAGTATCTTCATAATTACTTTAAGGCTTCCCAATGTTTAGGACCCGGATTAGACATGTACCTACTGAGAGTACTAACAACAAAAGCTAAATTCGATCTAGTGCAAACCATCAAATACATCATGGAACCAATCACATTGGAATACGCATGTATTCTACTTCACGTTCATTACAGAGAGCTTGTTCTTTAGATAAAACAAAGTGATTACCTAAAGGCAATGTGACAGGTTTGCAATCATTCATATCAAATTTCTTCAACACTTTGGAAATATATGGACATTGATGCAAAAACAAAGCAGAATTTGACATATCATTTTCAATTTCCATGCTTAGAATACTCTTAACCATATCTAGGTCTTTCATGTCAAATTCATCACTTAAATTTATTTTATGTTGTTTATCTACTTAGGTAATGAGCCAATCAAAAGCATGTCGTCTATGTAGAGCAACAGAAATAAATAATTATTATCAGTCTCGTTATGTTGAAAATATAGACAGTGATCAAATTTACTTCTTTGAAACCTTCTAGTGAGTACAAAAGAGTCAAATCTTTTGTACCACTACCTAGGTGACTGTTTCAAATCATACAAGAACCTTTTAAGAAAACATACATGATCGGGTTTTAGCTTGACCTCAAAACATTTTGGTTGATTCATAAAGATTTGTTCGTTAAGCTCACTATGTAAAAAACAGTTTTTACATCAAGTTGTTCAAATTCCCAGTCAAAATACACAACCAATGCAAGCATGACCTTAATAGTAGTGTACTTAACAACTAGTGAGAAAATCTTATTATAATCAATACCCTTCTTCTGTGTGTAGCCCTTAGCTCTTAACCTAACCTTAAATCTTAGGGGTTTTGAGCTACTGGTACGTTCCTTAATCTTAAAGATCCATTTGCAATTGACAGTTGATTAATTCTTAGGTTTAGGTACTAGCTCCTGTTGACCCCAAAAAGTGTTGTCAATAGATGTCGGACCCACCTGCGTACACGTGAGAGAAGGTCCTACACGCTAAGACACGTGGACGGTCTAGAACGAAAGAATCATGAGCGTGGGAGTAGCTCAACGACGCTGGACGATAACGTTTGGAATTCGACGGGATATTCGTAATCCGATTGTACAATAATTACCAATTGGTGCTCATGAATGTGAATGTAAATATGTATTAACTCATATTGTGTTGTAAGATAATATGAAAGAGAGAGTAAAGTGTGGTTTCTTGTCTTGATTCTTGTATTAGCCTTTCAATGTTATACAAGAGAAATATTTATAGTGTTACATGTGAAATGGCAGCCCTTAGATGGGGTGACACGTGGCCTCATCTTCTCAATTCAAACATCCAACCCTAGGTATCACTCTTGACTTACTAGCTTGCTGCGCATTTATTGCTTGTGCAGAGCCCCCATGCTACTGATAAGACCTGACATATGCACTTATGACAAACGTTCCATCAATCATTCTAACCAGATCCTTATGTAGGAGATCTCTTAGGAGAAGTGATCATGGAGGACGTCCCTTTATGGTTCGGAGGCTCCTGTTGGACATATAGTACTTCCGCTGTAGGGCTTCGGCAATCTTCACAGGCCTCGACAGATGAGACTCGGTTAGTTTTACTAGCTTCGGCATAAAAGGCATCGGACATTCAACCCACTTCGGTTAGAGTACCACGTGGTTTGGATTGAGTGGGCCATATGCCCACGTCGGTTGGTCAAGTATGAAAACACGTAACAATAGTCCCTCAAGTACAAGTATAGTCATTTATGTAATGCATGGACGTTAATGAAGTAAAGCCAGTGGATAAATAATTTTTTGGACCCGAATAATAGTCTTCCAAATCCAAGTATGGATATTTATATCATGGTTGGAGTTAGGAATGTGTTGTTGTGGGTGAATCATGAAGAAGCCGAGGATTATGCCGAGGTGGTTAGGGAACCGAACCTACGAGGCTTGATGGCTGAATGTTGGAGATGAAGCCGAGGTGGTTGGGGAACCGAACTTGCGAAGCTTGATGGCTGAATGTTGGAGATGAAGCTGAGGTTTTTTGACAATAATTGTGCCTCGGTTGTTGTGCCAATGATTTGATATTTTGCACATGTTTTCGAGGAAAACTGGCTGAACTGTTGCGACTTCCAAAGTGTCTGCCACCGTCAAATTAAAATCGTAATTATTAAAATAGCTGGAGCTTTTAGAAACAGACGCGTTGGATGAGGTGCGTGGGGGACATGCTTGAATCTGAGGTGTAGGTTTAAATGACTGTTTGGATTCTATGCCTCGAATTTGATTTTGATTTGAAGGCTTCAAATGGAATGCGATTCGATCTGACGGTGGGAGTTCGACTGGATCCTTTATAAAAGGCGAGAGAACTCCCATTTTTAGAATTTTTCAGCATTCGCAATTTGATTTTTCCTCCTAGAGCTTAGACATTCCGGCGTTGAAACAATTTCGTCCACTGATTTTTTGGCAAACTGTGTTGGCGTAGTTTTCAGTAGGTATTTTTCACAGAAAATCCTCTTATTGTGTTCTTAGTTGCTATCTGAGATGGAGTCGACTTCGGGTAGGGAGTTGGTCACTATTGCGTCGTTTGGTCGAGGGTCTAGTTATAGGGGGGACTCCGAGGTTGAGCAGATCGCTATGGCTGAGGAGGAGGTAGATTATAATGTAGACTGGGAGGCGTCTAGAGTCCTTTCGAATATGACGTCGAAGAGGTTGGGGGAGATAAGGGAGAGGTACTGTGTACCTCATTATGTGGAGATGCTAGTCTCCGAGGCCCATGAGCTAGCCTGTTATCCGAGGTCGGGGTGCGTTGCAGTGAGTGAATATTTATTTAAGGCAGGTATGCGTCTTCCTCTACACCCCTTTTTCAGGGCTGTGCTAAGGAACTTCATGTTGTCGTCGATCCAGGTTCTGCCAAATGGGTGGAGCCAGTTGGTCGGCTCGTACTTCCTGTGGAAGGAAGTGTCGCTTGGGGAGGACATGCTTCTCCATGTATTTATGACCCTCTTTCAGCCTAGAATAATAGGTAAGGAGTCCAAGGGGTGGTATTACTTGACTCCTTGGGGAGCCCATACACCTTTTGTGATGGGGCTGCCTTCTCCCATAAAGGGGTGGAAGGAGTCGTGGTTCTGGGTTAGAGGCAGGTGGTAGGCGGTGGAGAGAGACAAAGCCCTGCTCGTGAGTCTCCCACCCTAGTAGTTTACATTCCTTTTTTAGCTCTAAATTTTTGTCTAACTATTGATGCCTCGTTTGCAGATTGCAGTACGAGGTTCGAGTTGAGCAAGGAGGAGTTTGAAGTAGTAGAGGATATTTACAAGAGACCTCTAAAGTTTCGCCACTTCGACCACCTCATCGATAGAAGTCGCTATTTCCTGGACTTCGAACTGATGGCCTCCAAGGGTATGAAGCTCTTACACTTGGTATATATTTTTATATATATATATATATATATATACAAAATAAAAAAATTAAAAATTATTATTATTATTATTATTATTATTATTATTATTATTATATATATATATTTTATTATTTTTTTTTTTGTGTTTTCGTTTTAGTACTGACACAGTGTGTTGTGCAGATAAGTTCAAGAGGAAGGAGTACCCAGCTCCTGACATGGCGTCCATTCTGAGGGCAACTTCTACTGTGAAGGCAAGGCCGCTGAAATCGGGGTCCAGTGGTACAAAGGAGGTCTAAGGTGGAATTGGACGACGCTCCAAGGATAGTACCTCGTGGGCTTCCGAAGATGGGATCCCCAGAGGCAAGAAAAGGCCAAGGAGCCTCGGGGGAAGGAGAAAGTCTCTGAAGAGCCGAAGAAGAGAAAACTCGTGCACCTCTCTAGCTCTTCTGGGAAATTTGGGAGTTCTGTGTCCCAAGGCAAAGGAGCCGAACCGCCAAAGCTACTAGAAGCCACCTCGAAAGCGGTTAAGATTGAAATGGTCAGGCGTGCTGAGGTTGACGAGGCGAGAGAGGAGGCTGCAAAGAGGCAAACCGAGGTAGCTGAGGAGGAGGCTGCCAAAGAGAAACCTATTCACATACAAGGCAAGTCTCCAAGCTTCCTTGCCAGCAAGGAGGAGCCTCTGGCCCCAGCTTTGTTGGAGGTCCTGCCACCTGAGATCCGAAGCGCCACAGAAAGTTTTTATAGATTCTGGACGGATCGGTGGCAGTTGCACGCCTCCTCCTGCGATGCAACAGATTTGATTAGGGCTCTTGTGAGTCAAAGTGTTAGGACCTTTGGTCTCGCACTGGAGTGCAGAGAGGCTCTTACAGACTTTCAGACGAGGACCCTGTCCTCTGAGAAGAAGGCTGCCTCCCTTGCAGAGGAGCTGAAGGCAACTAGGGTTGAAGCTGAAGATGCCATGGCCCAAAAACTTGAAGAATCGGCCAAGCTGGAGTCTGCCTTGGCCCAGATAGAGGCGCTGAAGAGGGAGGTCCATGAGTTCCAGTGCAAGGTGGCCTCCTTGACGAAAAAGGTGGAGGTTTCCAATGACCACCAAAGGGTGACAGCTAAAGCTTTGAAGAAGGCTAATCTGGAGCTGGCAGGGGCCCAAGATGCGTATAAGTACATTGAGGGCCAAATTAAGTGGTATGTCGATGATGCAACTCATGTTAGGGAGGAAGCCCAAAATGCAAGGGAGGAGGCAGTGAAGGACTATATTGCCAATTTCCACAACACTGCGGAGTACCAGAGCTTTAGCACCTACTGGAGAAACTTTGCTTACGCCGAGGTGATGGAGCAGGCTGAGGAGTTGTACCCAAATCAGGACCTGTCACAACTCAGGTCGGAGTTTGTGGACGAAGTGCCTCAAACCCCAGCTGATGAGACGGTGGGAGATGAAGCAGTAGAGGCAGGAGAAGTAATTTCTGACGCTCAAGCTGCGAAAGTCCCAGCTGCTGAAGTACCTCCATCACCTTCCCAGGCTTAGGATAATTTTCTTTTCAGTCATTGATGATGTACTGGCCTCAGGCCCTCCTTTGTATTTTCCATTGAAAATCAATATAATATCTCTTTCATTTAATGTTATTCCTTTCGTTGAAGTGTGTTGGCCTTGCTAAGTAATTGATCACAATATTGACTGAAGAACTAAACAACTTTAATTGGGTATCCTAACTCCAATCAGTTTAACAAATAAATTGCATGAAAGTTATGACCAATATTGGATTTAAGCAAATGACTTGTACTTAAGCTTGATAACTGTAACCTGAGGAGGTTTTAAGAATAAATCGTTGCAGCCAAACTTGGAATTTTATTTTGATTCGTGTACGTGCCTCGGATTTGAAGCGAGGTGACCCAGGAAAGGATGCTTGCCTCTCTTTCGAGGTGACGATGCTTCCTAAAATGGTAGATGGTGCAGCTATGTTGAGGCTTCTCCCTTGACGTTCAGCCTCGTCAAAAGGGAGGCATGTGTAGGCACCTCGAAGTTCAGGCAAGGTGGCCTAGAAACGGACGCTTGCCTCTCCTCCAAGGTGATGATGCTTCCCGACATGGTGGATGGTGCAGCTATGTTGAGGCTTCTCCCTTGATGTTCAGCCTCGTCAAAAGGGAGGCATGTGCAGGTACCTCGGAGTTCAGGTGAGGTGGCCCAGAAACAGACGCTTGCCTCTCCTCCGAGGTGATGACGCTTCGCAACATGGTGGATGGTGCAGCCATGTTGAGGCTTCGCCCTTGACGTTCAGCCTCGTCAAAAGGGAGGCATGTGCATGCACCTCAGAGTTCAAGCAAGGTGGCCTAGAAACGACCGCTTGCCTCTCCTCCAAGGTGACGTAGAAATGCGACACGTTAATTAATCACATAATTTTATTGAACTGTAGAAATGTTACAGGAGCTGGAAAAGGTCGTCCAGCGTGGTGGTATATTCATTGGTAATAGATTCTGAGGTGCTCGATGTTCCATGGATGGGGTTGGGCCTGTCGTTCACGTCTTCAATCCAGTAAGTCCCAGGTCGGATCTCTTCTTTAACTTTATATGGGCTTTCCCAGTTCGGACCCAGGGAACCGAAACCAGGTTCATTTGAGGAAAGGAAAACTCATCTAAGGACCAAGTCGTTGATTCGGAATGATCTCTTCTTGACCTTTGAGTTGAAGTACCTCATCATCTTCCTTTGATATGTACCGAGCTTCAACTGGGAGTCATCTCTTCTTTCTTCAATGAAGTCAAGGTCGTACCTCCTAAACTCGTCATTTGTCATCTCACTAAAATGCAGACGTCTTGGAGACGGTAGTCCGACCTCAACAGGGCTCATTGCCTCAGTTCCAAATGCCATGAGGAAGGGTGTTTCTCCAGTTGGGGTCCTCGTGGTGGTTCGGATCACCCAAAGTACTTGTGGCAGCTCATCCACCCAGGCCCCCTTCGACATATCAAGCTTCCTTTTTAGAACATGTTTGATTGTTTTGTTGATAGCCTCAAATTGGCCATTTGCTTGTGGGTGGTGAGGTGTGGAGAAATGCTTCTTGATGCCAAGTTCCTCGCATAGTTTTCTGACCTTCTTGTTGTCGAATTGTTTGCCATTGTCTGAGACGATAGAGTAGGAAATTTCGAACCGGCATATAATATTCTTCCATAAGAACTTGGAAGTGTTTGCTTCTGTAATTTTTGCTAGTGGTTCGGCCTCAACCCATTTTGTAAAGTAATCGATGGCCACAATTGCAAAGCTTGCACCTCCTCTATCTTTAGGTAGAGGACCTATGAGGTCCACACCACACTTCGAGAAAGGCTAAGGGCTGGAGACCGTAGTTAAATCCTGTGACGGTTGTCTTTGTACCGAAGAGAATCGTTGGCATTTGTCACACTTTCATACAAACTGGAAGGTGTCCCTTTTCAGGGTAGGCCAGTAGTACCCCTGACTCAATATTTTTTATGCTAAAGATAGACCTCCAGAGTGATTGCCGCACACACTCTCATGGACTTCTCTTAATATGTAGTTAGCATCTTCTCCTCCGACACACCGTAAGAGTGGAGAGGAGAAGCTTCTCTTATAGAGAACATCATCAATGAAGAGGAAGTGGGCTGATCTCCTCCTTAGCTTGTAGGCCTCGAGCTTGTCAGTGGGAAGTACCTGGTCTTTAAGGTATGCTACAATCGGCTGCATCCAGGTAGGGGTCCCAGTGACTCACATGACATTGGGGGTCTCGGTCAATGGTAGGAGGAGGTGCTCTATAGGTACTACCGTGAGTAGTTTCGAATCCTTGCTACTAGCGAGCTTGGAGAGTGCATCCGCATGAGAATTTTCAATGCGGGGGATCTGGATTAGTTCGAATTTTTCAAAAGGATGGGATGAGGTTCATCACTATTTTCAAGTAGGAGACCATTGTTTTGTCCTTGGCTGAGAAGTTACCATTTACTTGGCTAACAACCAGCATAGAGTTACTACTTATGAGGAACCTCTTTACTTGCATTTCCTTGGCCAGCTTAAGGCCTGCAAGTAGTGCCTCATATTCTACTACATTGTTGGTGGTCTTGAACCCGAATCTCATCGCTGAGTTTAGCTTGTGACCCTCAAGGCTAATGAGGACCACTTCAGCACTTGAGCCGGCGTCTCCAGCCGACCCATCCACGAATAAGTTTTATGTAGGTGGCTCGGTGGGTTCCATGATTTCATCTACGTCAGGTAAGTTAGTGAATTCTGCCATAAAGTCAGCCAAGGCCTAACCCTTGATAGTTGCCTTAGCCTTAAACACGAGGTCAAATTCGCTTAGCTCCACTGCCCACTTCAATAATCTTCCTGAGGCATCGGGCTTTTGGAGCACTTGCCTTAGGGGAAAGTTTGTCAGCACATGGATGGTGTGAGCTTAGAAGTAGGGTCTTAGTTTTCTGGAGGCCGTGATCAAGGCCAGAGCGAGCTTCTCCATATCGGGGTAACAGGTTTCCGGTGATAGAAGTGCTTTACTTGCATAGTAAATTGGAAGTTGGGTGGTTTCGTCTTCTCGAGTCAAAATCGAACTGATGGCCCCATTTGAGACGGCCAAGTATAGTAGTAGGATTTCTCCAGGCTTTGGTTTGGAGAGGAGGGGGGCCTGCCCCAGGTGCCTTTTCAGGCCTTGGAAGGCCTCTTCACATTCCTCGTTCCATTGGAACTTCTTCCCAGCTTTCAGTACTTTGAAAAATGGGAGGCATTTGTCTGTAGCTTTGGAGACGAAGCGGCGAAGTGCGGCCACCCGCCCAATCAAACTTTGTACCTTCTTTGGCTTTTGGGGAGACCTCATCTTGTATAGAGCCTTAATCTTCTCCGGGTTTGCTTCAATTTCACGTTGATTGACCATGTATTCCAAAAATTTGCCAGAAGCCACTCCAAAGGCGCATTTGAGGAGGTTGATCCTCATCCTATACCTTCTCAAGATTTGGAAGGTGTTGTTGAGGTGCATTATGTGGTCCTCAGCCTCTAAACTCTTTACCAACATGTCATCCATGTATACCTCTATTGTTTTGCCGATGAGGTCCATAAACATTTTGTTGACGAGCCTTTGATACGTTGCTCTGGCATTTTTCAACCCGAAGGGCATCATCCTATAACAATAGAGGCCTCGATCTTTGATGAAAGAAGTGTGCTCCTCATTGGCCGGGAGCATGGGTATTTGGTTGTAGCTGGAGTATGCATCCATGAAGCTCAACAACTCGTGCCCAGCCGTGGAGTCTACTAGTTGGTCAATCCTTGGAAGAGGAAAGCTGTCTTTCGGGCAAGCACTATTGAGGTTGGTGAAATCGATGCACACCCTCCACTTGCCATTGTGTTTCTTTACCAAAATCGGGTTGGAAACCCACCTCGGATATGTAGCTTTCCTGATAAAGCTGTTTTGGATGAAATTCTGAACCTCTTCCCTCAGAGCCTCGTACCTTTCAGGATTGAGGGCTCTCCTTTTTTTCTGTACGGGCAACCTTAGGATCGACCTTCAGGTGGTGGCAACTGACCTTGGGGTTTATACTTACCATGTCCTCATGCTTTCAAACAAAAGATTTTTACTTAGGAAATCTTTAATCTTTTCCTTCAGAGTGTTAAATAAGCCCTTGCCTACTCTCAGCATCTTGGATGGGTCTCGGGGGTCCACCGAGAAGTTCTCAAGTTCCTCGACTGGGATGCTTGAGGATCGTGTTCAATTATGCGAGGATCGATCTCGTCAATGACCAAGATCTCCGGATTGCGTGGTGCATCTATCATATCGACATCTTCTGGTTCAGTGGAAGCATCACCTGGGACGTCGGCCATGACTATATATGCTATAATTACATGGACGTCTCGGGACTTTACCTCTCACCGTTGCTACCCCATTTTTCGTCGGAAATTTCATGCATAGGTAGTGGATAGAGGTGACTGCTCCCAATTCCTTTAGGGCTGGTCTACCTAATACTCCATGGTAAGCCGATCGACTGTCGACAATGAGGAACTCCATGAAGTTCATCTTAGTTTGGGGAGACTCTCCCATCTCCACTGCAAGCATTATCTTTCCCCTTGTAGTGATGTTATCTCCTGTGAATCCATACAGAGGAGTTGTGGTGGGTGTCAACTGGTGATCCAATATCATCTTGTCAAAGGCAGATCCGAATAAAATGTTGACAGAGCTACCGTTGTCAACTAACATTCGCTTGAGCCCATTTCGGGCTATGACGGCCCTCACAACAAGTGCATTGCAATGGGAAAAGTGAACTCCTTCGATGTCTTCCTGAGTGAAGACAATGGGTGGAACTTGGTTCCTCCCGAAGCTGCTGTCCACAATGTAGCTTGTCAAAGGAGGGTGTTTAGCCTCCCGAGCATAATTCCTTTTGGCGTTTCGTGTTTCACCGCCAACGTACGAGCCTCCAAATATGGTGTCTATCTTGTGGATAGGGGCCTCATCCTGGGCTTGTCGGTTTCTTCGGTGCCTGCGTCCTTTCCTAGGTCTCTCCGTCCCGAGGAAACATCCCTTTGATGGGGAGTAGCCTCCTCACGACCACGTTGGTTGTCGTGCCTGGGCGGGGGCCTGTTTGCTTGGGGTGATTCATTTCTATGCCTGGGGGGTTCTGTCCTGAAGCAGTGCGCAAAGTCTCGGCAATCTACCGTGTCGTGTCCATAGGACCTATTTCTAGTTCGACCTATTTCTAGGTCCCGAACCCCGACCTCGACCTCGACCTCTTCCTCTATAGGATCCTTGGGGGGTTTCCATCTACTGGGTGTTAGTGATTCGGTTGATATCCTCATATGCCAAGGTAGGAACTGCGTTTAAAGTGGTGGTGGCAAGTGCTTGGCCGGAACTCTCATTTCCAAGCTGGTTCATTTGGTAGTCCATCAGATGGGAGGTCGGCCCTTTAGCACGTTGCCTCTGAGGAGGTGAGAGGCCTCGACTTGCCCTGTTCCTATGTTCAATCAATTCTTCATTGATGATTTCTCGCCTCATTATCTCAAGTAGGGCATCATAGGTGGTGGGATCTTGATTCTGCACGTCCCTCCAGAATAGGGTATTCATGTTCAAACCTCCTCTTAATGCGGATAGTGCTTCACGGTCGGTGACTTGCATGCAATACGTCATTTTAACGGTGAAGCGAGATAGGAAGCTCTTTAGGGATTCCCCATGTGCTTGTCTCATGTCTTGGAGACACTGGATGGGGGCCTCTCCTTCTTTGCTTACTGCGAATCTCGTCAAGAATGTTGTCTTGAACTTGAACCAGCTTCTTATGCTCCCCAGTAGCAACCTGCTATACCATATTTCAACTGCTCCACTAAGTGTTAAATGGAAAGCTCTGCACTTCACAGCTGGGGTGGCACCCCTTAGGCTCATATGGGTTTTATAAGCATTCAAGTACTTCTCCGGGTCGCCTCTTCCGTCATACTTTGGTATCTTTGGCATTACATAGTGACTAGGAACTTGGGCATTTCTTAGTTCCCTTGAGAACGGCAGATTTTCATCATCATCATCCAAGTCACAAGATCTCGGCTATTCATCTGAATCATATTCCTCGGCCTCTTGCCGTGGTAGTTGGTGAGAGGTTCCGAGATGATTCCTAGCCTCTTTTTCCCTCCTCTGGCGCCTATTTCTAGGCAGAGCAACACGGGGGATATTTTCATGCCTTTCTTCCGGTTGCTGGGGCATCAGAGGTGGAGGCCCGCCTAGAAAGATCTTTGGGCTATCATCTCCATCCATTACTTGTGTATGAAGTTCTCAACTGAGCATGGAATTGCTATGGTTCTAGGTGACCAGATGGGCTCCAGAGCATGTTATCTAAACTCTCTGCGAAAATCAGAGCCCCGCACTGTTAATGTAATCATAACGGAGGTTGCGAACGAACCCGACCTGGATGTGAAAATGCTTGACGTCCCTGAAATAGGGCATACCTCCGAATAGGAGGAAGACGTCGACATGGAAGAGGCCCCCGAAAAAGGGCACCCTCTTGACGAATTAGACCCCCGAATAACTGTCTCAGAACCGAACGCGACCCCAATGGAAGAACTTGAAACTTCCTCCGTCAACCCAGAAGACTCTAGTCAGGTCTTGCAAATAGGAAAGACGTTGTCCCCCAAAGCGAAAGAACAAATGACAAGCTTCCTGAAAAGGAACATGGATTTCTTCGCTTGATAGCACAAAGACATGGGAGGAATAGACCTAAGGATCAGTTGCCATCGCCTAAACATCAATGCCTTATGTGCCCCACATCGGTAAAAAAGATGAGCCTTCAACCCGGAGAGGTACGAAGCGCTCAAAGATGAAGTTAATAAGCTTAGCCGCAGTGGCTTCATCAGAGAAGCCATTTATCCAAAGTGGATATCCAACCCGGTCCTTGTGAGAAAGCCTAGCGGGAAATGGATGGTGTGCGTAGACTTCACGAACTTAAATAAAGCATGCCTTAAGGATAGCTTCCCACTGCCGAGGATAGACCAACTTGTGAATTCCACTGCCGGACATGAACTCTTGAGTTTTATGGATGTGTACTCAGGATACAACCAGATACCCATGTTTCGACCTAATGAGGAGGCCACGTCGTTCATCACAGACAGAGGACTGTACTGCTACAAAGTCATGCCCTTCGGATTGAAAAATATCGGAGCTACATATCAGAGGCTGGTCAACATGATGTTTGCCAAACATATTAGCAAAATCATGGAAGTCTACGTGGACGACATGCTAGTAAAAAATCTCCAGGTGAATGAACATGTAAGTCATCTTGACCAGACCTTTCAGATTCTTAGAAAATACAAAATGAAATTGAACGCCCTCAAATGCACCTTCGGCATGGCTTCGGGTCAGTTTTTGGGGTACATTGTGAACCAAAGGGAAATCGAAACAAATAAGGTTAAGATTAGGGCCTTACTGGAAATGAGATCGCCTCAAAAGCCGAAGAAGGTCCAAAGCCTCAATGGTCGGATAGCTGCGCTCAGTCGCTTCATCTCCAGAGCCACTGATTAGAGACTACCCCTCTTCAAAGTGTTGAAGTAAGGGAAAAAGTTCCAATGGACCGATGAGTGCGAGAAAGCCTTCCAAGCGCTGAAGAAGCATTTAGAAGAGGCGTCTCGATTATCCAAACCTAAACCACAGGAATCACTACTTCTATACTTGGCGGTCTCGAACGAGGCGGTCAGCTCAGTCATTATCAGAGAAGAAGACGAGCATCAATTTTCGATATACTACGTCAGCAAAACACTACTTTCGGTAGAAACTCACTACCCGGACACGGAAAAACTGGCACTCACCCTCATCACGACGTCAAGAAAATTGAGGCCATACTTCCAGGCCCACTTAGTCGAGGTTCTCACCAACTTCCCATTGAAGTAGGTACTGCAGAAAATGGATGCTTCGGGCCGCCTACTAAAATAGGCAATTGAGCTCAGTGAGTTCGGCCTACTGTTCCGACCTAGACATGCCATCAAGAGACAAGCCATTGCAGATTTTGTGGCTAAATTTGCCATAGCACCAGAAATGGAGGCGGCAATGGAACCAACCAAGCCCCCAACATGGAACTTGTTTGTGGATGGATCCTCAGGAGAAACTGGCTCCGGAGCTGGGATCATCTTGGAAAGCCTGGAAGGCCACAAGCTAAATTGCACAGTAAGGCTTGGCTTCAGAGTCTCGAACAACGCTGCAGAATATGAGGCCCTTCTGGCAGGCCTTAGACTTGCAAAAGAAATGCAGATCAGAAGGCTTCTGACAAGCAGCAACTCTCAACTTATGGTGAGTCAGGTCAACAGGAACTTTGTCGTCAAAGACAGTAGCATGGCTGCATATTTAAAATTGGTCCTGGACCTAATCCCACATTTCGAGAGGTTCGAATTGATTCAAGTCCCACGCCTCAAGAAAACTTATGCAGACGCCCTGTCAAAATTAGCCAGCAGCAAAGATTCAAAGTTGCTAAAGATTGTCCCCATTGAACGCTTGTCGAAGCCCTCCATCGCCGGAGGTGAAGAGTTGTTATGGATAGAAAGTACCCTAGCATGGATGCAACCCATCATGGCCTATCTCAAGGATCAATCACTACCAGCTTCAAGAAGCGAGGCGAGAAAGTTAAGAAGGAGGACCGCGTACTTCGTCCTACAAGAGGATGTCCTCTACAAAAGAGACTTTGCCTCACCACTTCTCCCATGTGTAGAAGGGGAAGAAGCCACGTATATACTCAAGGAGATCCATGAAAGGATCTGCGAAAATCACCCTGGAGGAATGGCTCTGGCACACAAAGTGCTCAGACAAGGCTACTTCTGGCCAACCCTGAAAAGGGATGCCTGCCAATTCGTTAAGAAATGTGATAAGTGCCAGCACTTCTCAAATATTCAAAGACAGCCTTCTCAAAGCCTCTCCATAGTCACCAGTCCATGGCCATTCGCTAAATGGGGGCATCGACTTCATTGGTCCATTCCCAAAAGAAAGAGGAATCGCGACTTTTGCCATTGTCGCCATTAACTACTTCACCAAGTGGGTCGAGGTTGAACCTCTTGCCAAGATCATCGAGGCGAATACTACAAAATTCGTCTGGAAGAACATCATTTGTAGGTTCGGCATTCCCCACTCCTTAGTGTTCGACAACGGAAGGGGAGATTTTTATAAATGGCCTACTACTATTCATTTTTGGTAAAATGTCAATAATACCCTTAATGAAATAATTTATCATATA
>NC_036251.1:10473605-10480997 GCF_002742605.1 Olea europaea var. sylvestris
GTAATTCTTCAAAGTCTAATAATGTTTGAGAATTTATAATATCAATATCTGTTATCATATCTATATCTGTTCTAAAAGGTATACCATATTTTGAAATATTTTTCTTCCTTTTTTCCAATTTATCTATAATATCTATAATATCTTTTATGATTATTGACCTTACAATTCCTTTAGCGAAATTTTCTAATAAGTTTTCTTTAAAACATTTTAATATTTCTTGTGATGCATATAATTGTTCTTGATATCCTATCTTATCAATTTCTTTTTCAAACTTAATTTCTTTTTTATTTTTAACAACCTTTTTTATATTATATGGTCCTCTCTTATATTTGGGTTTTTCTATTTTATGATTAGTCATTAATAATTCTCACAAATTTTTAGAAAAATTATATGTTAATTTTTTAAGGACTTAAATAGAAGATTTATATTGGATAAAGGGTTGTTTTTTAATATTTGTTTAAGGGTATTTTAGGTAATCCAAAATGTTTAGAAAAGTCAAAGGCTATTTTGGAAAATCCTTCCTTTATTTAGGTCAATTTGAGGTATTTCCCCAACGGAAGACAATTCGACAACAAGAAGATGCGAGACTTATGCAACGAACTGGGGATAAAGAAGGATTTCTCGACGCCTCATGACCCCCAAGCAAATTAGCAAGTTGAGGCAATGAACAAAACCATCAAGCATACCCTGAAATGGAAGCTTGACGCCTCGAAGGGGGCGTGGGTCAATGAGCTTCCCCACGTCTTCTGGGCCATCTGCACAACTAGTCGAATCACTACAAGGGAGACACTCTTCCTGACAACCTACGGAGCCGAAGCCAAGAGCCCTGTCGAGGTAGGAGTCCCATCGTATTGTCAAATACACTTCAATGAGATCAGTAACGACGAAACTTGAATGAGTGAACTCCACCTCCTTGAAGAAAGGAGGGATACCTCCTAATTGAAACTAGCCAAGTATCAAAGGAAGATGACCCGCTATTATAACTCTAAAGTCAGAAATCGAACTCTTCGATTAGGGGATCTCGTCCTTAGAAGGGTCTTCCAATCGTCAAAGCCAACTAGGGCTGGAGTGTTTGGACCAAATTGGGAGGGTCCTTATCACATCTGCAAGGAGTCCCGACCTGATACTTTTGAAATTGAAGATATGACAAGAAGAGTATTGCCTCATCAATGAAACATCGAACACCTGAGAAAGTACTATCAATGATGAACGTATGCTCCGATCCGATCTCCATACTGTCTAATATGTGTTTGTCATGATCCGATCTCATTTGTAACTTCCCTGTCTTACTATGTTTTGAAATTGCCTTAGTGATGGATGATGTAACCTCTAAGTAATGATACTTCAGTTTTTTATATCAAATCAATTAATGAGTTGTTGCCTCGGTTATTTAAAATGTTATTGCGCCGATCACCTTTTATCGACTGGTTATCGATAAGTAGTGCTTATTGTTTGCTTAAGTGTTTATCATTTATTTACTAAAGTACGAACAGTTCAACACAAGAAAAAGGAGGAAGCACTAATACTTGAAAGAAAAATTTTCATTACATTCATTTTAAAATCAAGTTACAAAAAGGGAGGCAGAAGCCATTACAAAAATAGTTCCACTCTACTGAGGCATCATCCACCCGGGCCGCCAGCTCTTCCTCTGGGGGCCTCTAGAGCTTCCTCGGCAAACCTATCAGGTCAGCCTCCAGTAGGCCCACCAAACTCTGCCTCCAGTGAGGATATGTCCAAAGTAGGGTAGACCTCCTTCAACAGACCCAACAGTCCCTGGGCACTCCAAGAGGCCCACTAGTTGGCAAAGTCATCGTACAGGGGATGCTCATTGAAGTGATCGATGAAATTCTACACAGCTGCCTCCCCTACCGACTTCAGCTCCCCATTCAAGGAGAGCTGATATGGGCAGGCGGTGGTGCTCGTTGGTGTGATCAATTTGCTCGTCAGAGCAGTCATCTAACACTCAGTTTCGTGTAGCTCCTTCTTCAGCCTTTCAATATCGGTATTGGCCCTCATCAACTGGGCCTCCGCCGCCTGCTTCGTCGAATCCACTTCAGAGACCTTCTTCTGGGCAGCCCGAACTTCATCTCCATTTATCATCGCCTCCTCGAGGCGCTTGCCAAGGTCGGCGTTCTTGGCCCTCAGATCTTTGATCAGGCCCTCCAGCTGAACACTTGTGCTGAGGGCCTGGGCTATGCATGCACTGTTGGCCACCACCAGGTCTTCAGCAATGCATGAGGCAGTGTGGTCCTTCCACTCCTCGGTCCAGTACTTGTTATGGACCATTGCCACCGCCGCCGTCTTAGGAGGTAAAGCCTCCAGCACTTCTTTGACGGGCTCTTCAACGTTCACGTCCAAAAAATCCACCTCCTTTGTGGGGCGGGCCCTCTTCCTCTTCGGCTGTCCTGGCACTTGAGATAGGGAAACGACCGAAAGTGGAGCTTCGATCATGGCAGCCAGGGGATAGGGACAGCCACGGAGGTTCGACAACCTTCCCCTTGAGGACCACCCCAGTTGGAATTGTCATCTGCCTCAAAGCTGGGGGTGGCCTCGCCACGGTGGCCCTCTTCGAAAAGCCCACAGCCTTCTTACCCTTCCTAAGCAAATTTGTCTCGGGGTCTTCTTCGAACTCCTCATCCGTCGGAGGCTGAAACCTCTTACTAGCATCAACCAGATCCTCCATCTGCTTCTTGTAGGCAGATGCGGAGGTCTTCACGGCTCTAGCCTTGGCCATCATCTTCTGAATTGTTGATAAGAGTGTAAAATACCATATTTTCCCCTCTTAACTATTGCATTCATGTGATTATATTATGCCAAAATGCACTCATTACTCTTATATTTTGGTTTAGGTTGCATTTTGGTGAAAAAGATGAAATTCGGAAGAAACAAGTGAAAAATGACCAAAGTAGAAGAGAACGAAAGTTCGGGGACTAAAGTGGAATTGATCCAAACTTGTGTCTAAGATTATGATGAAGATTTGAAAGTGTTAGAGGTCAAGTGGATGAGGAAAGAAGTCAAAGGGATGAAATAACATCAAAGTTTGATCAATACATCAATTTCCAATCGAAAACTAAAACACCAGTTTTTAGTCTCATGTTGGGACTCATTTTTGACATGGAAGATGATCGAATTGGGAGATTACTTCTGAATACAAATTGTGGCCCTTTGAGTTAGTTATCCAATGCAACTTGAATCACCTCAATTGGACATCGGGAAAGAAAGTTATGATTAAAACACTGAAAGCTGTCTGGTGAAACCATGCGGCCGCATGCCTTTCTACTATGCGGTCGCATACACCTATACCGAGAATTGAAGAGGCTGAAAGTGTATAACCATGCAACCGCAATGACAATAACCATGCGGTCGCATAGTGTTTTTTGGGCGGCCGAATCTCAGTTTCCTTATACGATTGAATCTCTTATGGTAACCTAATTTTCACGAGATATAAATGCCCAAAACCACCCAGAACGAGGAGAGACGCCCCAGACCTATTTCTTTCATCTTGGTGCTCAAGAAACTCCATGGAAAACTAAGAAACTCGGTGAAGCAACGAAAGAACTCATTGGATTTGGAGATTTCACGTCATAATTTCATGTAATTCGAACTCTCTTTGCTTAATAATTTCTAGATTTGGATTTTCTCATGGATTCAGTCATGTTTTTTCCATTGTTAAATTAAACTATTTGTTGAGTTTCAATTTAAATTACTTATTGTTGAGATTATTTTAACTTTTATCAAATCCTTCATAGATCTAGCCATACTCTTTCTATCGAATGATTGAAATAATTATTGAATTTTAATCTTAATATTACTTTATTGGTGGATTGATTACTGCCTTATGCCTGACGTATATGGTCGATTTTTTTATCTTGTTCCAATAAAAATGTGCGAATGTGTTATAGAAAATCTAGATTCTAGAAACATAATTGGAATAAAATTGGACTTCACTGTTAAATCTTCCAATTAGAGAGTTGGGAAGAAAACCTCTAATTGAGTAAAAATACATGAATTATTGATGTTGATTGATCCAATCCAATGGGGGAACTCCGACGCTTCACTAATTCGCATATTGATAATTAATTTTTATTTCAAGTGACAAATCATTCCCACATTTAATTACGAAAACCCTTGTTTGTTTGATCTTTTGAGAATTTTTCCATCTCCCTGTGGATACGACATCCCAAAGCTGTACTACAATCACCGCGTTATTCTTTGGGTGTAATCAAATTTTGGCGCCGTTGCCGGGGAGACGGTACAAGTAATCAAGGGATCGACCGAAAAAGGGTGACATCGTTCCCTTTCCTTCATTTATATTTGATTTAATTTTTTTTAAGAGTTATTTTTATTTTGTTTTCACATTTTTTTTTGTGTGTTTGATGAGCAGGGATCGAGGCAATCAGGGGAGTTCTACTGGAGCACCTTATCCAGTGTTTGAATCTCAATATAACCCTTATTTTGCTACTACATCAATTGCCACGAATACCTCAACACATAACACTATGTCTGATAGTGAACACGACGATGCTCCTTATAGGACTTTACATGATTATTTGCACCCCACACGTACATCCACACCATCATGCATAATGTTTCCGCCCAATATGCCATGTATGGAACTAAAACCGGGAATGATTCAACTTCTTCCTACTTTTCATGGACTTGACAGCGAAAATTCATACGTGCATATTAGGGAATTTGAGGAGGTAGTTGCAAACTTCCACAATCAACATGGTACAACGGATGCAGCCAGGTTAAAATTTTTCCCGTTTTCACTTAAAGAGAGAGCAAAAACCTGGCTATATTCGTTGAGACCACGCTCAATTGGTACGTGGGCTGTAATGACGCAAGCATTTTTTAATAAATACTTTCCCCACCATAAGACTAGCACCCTTAAGAAGCAAATCTCATCTTTTACCCAAAAGAATAGTGAGACCCTATATCAAGCCTGGGAGAGATTTAAAGAACTACAAGCCCTTTGTCCTCACCATGGTTATGAGAGCTAGCGTATAGTTAGTTACTTTTATGAGGGATTAACACCTAGGGAACGTCAATTCGTAGAGATGATGTGTAACGATGATTTCCTGCAAAAGGACCCGGATGAGGCCATAGAGTATCTAGACGATCTTGCTGAGAAAGCTCATACTTGGACAGAACCTAGCCCTACTGATAGTACCAATAGGTCACGACCCCCAGGAAACCCCACTAGTACAGGTATCTACCAACTTAGGGAAGAAGATAGTCTTAAGGCCAAAGTGGAAGCCCTTACTAAGGAATTTGAGACCTTGCGTGCTAAAGGCTCTAAACCTGCACAAACTGTTTCGCGTGTTGAATCTTTGGGACCTTGTTTTGTGTGCGGTGGAGTAGATCACCTAGCCCAAGAGTGCACCACTTTAATTGAGATGAGAGGGTAATGCCTTAGGCACATATAGGAAGCCCTATTCTCCTTTCTCCGAATCCTATGACCCAGGGTGGCGCAATCATCCCAATCTTAGCTGGAAATCTGAAAACCAACAAACTACCCAATCAAATAGAACTTACAGTGCACCATCATATCAACCCACACCCTCTAGGAACTCTTTAGAAGATACCCTACATGCATTCATAGAGGCACAAGGCAAGACCAATCAGAAGTTTGAGACTATGATTAACCAGGTAGTGGAGGAAAATAAGGAGATAAAAAATCATGTGTCTAAATTGACCAATGCCTTAACTGTGGGGGAACGTGGGAAATTTCCAGCACAAGCTCAACCTAATCCTAAGGGACAGCATATGGCTCAAACCTCAGGTTCAGGAGAGAGTAACCTTAAGGAAGCAAATGCCATCACCACCCGATCTTGGAAGGTTATAGAACCAATTTCAAAACCTAGGGAAAGTGAAAAGGAGTCTAGTGAGTCTGACGAAAGTAGCCCTAGTGATGAGGCAGTAGGAAATCCATCGAGGGTACCTTTTCCACAAGCCCTTAAGCTTAGCCCAAAATCAGTCAATCAACACAGTGAGATCCTAGAACACCTTAGGCAAGTAAAAATCAATCTTCCACTCTTGCATGTAATTTCACAAGTTCCTACATATGCGAAAGTCCTTAAGGACTTGTGCACTGTGAAGAGGAAACACATTGTCAAGAAGACTGCCTTCTTGATCGAACAAGTGAGTGCTGTGATTGAACAAAGGATCCCACCGAAATATAAGGACCCTGGCTGTCTAACTGTTTCCTGTGTCATCGGGAACCATGAGTTTGCACAAGCTCTTCTTGATCTGGGAACCAGTGTTAATCTCATGCCCCATTCCATATACTTACTATTAGGTCTTGGCGAAATTAAACCCACTTCTGTGGTTCTACAACTAGCTGATAGATCCACTATAAGACCTAGGGGAGTAGTTGAAGATGTGTTGGTTCAAATTGATAAATTCTACTACCCAGTTGATTTCTTAGTCTTGGATGTGAAGGTTGATGTTAATGTTGATTCTAAAATTCCTATTATTCTTGGTAGACCTTTCCTCGCCACAGCTAACGCCCTTATAAATTGCAGGAATGGTCTAATGAAATTGTCTTTTGGGAATATGACTCTAGAAGTCAAAATTTTTCACATTGCTAAGCAACCAATGGAAAGTGATGAGTGCCACCACACACATATGATTGAGGCACTCACTCAGGAGGAGGCACTTGAGACTACAAATTCTGACCCCTTAAATCTTTTTCTTTTGAATTCTGCAAATCCAGCAAGTGTTAATGATGAAGAATATGCTAACCTTTGTGCTATTTTTGCAAAATTTCAGAACTATGGGATATCACCATGGCAACCCAAATTTGAAGAATTGCCAAAAAGGACGGGCGGCCAGCAACCATTAAGCATTGAGAGTCCCAAACCAGATTTGAAACCGCTACCCCCAGGATTGAAACATGAATTCCTTGGACCAGGTGATACTTTTCCTGTAATTATTTCTTCAGAATTGGATGCATTACAATGTGAGCAACTTTTAAACATTCTGAATGAACACAAATCTGCATTAGGTTGGACCATAGCTGACATTAAGGGTATTAGTCCTCTAATTTGCTCACATAGGATTCATATAGAAGAAGGAGCCACCCCTAAAAGAGACCCACAGCATAGACTAAACCCGACAATGAAAGAAGTTGTGAAAAATGAAGTGCTGAAACTGTTAGATGCAGGTATCATTTATCCTATTGCAGATAGTAAATGGGTTAGTCCTACACAGGTAGTCCCTAAAAAGTCTGGTGTCACAGTGGTAAAAAATGAAGTAGGTGAAATGGTCCCAACAAAAACAGTGACTGGATGGTGCGTGTGCATTCATTATAGGAAGTTGAATGCTGCCACCCATAAGGACCACTTTCCCCTCCCATTTTTAGACCAAATCCTGGAGCGTGTGGCTGGC
>NC_036251.1:10483088-10516123 GCF_002742605.1 Olea europaea var. sylvestris
GCTGAGTTAGAGGAGTTGAGAAATGAGGCCTATGAGAGTTCCAGAATCTACAAGGAAAAAATGAAAGCTTTTCATGATAAAAATATTTTGAGAAAAACTTTTGAACCAAATCAAAAAGTATACTTGTATGATTCCAGACTCCATAAGCATCCTGGAAAACTTCGTTCGAGGTGGACTGGTCCCTTTGTGGTACTACGAGTCTTTGAAAATGGAGCGGTTGAAATTGAGGATCCTAATGATGGTAGAGTGTTCAAAGTGAATGGACAGCGTCTAAAAATAGCTTTTGGGCAATCGGTGCCTATAGTGGAAGAAATTCCCCTTGCAGACCCTGTTTACCACCCTTAGCTTCACTCAGGTTCATCCTTCACTTTATTTTTCTGTATATTAGTTTTAGATTTTTCTTTTTAGTATGATTTGTATTCATTTTTTTTTTGGTTTATTTTTTACTCCTTGCATTATCCATCCATTGAGTTCTTTCAGGCTTCTCATCCTTCGAACTTAAGTTAATTCACTGCAGCACTCAGGTGATACCTTTTCCCTTCTTTTTTTTTTTTGGAGACATGTTTATGCATTGAGGACAATGTAACTTTTAGTTGGGGGGAGGATACATTTTATTTGTGAATTGCATTGCATGATAAATTGTGTGATCATGGAATTGTGAAAAAGTTTACATTTTTGCCTGGACTTCTGAGTTGCTGCATGTCTATGCCTATGTGCTTGAGTGACAAAATATGTCACTAGGAGTTGGTTGTGTTTATGAGAATCTGGATATCAGGACACTTGCTATATTTCACTTTGTGCACACAAGCCTTGTGGTAAGATAGTGGTTTAACACATGTAGCTAGAGGAATCTCCTGCTAGAGCTTTCTTTAGAAAGAATTGGTGAGGATTGAGAGTTATCACATATTAAAAATGTAATAAGTGTTCATTGATTGTGTGAATTGGAAACTGCTTCTGAGAACGACATTACACGGTATGTGGTAAGACGGTGGTTTGTACTTGAGAAATGATAACAGTCAATTTAGGATTGAATTTGAGCCTTCAGACTAGTTCTTTTTCATAATTATAATCCCCTAGTAGCCACTTTGAGCCAATACACATATATAACCATTTCTTTTCATGTGCCTAAGTTATCCATACCTCCTTACACTGGATTAAAGACTATAAATAGTCATTTTTCCACATTTATGCTTCCAAGTGTATAGTAGGTGTTAAATGTCCATTTGAGAAGAAAAGTAACGAGGAAAGTGATAAGAGATGATAAGTGCTCGGGTGAGTCAAAAAAAAAAAGAAAAAAAAAACTCCATCGTGTCCCATCTCCCGGTAGCCCAGCACCACGAACTCTTCCATTCTTTAATGGAGCTTGGCAGATCGAGCACGAATGGAGTATGGGAACCCCATAAGGTCAGATAATACCACCCCTTGGTCTTGTCCTCCCAACCGTTACCTTAGGGATGTATAGGGTCTGAAAAATCGAGAAAGGCATCTCCATCCCTAGCGACGCCTCCTTCCATAACATCCAGGACCCCAATATTTGGCTCCAGGAGTTTGGGTTCAGTTGGGTCAGAGCTAACCCGTAAGGCCTCAGCACTAGCCTAAAGAAGGGATGGAGGGTGAGCCTAAGCCCGGCCCTAAAAAGTGCCTCACTCACGGCCACATACTCCGGCCTAGGATAGCAGGCCCTCTCATTAGTAATATCAATTCTACACTATCAGGTATTCTATATTCAACCCTAAGTCTACCCAGATCGGCTTCCTTCAATTTCGACAGGTAATCTGAAGCCTCCCGGTGTTCTGATGTATCTACCGGGCTATTAGGCCTTCTCCAAATATTTTCCCCACCCAATGTCGCCTCGGAGATATCACTGGGTGTCACCAAAATAGGCTCATCCACCTTCACCATCTCTAAATCCCTTCCCGAAGGCCCACAACCATCCGAAGCCATTGCAGAATACAAAAAATTGTGAAAAACTTGGAAAATACTTACGAAACTCAAGGAATTGGGGGGGACCTACGGTCGGAAAAGATCAACAAATAATGAGATATCACCGAAAATTGGAAATGTCACCCGAAATCGCTTGCATAACGCCAGAAAACACAAGAATCGTGAGAGGAAATGGATTTTCTGATTTCGCAAAAGTAAAAAAACTCGAAAAATGCTCAAGTCCGCCTTTTATAGAGCGTCCCAGCTGATCTCTACCGTTGAATTCAAACGCGATCAATCTAGGCCGTCCATCACATCTTAAATCTGAGCTATTGAAATGAAACGCCAGATTTGATCTACGCCCAATATCTAGCTGTGACCCTCACGCTCTCATAAAATGCATAGCCTCGATCACCGTTAGCCGTCTACAATAAGTAGTCGCAGCAGCCTTTTCTGGGAATGGGCATCGCACCCAACTGTCACCTTAGAAATACACGACAGCTGTCAAATCATTTGACATCAACAATGCTCACCTCAGTTCAAAATCCTCAGCTTTACAAAGTTTAGACATACCTGACGCGACATCTCCTATGGGTCATCGCCTCGGTGGCTACATTCCCTCCTATGCCTTACAAAGCTTTAGCTATCTCTCAATGCATCATTTCCTGTGGGTCAGCACATCGAAAGCAGATGAGCTCCCAATAGCTTTACAAAGCTTAGACACACCTGACACGACGTTCCCTGTGGGTCATCGCCTCGGTGGATAAGTTCCCTCCTAAGCCTTACAAAGCTTTAGCCATCTCCCAACACGTCGTCCTCTGTGGGTCAGCGCATCGAAAGTAGATGAGCTCTCAACAGCTTTACAAAACTTAGACGCACCTGACGCAATGTCCTCTGTGGGTCATCGCCTCGGTGGATGCGTTTCCTCCTAAGCCTTACAAATCTTTAGCTATCTCCAACGCATCATCCCCTTTGGGTCAGCACATCGGACGCAGATGAGGTCCCCATAGCTTTACAAAGCTTAAACGTACCTGACGTGACGTCACCCGTTGGTCATTGCCTCGGTTGCTATGTTCCCTCCTAAGCTTACAAAGCCTTAGTCGTCTCCCAACACATCGTCCCTATACCTTGTGAGGCTTTTCCCTTTTCCCAACACACCGTCCCCTATAGGTAGCGCCTCGGGAGAAGCTGATCACCTACCCAAATCTCTTCGAAAACTACACACCTTACCCTTCCATGCCAGTTCTCTATCACAAATCAAGACGGGTATACTCGATCAGGAAAATAAGTCCACCAATGATATAAATATTCATGCCTGAACTTGGGGGGACCACTGTTACGTCCCTATCTGAACCACTTCGAAAAGATGCTTCGGAATATCAGAATCACGACCACTGTTACGCCTCTATCTGAACCGCTTCGGAAGACGCTTCGGAATATCAAAATCATGACCACTGTTACGCCCCTATTTGAACCACTTCGGAAAGACGCTTCAGAATATCTGAACCACTTCGAAAGTGGTAGTACAAGGTATCCACCACCAACCCGAAGTGATTCACAAATCAACGCCGAAGCGCAATGCGCTGCCACTTTCAGAAAGAGAATCTGTGTCAAGATCCTCTCTGACCCAAGGCCCAATTGATTTGACGTCTCCATGGGTCTAGTTGATATGACATATTAACTTTATGTTAACTCAATTCAAGAGAAGTTATTACCCGCCCACTCTATAGATGAGGTTGATTGACGCCAATGAGCAGACACCTCGTGTTGTTAGATGCATACACGTGTCCTACATCCAACGGTTCTCCTCACTTATAAATATCCAAGGTTTGACAAGAGGCAATGGTAATGAAACTCTTACAACTTAGCTCTCTATAACAAGAAATTATATATAATCTTCTCCACATTCACTTGCACAACCCGGACACTATTCCGATCATCAAATACTAATTTAACCATTGGAGTGTATGCGGCCGCCACCACCCCAGCTGATTCCGCCCGTGTGCATCTGACCGTGTGTTGATTGCGCGCAGGGAGAATCAAGTGGAGCAGCTATCGATTGGCCATGTACGAGGTACAATTTGCGAGTCAACATCTACCATACCATGTAATAGTTGTTCATGGTACCATTCCTTGCAAAGAAATGAGCAATAGAAAATGAAATATCTTCTACTGAACGCTGGGATGGAGGGTCTCCAATACTCTATATCTATAAATGATATTTTGTTTTCAAGTGCACAGTCGCCCGTTAGAACAAAATAGAAAATTGTTATATCAATATGGCATAATCGAGGCATAAGGCTTGTACTTACTGAGCAGTCCAATTCTCAGTCCACAATGAAGGCTTATTAGGGCCATTTGGATCGGTGAAAGTATATCCACACTCTCTTCCATTGCACGTACTAATCTAGATTGAAAATTGATCATGTTAGACATAACAGAATAACGCATTAGACTGAGAAAACTGGAAAGGAAAAATTACCTAACCACACTGTCGGGGGCATCCTTTTGCTGGCACATGACCCACGGGATGCCATTGTATGTGGCGCTGACCTTATCTGCTGCCCACTTAACGTGCATTTTCCTGCTTCTCTATAGGAAAGCTGAACATTGTTGTACTCATTTTCGATCTGTGCCATAATAATTGGACCTCCTTGATCTACAAATAGTTTCTTCTTTTTCACCATATCAATGATGATCTCAGTGTATTTTTGCATATGGTGCTGTAGATGTGAACATTTTTAATCAATTGGACAGTGTAATGGAGAAAAATCGTTGCTTAAAAATAAAAAGTCAGATTGTTATTCGATTAATTACCAAGAAAGGTTCCTTGTAAGAACAGAATGTGATGTTGGGAACCTCTCTTAGCCAGTATGGGAATCCTCCGTTCAGACAGACACACTTGAATTAAGAACAAGGTTGTAAAATAAGTAATTTAAACTTTAAGGAATTTGAGACATTTATTTGAAGTTTACCCCATATTCTATTCAACCTCAATGTAGGGTCCTACCCTGAGATTAACCCACAAACCATGTTCCCCCAATCATTTTAACGAATTTTATGAGGTCACAGTTGCCTTCAAAATTGAACTAAAGAAAGTAACATAAATATTTTCAATCGATAAAACATATGAACCAAAACTCTAATAATTGATTAATTCATTGAAAAATGTTTTATTTACCTACCCTTGAACAGGCTCATGAATGTTCCAAAAAACATAAGTCTAGATGAGGTTAAGACCACCTTTTTTGGCCTTTTCAAGGAGGTCTAATATAACAAAATTTAAACCTTCAAATTAAAATTTGTGCACATGCTAGTTCTTTAACGAAATACTGAATTCTTACTAAAACTTTTAAAGATTTGTTTCGCAGGACTGCTGCTTTTGCTTCTTGAATAGTCTAAAAGCAGTTTTTTAATCTCGACAACAGTTTTTTGCTTTCAGAAGCCCGTTAGACGAGTCGCAAATGAGGTGCTTGAACAGAATCATTCCTGGTTACCTCTGGAGGGCTATGGGGATAATGGATTGAACCAGCAAAGATAAGTTCTCTACCTCCATTAATGATGAGTGATCGCCCATCATAGGTCACAACTTCTTCCTTCTTTTTGGCTTTCTCCCTCTTTCCATCAGCAGTTCTGTAGGCAACAAGCAAGTAAAGGAGAGTGTTAGGCAATTTGTTGTCAAACGACCCCCTGAGCAATGATGTAACCTCAATTTTATTTATTATCAATCGGCCTTGGCCATATGATTGAATTATATGTCGACACTATTATTGAGACAACCCAACCCACATCTTTATGGACCATTAGAAGCAACCTATTTTAATAGTGTTGCTCATGGTTTGTCCCATTTACTTGGAGGGCTATGGTATTAATTTGGAGCACATTATCTTGTGTTGAGCCTTATTTGGTCCACTAAGTTAACTTAACCTAACTTACCTTTTTTGGTCACTCATTTGGCTTATAATCTTCGGCTCCTCTGCGCCTCCACCATGAAGAATACTCCATCTCTTTCTATGACTTTGATTCTCGATTTCTTCCCTTCATATAACCTATGTGGTTTTTCGTGGGCTATACATTGTTCTTCATCTTGGCCGTGTATATATATATATATATATATATATATATATATATATAGTGGGAAGGAAATATGTGAAGTTGGGTGTTGTCTCAATCGTGGTTGTGTCAATATATTGTGGAAACTGAGCCCGGTATTACCTTGGTTATTGTTGGAATTTTACCCTACAACTGGTATCAGAGCGACCGGTCATCTTCTTCGGCCAGAAATTGACCAAAAAGGGCGACAGGTTCGCGATTTCTTCAAAGGGACCGAACCTGCAATTGCTTATTCTGACCAAAGGCGACCTCCGTTGGACGAACAGAGGTCGGACCCATAACCAGCAGGTGGAGGCGCCTCCGGTGGTGAAGTGCGTGGCGACGAAGACCGACAACAGGCGGCGGCGCGTGGCAGTCCGACGGCAGCGCGTGAAGGACCTCCTGCGTGATTTTTTTCATGTCATTTCACTTATTTTGATTTCCTGAACGTACTAATGTGTTTGGTTTAGTGTTTCAGGTTGTGCAAAAAAGATTGAACGATTTTGCCCCTACCTTCAATCTGCATTTGTTGTTAGTCAGAATTGCTATATTTGCTGAATCTTTAGGGCGAATAGTAGTGGCCCTAAAGCAGCAAATTCGCATCTCTCTACGTTACAGACTCAGATAGGTCTGCTCTGGTAAATTGGCTGAAACCTTTATATTTCTGCACTAGCAGATCATCGTGTGGGGTGATCATTAGGTTTGGGGGTTGTCATTGCTTGACAACCATTGTTTGTGCTAGAAATTAGGGATACTTGCTCTTAATTGTTTGATTGAGTATTTGTTTTTGGTTAAAATCAGTTTGTAATTCTTAGTGATCTAATTACTGTGAAACTAGTTATCTGTTAGACATATCATTTGTTACATTGTTACTTCCGCTGCTCACTTATTCCATTAGAACTACCGTGACCTTACCTGTTCGAACATTCCCTTGATCTAATACCGCGAATCTTACGAAACCCTGGGAATCTAAAACGGTGTATATTGTCTATGAGCCTAGGACTACTTTGTGTGATTTGATTGTGATTTGTGCATTCTTTTACTGTTGTATAAAGACGACAACTCACAACTTTGATTTGAGAATTTTTAATGGAAATGGTGATTTTGCTATTTGGCAACAAAAAATGAAGGGCATTTTAGTCCAACAAAAAGTTTCAAAGGCCATTGAAGGCAATTTTTCAACTGATTTTTCACAAGAACAGAGAGAAGAAGTCGATGAGCTTGCTTATACCTCAATCATTTTACACTTGTCTGACGACATTTTAAGAAAGGTGAGTAAACTGAAAATCACTAAAGAACTTTGGAAAAAAATTAGAAGACTTATATTTGCTTAAGTCTACACCGAATAAACTTTACTTGCTCGAACGTTTTTCAATTTTAAAATGGATCCTTCAAAGGATATTGATGACAATTTAGACATGTTTAACAAATTGGTGCAAGATATAGTTAATTGTGATGTGACTGTGTCCGAGACTTATAAGGCTATAATTTTGTTCAATGCAATTTCTGATTTCTATAAGGAAGTTAAGAATGTCATTAAGTATGATAGAGACACGTTGACACCTGAAATTGTCATAGATTCCCTTAGAAGTAATGAAATGGAAATTAGGATTGAAAAACACGATAAGAGAATGGTGAAGTACATATGATGCGGGATAGAACTCAATTTAGGCAAAATAGTCATGATGGATATCAAACTAGTGACGAGTCAAGTGGTAATAGATGGAAGAAGAAGAGCAAAGGTAGGTCTAGATCAAAATTTAGGACTAAGGCAAGAAAATGCTATGATTGTGGAAACACAGGGCATTTTATAAAGGATTATCATAAGGAGAAGCGTAAACTAAAGGTTAAGGAGAGAGATGGGGTCAATGTGTTAGCGTCTACTTTCGATATAAATGGTGGTGAGGTCTATATGATTACAAGTCCCGTTGCATATACTGCTGAGTTAAATCTAACTGCTAATTCTCGCATGCATGAGTGGATACTTAACTCTGGTGCATCTTTGCATGTGACATATGAAAAGAACTGATTTTATAAGTTGCATGAATTCAATGTTGGGCATGTTGTGCTGTGTGACAACTTTGCCTATACTATTGCTGGAATTGGTGACATAAACGTAAAACTTGACATAGGTTTTGTGTACACGTTAAAGGATGTTAGATATATTTCTGAGTTGTCTAGGAATCTGATTTCAGGAGGGAGTCTTGAAAAGGATGACTTTACTGGTAAAATTGGAAATGGTATGCTAAAAATGATCAATGGTACTTTAGTTTCCATTAAGGGAATTAAGAAAAATGATATATATATTACTTCTGGGGAAGTGATTAGAGGTGTGAACCCCTCTATCTCCTCTGCCAAGATTGATCACACACACACATGTCATAATAGACTTGCTCACATAGGCATCAAGGGACTTAAGCTACTTAACAAAAAAGGTACTTTTGGTAATAGCTGTGTGTCAGATTTGTCATTTTGTGATCATTATGTGCTTGGTAAGCATCATAAAACTTCTTTCTCCATGAGTGCTAATAGAGCTAAAGGCATGCTCGAATATGTGCACTCTGATCTGTGGGGTCCTGCTAGTAATCCCACATCGGGTGGGAATAGGTATTTCCTATCTATTATCGATGACTACACTAGGAAAGTGTGGGTCTATCTATTGAAAGATAAATCTGAGACCTTTAATAGTTTTAACTATTGGAAGAGACAAGTGGAAAACCAAACTGGCAAGAAAATCAAATTTTTAAGGACAGATAACGGCCTAGAATTCTGCAATAAGGAATTTGATAGTATGTGTAAAGAAAGCGGCATAACTAGACATTAGATCGTCCCTTACACTCCTCAACAAAATGGGGTGGCAGAAAGGATGAATATGACCATACTTGATAAAGTACGTTGCATGATGATAAGTTCTAGTGTTCCCAAGTCTTTTTGGGGTGAGGCTGTTATGATTGCTTGTTATTTGATTAACCTGAATCCTTCTGCTGCATTGAATGGTGACACTCCGCATGAGAGATGGTCGGGTAACCTGAGTGATTACTCGATGCTTAGAACTTTTCGTTGTACAGTTTTTTCTCATCAAAGTGAGGGTAAGCTGAAACCTAGAGCTAGGAAGTGTGTTTTTCTAGAATACCCCGAGAGTGTTAAGGGTTATAAGTTATGGGATAGAAGCCAAAAAGGGGTTAAGATCATCATAAGTAGGGATGTCACGTTTAACGAGAATGAGATGCCGTGTATTAAAGGGAAAACTGAACCTAAGAGTGAAACTGAATCAGGTGAAGAGAAGACCCATTTAAGGTGGAGTTAGGAAAGCTCGATACACCTGTCCTTACTGCTCCTAATGAGGTGGAGATTTAAGTTCAGGAACCTGAGGTAGAGAATAGTAATGAAGTAGTGATAGAAGAGCATTATGAGGAAGAAAATCCTTTAGCTAACTACAACTTAGTTAGGGATAGAGAGAGGAGACAAACGAGAGAACCTAGAAGGTTCGATTTTGAATCTGAATTAGCTTTCGCCCAGGCTAATTATGAAGAAATAGCTAATAAAGAGCCAAAAACCTTTGAATAGGCAATAGGCAGTGATCAATCTAATGAATGACTTAAGGCAATGAAAGAAGAGATGAGTTCTCTAGAAAAGAATCATACCTGGAAGCTAGTACCTAGCCCTAAGAACAAATCGATTGTTGATTGCAAATGGGTCTTTAAGGTTAAGGAAGGTATTAGTAGTTCGGAACCCTTAAGGTTTAAAGCTAGGTTAGTAGTTAAAGGCTACACACAGAAGGAGGGCGATGATTATAATGAGATTTTCTCACCAGTTGTTAAGTACACCACTATTAGAGTCATGCTCGCATTGGTTGCACACTTTGACTGGAAACTTGAACAACTTGATCTAAAAATTGCCTTTTTACATGGTGAGCTTGATGAACAAATCTTCATGAATCTAGCAAAAGGTTTTAAAGATAAGTCAAAACCTAATTATATGTGTTTTCTGAGAAGATCCTTGTATGGGTTAAAATAATCTCCTAGACAGTGGTACAAGAGGTTTGATTCCTTTGTACTCACTATATGGTTTCAAAGAAGTAAATTTGATCACCGTTTGTATTTTCAACATAATGAGACTGATGATAATTATCTGCTTTTGTTGCTCTATGAGGACGACATGCTCTTGATTGGATCATCATCTAAGTGGATAAATAACATAAAAGCAAAACTAAGTGGTGAATTTGACATGAAAGACCTAGGTAAAGCTAAGAGAATCCTAGGTATGGAAATAGAAAAAGATAGGTCAAATTCCGTTTTATTTTTGCATCAGTCCCCATACATATCCAAAGTATTGAAGAAATTTAATATGAGTGATTGCAAACCTGTCACATTGCCTCTTGCTAATCATTTTGTTTTATCGAAGGAACAATCCCCTTGCAATGAGCGTGAAGTAGAATATATTGCTACCACTGAAACTATTAAAGAAGTTCTATGGCTTAGAGGCCTTCTTCATGAACTATGTGTCTTGAATGATTATGTGATAGTGTATTCTGATAGTCAGTCATCTATACATTTGTACAAGAACCCCGTTTTTCACGAGCGCACTAAACACATTGGTGTTAGACTCCCCTTCATTAGAGATATAGTATCTCAAGAGGTGGTAAGACTTGAAAATGTCCACACCCACTACAGCCCTTCTGATATGGGGACGAAGGTACTGTCATTGGCAAAGTTTAGAAGTTGCAAGGAACTTCTAAATATTGGCACAGGTAAATGATTTCCAATTTTATTGGTTTTCTATTAGAGGTGTCACTAATAAGAGACATTTTCTTTTGCAAGTTTTTTGACATTAAGGTGGAGGTTGTTAGGCAATTTGTTGTCAGACGACCCTTCGGGCAATGATGTAACCTCGGTTTTATTTATTATCAATTGGCCTTGGCCATATGATTGAATTATATGTCTACACGATTATCAAGACAACCCATCCCAAATCTCTATGGACCGTTAGAAGCAGCCTATTTTAATAGTGTTGCTTATGGTTCGTCACATTTACTTGGAGGGCTATGGTATTAATTTGGAGCCCATTATCTTGTGTTGAGCCTTGTTTGGTCCACTAAGTTAACCTAACCTAACTTACCATTTTTGGTCACTCATTTGGCTTATAATCTTCGGCTCCTCTACGTCTCCACCATGAAGAATACTCCATCTCTTTCTGTGACTTTGATTCTCGGTTTCTTCTCTTCATATAACCTGTGTGGTCTCTCATGGGCTATACATTGTTCTTAATCTTGGCCAACTCTTTGTGAGTATATATATATATATATATATATATATATATATATATATATATATAGCAACCGGAGGTGGGAAGGAAAGAGGGGAAGTTGGGTGTTGTCTCAATCGTGGTTGTGTCGATATATTGTGGAAACTGAGCCTGGTATTACCTTGGTTATTGCTGGAATTTCACCCTACAGAGAGCTAACCAAATAATTCTACCTGGTGCAGCCATTTTTAGATTCGGAGTACAATATCGAAAGATTTTTCGTGGGGTCGATAAGGTAGAGCCAAAAGGAACCTCTTTCCTCTAATTGGATGAGGAGGAGGCACCTAGGAGCTGTCTTGAAGAATCCATGCAGAGTCTATGTTATAAAGAGAGGAAGTCCTGGAATTTGCATGTATTTCTTATGTTGTTTAGACCATTTGTTTATGGTTTCTCTTTGAAAGTTTCTGTTTCATTGTCTATTTTTAGGATTTAGAACGAGTTTAACGTCAAAAAAAAAAAATCAAACTAATCTAGGATGTCTGTACAGCCAGAAATTTTGAGTGATATATTGCATGATGGCTTCAAAAATAAATAATTTTGAGCCAACAAAGTAACAAATTCTTTCGAATATGGCGGGAAGGTTCAATTGACCAAACCATTAATAAATAATGTGTATTGATTTGGAATTTCTGGTTTATTTAAGCATTTGTCTCAAGGGCAGAGTTGGTAATTCCGGTTTGTTTTAATTTTCGTGCTTAAAATTCAAGTTTAACTTGATGATATTGAGAATTCCATTTATATACACGAAATTTAAAATGGAAGTTATGAGCAAAATGTATAGAGAATTTTTTTATGGGCTAAATTTACTAATACAAATTCAAATGACAAGGTGTATTCAAACCCCACCGAACTAATTGAGTTCAATTAGAGAATTGATAAACCATTCGTGTTTTGAAACTATGAATTCTAGTAGTTGTCTTCAAACGGTAGCTAAAGAGCTTCAATAGGAACATCTTAACATCAACTTCCAACTCTTTATGATTGGAAAAGAGAAGGGGCGTAATTGGTGGGTCACTAGGTCGGAGGAGAAAAATTAGGCGATGATCGTCAAAATCACATTAGGTTCGCCAACATGAACTCAAACAAAATCTTGAATTGTATATAATAGAAAAACAAACCACTTCTATCTTAAAGCTAGTCCAAATCTCTATATACATTTACAAGTTATGTGATTACCTCGTTAGACAACGAATATAAAGGCCCTCTGGAATTATCAAATAAAAAAAAAGGAAAAAAAACTGTGAATTTTGTTAGAAATGAAACATGAATGCTTGCATATCTTATAAAGAAGATGAGATTTTTAGTCTCAAACTTTCGGTCATGTTAGGTGTCTCTTGATATATTTTGACATATTATATCTTCTTAAGTAATAAAACTGAAAAACAGTATGACTTATGGAAGCAAGGAATGGGCATTAATCCGGAATGCTCTTGGTGTGGGCTCGATGAAACTAGGACACGTGCTTTATTCAAATTCCAAATGACGAGTATGATCTTGAGAAAATCATCCGGTCTTTCGTGACGGGGTATTTCACTCCAAAGTTGAGTTGATCCTGATGAATATCAAAGTGTTATGCTGCAATGTTCAAGTGTGGATGTTGTGTCCTCTGGTTGATTTGATGGGAGCATAATAAGGACGAGCATGGCCAACCGGCTAGAGATGTTGATCTCCACTTTCTTGTTGGGGTTGTTATTGAATAAGGGGGTCGTGGGAAGTCATGACAACAAGAGAATGTTTACCATTGATGATTGGAACGTGAATTTTTTAAATTGATCAAATTAAGATCACATGTTTGACTTTTAGTCAATCAACATATTTTTTTATGGTAAGCGTTACAGATCATTTCATCACACATTTATTGAAAGGTTTAGATGTAGCTACTACGATTTAAAAATTGAGACCGTGCTGCATATTTTTTAAAGGTTCGAGACCTCCAATGCAAATTTCTCTCAATTTTATGCCATGAAAATCAGTAAATTTCAGAAAGAAATCATGAGCTAACAAAAACAATCCCCCGAGATATTTCTTACTCTATACGATCTATAAGAAGGGCAAAATTCTATAGCGAGTGGAAGTGATTTTTAGAAAATCATTTTTTCTACACTCATTTTCAATCGTGCATTTTAAAAATATCATTTTTCACTTCTCCATAACTTTCCCTACCTTTTAGGGCATGTTAGGTAGTGATTTTGAGAATTAATTTTTTGATAGTTAGAGAGAAAAATAAGTCATACTTGTGAGTAAAGAAGTAAAAAATGATGGCTGGAATAGTGAAATAACAATAAAAAATTAGTAAAAAATGTTACCAAACAAGAGCTTAATCCGACATTATTTGAAAAAATCACTTTGCAAAAAATCTCTCCCCCACAAACAATTAAATATTCTATGTTACTTAAAATAGAAAAGCTGTAACACAGGATTGAATAGGATTGTACATGAAAGGAATATACAAGACGATCCCTTGCCATGTTCAATATTATTCAAACCAACCAGGCCATTTTGAGAGACAGCAAGAAGTTTATGGACCCATATATGTTTGATTTTTATATCAAAAAGCATTTTGAATAATTGCCTTTCCTTTTACTCCAGATTATAATTTTGGGAAAATTGTAGCGGGATGGAATAGGTGGGATGTTTAGAGAATTTGTTCTTTATAATGTTTGGTGAAGATATTATAGAAAATGTTCATTTACCATTTTAACCTTCACTTATTTTGACAATTTGAGTCAAAATTCCAATTTCGGTGTTTGACTAACATTCTGGACGGAATCCGTCATTTGGACTCTGGTTGCCATTAAAGTGAAAGGTTTGCGACTGAGACCGCAAAAATGAAAGGTTAAGGTACACTCTGCAACAAAATGAAAGATTTGGGGCCTCCGCTGCAATTTCCCCTATAATTTATGAGGTCGATGAGTCCAAATCAAACACATAAATACAATAGTTAAAAACAAAAGAGGTCTAATGCTAGACAATGATAAAGTTTCCACTCAGCCAACCTTTCACTGTTCGTTTGAAATATCTTAAAAAGTTTTGGGACCACAATTTTTATCAATTTCTCAACCACGTATTTCATAAATTTTTGTCAAAAATTTTGTCAAACGGCCCATTTTCAAAACCCTAAAAAAAAACCTTTCAAAATAGCAATTGGTGTTATCAAATTTTGATAGCAATGATGAAATTTGGATAAAAAGAAAATGAATTTCACGGAATTAAATTACTTAGAACTTGTTTTCTGAGAATTGTTAATTAAATGTGTTTGATTAGTATAATTTTCCACTTGAAAAATATTGAAATTTTGGATCTTTTAGTGTTCCTTTAATCTTGTTTTATATGAAAATTATCAATTAAAGGGATAAATTTTTATACAATTGTTAATAAATTTTGTTCCCATTGCTAAAAATAAAAAATAAAAAAATAATTAAAAAAAGCTGGAAAATCGAATTCCCATCATTTGGTGAGAATGGATTTTCCACCATTTCAAGGAAAATGCACGTATGGGGAAAAAGATGGAAATGGAATTCCCTAAAAAATATTGCAATCAAACACCACATTTTGGTGAAAAATATTTTCAGTGAAAAGGTGGCCAATCAAACATGGCCTTACATCTTTTCATAATAATTTCCGATCTTGACTTGTGCATATCAAAACTCCAATCTTCTACAGAATCCAATTAACGATATCAAACTCCAAGCAAATAAGCTAATTAATTTGGAAACCATCCGCAAACTAAGAAAATAAATACAATACACGACGTACTAATGTACTAGTTAAGAATATCACATAACCACACAAGCAGCAGTATTTTCGTCACTAAAAGCAGTGGTGTAACGAACTTCAGTCGAGCTCGCACGTCCAAGGTGCGCGAGTTGAGCATTCTCGTTATATCGCACGTACCCAGCTGGGGCCCTCTTATCGTAGACACCGGCTGCATAAGGATGTTCGATCTCATCGTATGGGACATAGGGCCAAATCTCTGCCCTCTTCCCAGTCCGATGAATCACTCGAGCCACTACCTTTTCAGGCTCCACAAAACCAACCACTGTAAGCTTGTGTTTCTTAGGCTCAATCTCTACTGAGCTAACCCCTCTCATTCCTTCAACTGCCCTTCTTACCTTCCTTTCACATCCTTCACAATCGATTTTCACTTTTATCTCCACTGTCTGCACCCCACCAAAATTAATTAAAAACAAGAGAAATTAATTATTAAATCAAAAAGAGTCTTTCACATTCTTGGTTTTGAACTCCTTCCATTCTTTCAAATTATCAATCTACGTAGGAGAATTCTTCAATTCAGCAATTTTTACAAAATTATACGACAAAACCTAGAATGTTTACAGATCTGACTCAGATCTTCTTATATTTGACAAACAAGAAATACCAATTACTCATTAATCAAGCACTAAAAAAATCAACTTCCTTTCGAGCTGCAGTCACAAACAATACAGCTTAAAAGTTATTTATCTCCTGCTTATTTGGCCAGTACTACTGAAATTAGCTGAAAAAAGCCGGAAAAAGTAACTTTTAAGCTGGCAGTGGATATATACACGTTTACAAACATTATAGAGGGAAAAAGAGAGAACAAGCCTGCAATTGTTTGTGTCTTCTTAAGCTGGTTCTACCAGAGGAGCAATCAAACATGTTGGAGAAATGATCCAAAACGCCCATTTTCTTCTCTTTTCTTTACTAATAATTAATTTTTGATTTAGCAACAAGAGTATGAGTAGAGTAGTAGGCGTGGGAGTATTCCTTCTCTTCACCCGAACTGAAAACAATGAACCCTCGTTTGTTCTTTGCAAGGGTCGAGAGCCCATGTGCTTTATATAAATTCAAACGCGCACCAATTTCTAGATTTAAAACAGACCGTTGGATACTGCCAGGTTAGATGAATTATTCACTGACACGTGGCTTTCAATTATTGGAAGCTATTCCTTGATATTTATGATCCAGATATTTATCTGGTTCAATGAATGCTACACTGAAAGAAAGGCTGTCAAAGTCTCCCTCACTGAACCCTTATAATAAGGGTTCGTGGAGTTTAAACCTAGTTTGAAATTCTTAAAATTTTAGAACATAATATTTTTGAATAATATTTTTTTAAAATGTGTAATTAAAAAGTAAGTAAAAATTTGAATTTACATATAAAATATTTTATTGTATGAGGGTGTGAAAGAAAATAAGTATAAGAATAAATTAAATAAAAGTAAAAAAGTTATACTTGGACTTAAACTAATCTTCTAAAATGATGTAAAGTATTATCAAGCATAAACATAATGATTTGGTCTGATTTTAAATTGTAATTTGATCAAGTATTTTTTATTCCTTGTACTTTATCGTAACTAAATTATTCTTTATTATAGATAAGGAAACTACGTATAATTGTAAATTCAAATACTAACAAAATCAAAGAAAAGTTTCGACAATGGGATCATGAAATTAGGTTAATTAACCGATAATTGGTATTTTATAATAGACAAAATTACCCATTTTACTATTCAATAGTTAAAATATATTTTGAAGGTCAAGATTACATCTGTAGAATAACTTTTGGAAAAAAAAAATTAAAAACTTTATTGTAATTTTTTTTAGAAATCTTAAATGGTTTAATTTGTCTACAAACCAAAGTTAAAATTTCAAATCGTAAACGAAATCAATTTGCAACAGTTTGACTTATTTCAAAATCATTTCTTTAACGATTGCATGTGACAAAGTCGAAAAGTTAAAAAAAAAATAATAATAATAACGATTTCATTTTGATTTTACAATTTGACGATTTTTGTTTATGGCCATAAAGAAAAGTCATTTGTTTAAATATCTTAAAAGGTAAATTTGAAAAAATGATACTAGCAAAATTTTCATACTAAAAAGATCAATTACTTTTCATGGTCGCAATCCCAATCAATTAGATGGCCAGGCCAATCCCGTCCTCATCCCTACTTGTGGGTCAGCTAGGGGACGGGAAACTCTCCATACCCGTTTTAATTTTTATTTTTTTTTTGTTTATTATATTTTAAATATTAGCTAAGTAAAGTATTATTTAATTATTAAATAGGTAATAGACTGACTTTACATTTCTATTAGTCATCTTTTGATGTTCAGTCCATTAGTATATTTTTCATTTTCTTATACACAATTATAATTATAAAGGCATTTTTTAAAATATGGGCAGGGAAGCGATTTTAGCCCGTTACCGCCCCCATTTATTTGATTAATCGGGAAATTCTTGCTCCATTGTTTGAGATTATAATTTTTGGAATATATATATATTTAAAGAATGTGTGGTTAAAAAAAGTTTTGGATTTATATGTAATATTATTTTATTGGAAAATGTACGATTAATAAGAAAATAGAGAAAATGAATTATAATTTTAATTGGGCCAAACGGGGGTTAGTATCCAGTTATATTTGGGTTCAAGAGAATTGAGATGTAAATTTATTAGAATAATGACTATGCATAATTATTCAAAGATTTTGTGAGGATGGCCTCACTATTTATGATAATTGAGAATTCTTTACTTAAGATAAGACTCTCAAACTAGTGGAGCACATTTGTTTGGTAGTATAGCTGAAGACAAACAAGATATTTGCCAATTTTCAAACAAGATATTTGCCAATTTTTCTTGTTCATATTGCTTTTATATCTCAATTATTACTCCATGTTTTGTAGTGGTTTTTGTTTCAAGATTTCAATCCGAAAGAGGTGAATAACACAATAAGATTGAATTTCAAGAACTTTAAGATTGAATTCAAGAATTTTCGGGTGATGAACAATTTTTATTTCTTTTGTCTTCTTTTCACAACATGTTAGGCTAAACAAATCTAGTGCTAGAATTACGATGAATCTTATATCATGAACTTCTAATTCTTAGTTTTTCTTTTTGATATTAAAACACGTTTTCATAATTGAATCTTGTTGCCAAATTGTAAGGTCAGTGTTAAAGAGAATTGATACAAGGAGGTTCGGGATCCGACTGCATCTTTTATCACTACTAGTCTTGTGCCATGCAATGCATGGCTTGAATTTTATAAAAGGAGATATTAACATATTAAATAAGGAAACAAATGGAGACTACAACACAATAAAAAATTGATTCGATTAATTAAACGATTTAATTATATCAATTAGATATTCAATAATAAAAAAAATGATTCGATTAATTAAACGACTTACTTATATTGAATATAGTATTATCAAATACGTCATTTATAAGTAAAATAATCACTTAGACTAAAATAATAATGTTTGAAAAAATACATTTGAATTATAGTAACAAGAAATTGAGCCAACAAATTTTTCATCTTAATTATTTTAACATCTAAAAAAATTTTATATATAAAAAAAATTCGATAATTTTTAGGAATTTTTTTTCTTATTGTTACTTTTTCTTCTTGATAAATCAATTTTTAAAATAATTTAATACAATTTTTTGCATAAAAGAATGATTATTAAAAAATTTTACGTTAAAACCAAAAAAAAAACAAATTTGACGTTAAACAAAAAAGAATTAAAAAGGAAAAAAGAAATAATTTTTTTAAAAAAAATGCATTTTTAACACATACGTTTAATCTCCGTTTAACTATTTTTGATATTTATTTAGATTATTCGATATCTCTACGATATAGTTCTCAAAATGAGTTTCAAGAGAATGTAAACATTTACCGATTCGACTATTGTACAATCGTCGACGAATTTTTAAAATTAACTTGTTATCGAAAATTTCGAAATAGTAATAAAATAATTGATTTTTTTAAGAAAAATGAATTATGCGTATTTTTTAACACATACGTTTAATGTCCATTTAACTATTTTTGATATCTATTTAGATCATTCGATATCTCTACGAAATAGTTCTCAAAATGAGTTTCGAGAAAATGTAAAATATTTATCGATTCGACTATCGCACAGTCGTCGATGAATTTTTAAAGTTAGCTTGTTATCGAAAATTTCGAAATATAGTTTGAAAATGCCTACATTGACGTCCGATAACATTTGCTATGATTGACCGTTTCACGCATCGTTAACGACGTGCAATACTATGTCGCGAGTACTTCAAAACGATATTAAGAATATAATATTTCGACTTCATTTGATATCCCGTAATGAGCTTGAAAATAAACACAAAAACATAAGTAAAAAAAATCGAGAGAATGTAAAACATTTATCGATTCGACTATCGTATAATCGTCGACGAATTTTTAAAGTTAACTTGTTATCGAAAATTTCAAAATAGTAATAAAATAATTGATTTTTTTAAGAAAAACGAATTATTTTCTTATTTTTTAACACATACGTTTAATATCCGTTTAACTACTTTTGATATTTATTTAAATTATTCGATATCTCTACGATATAGTTCTCAAAATGAGTTTCGAGAAAATGTAAAATATTTATTGATTCGATTATCGCACAATCGTCGATAAATTTTTAAAGTTAGCTTATTATCGAAAATTTCGAAATATAGTTTGAACATACCTACTTTAACGTCCGATAACATTTGCTATGATTGACCGTTTCACGTACCGTGAACGACGTGCAATACTATGTCGCGAATACTTCAAAACGATATTAAGAATATAATATTTCGACTTTATTTGATATTCCGTAATGAGTCTGAAAATGAACACAAAAATATAAGTAAAAAAAAATTAAAAATTTGAATTCAGGCACTCCGCACAACGCGGAGTGCTTGGAAAATTTTATTTTATTTTATTTTATTATTATTTTTTAGGACTTTTTTTTGGGTAATTCGACCATAACTTTGGCTACGGTTATCAGAATCCTGCCCATGACCCCAATTCGGAAAGCTCTTTTCGACGCGCACGTCGTGGCCACCCAGCGACATCATTTTCGAGGTCAAAATTCGATGTTTTCCCTTCCAAATCTCCTATAGCTATTTTCTTCATTTACGCGTTTGATATACATTTAACTATTTTCGATATTCATTTAAATAATTCGATATGTCTATAATATAATTCTCGAAATGAGTTTAATAGAATATAGAAAATATATTTTTTTATAGATATTGCGTAAAATATTTTTTTTTTTTGTTTTTGGCATAAAAATTCCTAATAAAATTATTATCGCCCTACTTTTCTTAATTCCTTTACGTAAAATGTATAAAAAAATATATTTTTTATATTACATCGAAACTCATTTCGAGCACTATATCATAGACACGTCAAATGATTTAAATGAATATCGAAAATAGTTAAACAAACATCAAACGCGTAAATGAAGAGGAAGGGAAAATAGCGAATTTTGACCTCGAAAACGATGTCCACCTAGCCTAGCAAGGTGGCCACGACGTGCGCGTCGAACAGAGCTTTCCGAATTGGGGTCATGGGCACGATTCTGACAACCGTAGCCAAAGTTATGGTCGAATTACCAAAACAATCCAAAAAAATAAAAAAAATTTAGTGAAGCACTCCGCGCTGCGCGGAGTGCTCACTGGCAAGCACTCCACGTAGCGCGGAGTGTCTAATTTTACTCTTCTTCTTCTTCTGTTTTTTTTTCTTTTTCTTACGGACTTATTTTTTTTTCTAAATTTATTATTATTATTTTTTTAATTTGGCTATAAGTTTTGCTACAGTTATCGGAATTGAGCCCATGACCTGAATTCAAAAATCTCTTTTCGACACGCACTTCATGGCCACCTAGCTTCGCTTGGTGGACATCGTTTTCGAGGTCAAATTTCGCCATTTTCCCTTCCAAATCCTCAATTATAGTTTGACGTCAAATTTAAAAAATGCGTATAACTCGTCATTTTTTTTAACGCAACATCTATAAAAAATATATTGTCTATATTTTATCGAACTCGTTTCGAGAACTATATTATGGACTCATCGAATTGATCTAAATGAATATCAAAAATAATTAAAGTTACATCAAACGCGTTTCTTAAAAAGTTTACAAAAAAATATATTAATAGTATAATTAAAAAAATTAAAATTAAAAAAAAAACTTGTCTGTGCAAAGTCAACAACTGTGGGCTCAAGTGACCATTAAGCCCTCAATGTGTTAATTAGTGTAAGGTGGGATTTTCAAGGGTAAAGTGGGAAAACAATGTAAAGGAGGAAAAAAAAGGACAAACTACTGTAGCAAAACCGGATAAATTGGATTCAAGTGTGAAAACGACTGTGACATAAATGAACAGTACCAAAAGCCTCTCTTTTAAGAGAGTAAAGATATATATTAATCAAATTTGCATTCATCATAACTTCTCATCGATTCTAGTTAATTTAGGTATTACCTTCATAATTAGATTATAATATAGCCATAGAAAAATCACCGAATTTCATAGTTTCGGTTAGGGCTTAGTTTAATTGAATTTAAGCTAATACAATTTCTATGGATACGAACGAACCGTGCACTAGCGGTAATTTAATACAAAGAATATTTTTGTGACATTAAACATCAGTTTATATGACAATTACATAACATTATATTATAAATTTATTTAAATACAAAATCACATAATTTATTTAATTGAATTTGTAAAATGTAGCCACCTAAACTGATACTAGTAACATTATTCATTTACATTTTGTACAAATCAAAACTACATCTATAATTTAAGATAATATTTCGAGATAGTGTTAAATCCATCCATAGCCACTATACTTTGTACTTTGCCATTGTTTGATCTCTATTTTATTTTTTTTTTTATCAAAAATTCATTTTTTTTAAAACTCATTTTCAACGATAGATTATCTAACAAAATATTTTTCTTGTAAATTGAAAACTCTTTCTTACTTTTTAATTACACATTCTCCAAAAAATCATTATTAAAAAAAAAATTTGCCTCCTAAATGAGGCTTAAATAAAGGTTTAGTGTAATCATGGTCAAGAAAATTGATTTTGATTCATCATGACCACTGTACCTTATGTTTAGCGTCATCATACCCCCAATTGCTTTAAATTCACCATGACCATCCAACTTCATATATTGTTTCAGTCAAACCACCTAATTACACTGAAGCAAAAAATACACACAAATTTAAAAAATTAACACATAATTATTACCACAATAAAAAAAGGATGAAAATCATAAACCAAAATAAAAAATAAAATAAAAAACACAAAACATTGTAATCATTACAAAAACTTAAAAAAATAAAAATATATACACGTGAAAGCATAAATAAAATTTTTGGAAGCATGTGTTATTGAAAATAAATTTTGAAAAAATATATTTAAAAAATAGAGTCATAAGGCCATTTCTAAGCCTTCACCAAAATTTGTACTATTTTGCACCAAATTATGCACCAAACTAAAAATTATCTTCAACTATTACAACAAATTAATAGTATTTAATCATTTTCTTCTCTTTTTTTCTTCTTAATAATTTATTTATTTGAAAATTTATTTATTTATTTTAAAAATACATAAATTACTAAATAAATAATTACGTTAAATTAAGGAAAAGATTAAATTCATTAATAAATATATAAAAACATAATACAATTACTAAAAACACTACAAAAATGAAAATATTAAATCATGCCATTAAAATAATAATAATAACAATAATAATTGTATTAAAAAACATATAACACCAATTTTCACAAAGATCCTCCATTAATTACTTTGGCAAATTTGAAGTGCAAAATTGTGCTAACTTTGGTGCCACATTGGAGAGCTTTTGCACCAAATTTTGGTGAAAACTTGGTATTTTGGTGTAGCATTGGAGATGTCTTTAGGTTTGAATTTTAACAAATTTCTATGTATAGTGCACAATTCACACAACTACAATCCCAAAATAAAGGAAAATGTCAAATTATGGGTTAGTTCAGTCATAACGACAAAAATCCAAAAGGAGAACGATGTGTTAGAAGTTGGGTGTTAGGAAGGTGCATTAGTTAAAGGATAAAGATTTGGCCCAGGACATTTATGGTGACCCCTATAGGTAAATGGCGCCCTTGGACGTCCAGGGCCAATGTGTGGCCCTGGACATTATGCAGGGCTCTCAGTTAAATCTAATGCTATACATGCAAGAAAATTTTCACAGAATTGATATTGATGGACATTTAGCGCAATTTCATTGGTAGTTAGCAATAAATAAATAAATATAAAGAGGAAATTTCATCAAATGTCCATTTTTATCTAGTCATTTGCAAAAATGTCCATTATTGCTAACCATTGCAAAAATGTCCATTATTGCAAATCATTGCAAAAATGTCCAATTTGAAAAAATTTAGACCAAAATATCCTTATTAATAATTTTTAATTCCACACTAAGACAAAAAAATGGACATTTTTGTAAAATTGTTACTGGCGAATAAAATTTTGATACATAACCTGCCATATTTATTTCAAAAGTATACATGTCAAATCACAATAAATGCTATATTTTTCGTTGACTCGGACATGTCGAGAACGACATTTTTAAATGTAGAGAAATGTCATATTCAAAATAAAATGTCATTCTAAACAAATGAAACGATGTTCAAATGTCGAGAATGACATATGTAATGTCGAGAATGTCTCTGTGACACGGAGGCACTTGCCTCCATGTCATGGAGACGTGATTTTTTCATTTTTTTTAATGAAACGGTATTCAAATGTCGAGAATGTCTCCGTGATACGGAGACGTGATTTTTTGTTTTTTTTAATGAAACAGTGTTCAAATGTCGAAAATAATATATGTAATGTCGAGAATGCCTCCGTGACACAGAGGCACTTGCCTCCGTGTCACGGAGACGTGATTTTTTTGTTTTTTGTTTTTTTTTAAAGTATCATATTTTTTATTTTCACGTTATTTTTTTAAAGTATTATATTTTCTTTTTTTTTGTCGTCCGAATTTATTTTAATGTAACTTCTCATGGAAGCCACTTCTCAAAATTCGTGACAAATTGATAAAAAAATCAAATGTCGAGAATACCATTTCAAAATGTAGCTTTTCATTAAAGGCATAATAGACAAATTGACACTAAATTCAAATGAGTGGACATTTTTCAATTCATACCCTTAAAATTGGACATTCTTGAAAATGCCTCATAAATAAACCTGCACTGTAGGAATTCAGTTAAGAATTCCCCTGTACTTGGAGAATTTTCCAATCATGTTTGGCCTGTTTTTCAATTTTTTTTTAAATGTAATTTAATTACATATATCATGAGATCCATAATATTTATCAACTTTTTAATAACATATTTCATATGACGTTAGGTAGGAATTCGACCTAGCATGTCTTGCCATAATTGGTGAACCATCTCATGAACTAACTCGAAACAAGCTAGGTTGGTTTATATCCTAAACTTAAGTGTTGGAGGTCATCATATGGTTCGGGTTGCTCGCTCATTTTCAGATCACTAACACATTGATAATTGATTGAGGATTATGGTTAAATAAGAGATGAAATTGGGAAGCCTTACAACAATCGGGCTTTTATGTCGAATTGTGATTAACATACGTTCTTTCAAGTGGGAATTAAAGAGTTTATATAAGATTAAGTGTTAGTTTAACTAACAGAGTTACCATTTGCATACCTTAAATACCTTCAATGATACTTTAAGGACCAGCTTCAAATTCACTCAAACTTCAATGAACATTGTGAAATTGACTTAAAAACAAACAAATATCTGTGCAATATCCTTTGATCTTATGCCTCCATTTGGTTAAGATAAAAAGTTTATTAAAATATAAGTTTTCAACAAAACATTTCATCAATTTTTATTAAAATATATTAAAAATTTAATTTTTATCTAAACCAAACTGGGCGATATCTAAGACAATATTGTATAAATGGTTTATCTCTATTTGGAAAATTGTACAATTAGTCCCCCAGTATTGTTTCAATAGGAAGTTGATCTCCAATCTTTGTAATTGTTCGATCAAGGTTTCATTATCGTCTTACAATTAACTTGTAGTAACGAAACCGTCTAAAGCTCTATCCATTCGTTGCCTACCAACTTGAACTATAGTTCAATAATTTAAACTAAGGTATATTTTTGTGAAGACCATGTGACAATTTGAGAAACATTTAAATGGTGTCTATCACTACAAACATGTCGTTCAATTATGATGAAATGTTGATATCGTATTTTCCATTTTCAAAAAGTCGAGTGCTAATTGTGCACTTTTATACAATTTTGTAAGAATGGAGAACTCTTAACTCTTAGACTCCCCATGTTTGGTGTAGCTTAAAAATTTAATGAAAATTTGAGTCAAAATCAATAATTATTTCTAACAACTTTCATAAAATTCACAATTTTCAACCACACTTATCGACTTTTATCAAAATTTATTAAAAATATGATTTTTACCTACACCAAATCAATCTTAATTATATTTGAATATGAACAATTTTGTAGTATAGTTCACACACATAACATATAGTCCAAAAAGATGGGGAAATTTAAGTAGTTGGGAAGGTGCAGCATTGCTGGGAAATCAGCGAAGAAGACTGAGCAGATTATGATGTGCGTGAAATGTAACGTATAATTTGTGATTTTCACATGGAATGCAGAATTGCGGGCCAAGCACCTAATGACTCGTGCCACCTTAGTAGGTGGCCAATGTGATATTAATGAGACAAACATGTTCATAATTCCCTCGACTTTGGATGCTACAATTGTTTTGACTTGTTCACAAACTTTTTAATGAATTTATTGTCTGATCGCGTATTTAAAAAGGGTAATGCTATTTAATATCATTGATATCATAATACAAGTCTAGACGGCATTAAGTTTCATTAAATAAAATGTATAATTAATAAATTATATAATTTCACCTTTATGAACATATCACATAATATCAAATAGATTGGTGTATTGACGTCGTTGATGCTAGTATTTATTTAAAAATGAGCAAGGCTAGTTTTAACTTTTTAAGATTGAAGAATGTTACGCAGCACTACTAGTGCTAACACTAGTCTAAGTGATAGTATTAACAACATTCATAGATATGTTGGTAAAAAAATAAGGTGACTCCGAACTGCCAGGAGATGAATCGTGGGGTTGAGCTCAGCCGTACATAACGGAATTGTTAGCAGTGTCATTAAGGTGTAATTAGCAGAGATAACATGAAAAGGAGAATGAATTTTCCCATATGACAACGTTTTGGCTCCATTTCGCCAATGGATAGTTTGGTTAGATAGCCTACACCATCAGCTTAGGTCAAAGGCAATCATTTCGTCATCGTAATTGTCACTACCTTATTTCACCGATTATAAAAGGCAGAGATTACCACTTCAGTACTTCACGCCTTTCATGCTAGTGTACTTGATATGACTCGGGTGACACCTCTTCCACTATTCACTTATAATACAAATTTGGGACAAGATGGTTTCATCCATGTTCGTGTTTACAATGAATCAAATCCATGGATCGAGAAACTGCAATCTGGCCATGACTGGAAGCCACAATGTGGATATACCAAATGACTTCTTAAGGCAATATGCGGACAAAACCACTAAGGAGCACATACCAATAAGAGACTAACTGTTAGGTTGACCTTACTTAATGGGATTTTTAGCAGTGTCATCAGGGTGTAATTTGTCCACTATGATTGGAGGTACGTCCCAATTGATCAATGTGGAGTTTGATAAGAAAGCCTACTCAGTCACCTACGTTGCAGGCAATCATTGCGACACCGCGTCCCCTTATTCCACCAATCATAGAAGGTCGAGATTAATGCAAGGTTATTGTAGCTTGACATGACTAAAGGTGGCACCTTCCAAGCATTTACCTATAAAAGTGGGTGAGTACTCGCGTTCTTACTGAAAAATATATTTTCTGCTCAACTCACGAACTTTTTATTCAGCTTCATCAAAGTTGAATTAGGAAGTGACACATCATTTTCTAACATGAACAAAAATATAGAATAATCCAATCCAGCACTAATTGTGCTATAATACTAGTTCAGATGATACTAAATTCATTTAAATGTGATTCTGATTTAATATTACTTAGTGTCACTGAACCAGTGTTGTAACACTAGTGGTACTAAATAGTATTACTCAAAATAATTTATCCAAATCATTCTCGTGACTCTTTTAAATTACTAAAACATCTCACTTAAAATGATATATAGAGCATCTCCATTGCATTTTGTGGATTGTTCGCACACAAGTTAAAAACTTGCGGTATATGTGATATTGATGTGTAATGAAGAAAGAGTCTTCAATGTATTCTATCTATAATGCAAATAGAGTCCTTGATTATATCTATTACTCTTTGCACCTTCAACACGACAAAGTATTGAAGAGGAATTTATTGTAAAATATCTATTTTACGAGTGTGACAACTTTTTTAAAGCAATCTACGATAAACATGACATCGTCCAAGTTATTAAAGACATGCTCTAAATTATATTATCAAGGATAGATAAGAAGTTTAATAGGGGTGGTAGAAATGTACATGACAAAATGGTAGTTAAGTGGAATCTCAACTTTTGGAGTTTTCAATCAATTAATTGAGCATGTTTTACATTAACTTATTCATTGAAAATAGGACGAATTATTTGACAATAATAATTCATTTCCAATATAATCACACAAAAAGAATTATAATCCATTCCGATATTATCGCACAATTACAAATTTTAACCTAACTATCATTGATGTGTCCATTGATTTGTTCATCTAATTGAATCTAACCGCCCTATCATGATAATAATGCATACTGACTTGGAGAAAAGTTGTCGACAAAAGTTAATGGAAAAGTGTGCTTGACTTGTTGGAACGTGCCTAATTTTTTTGACTTCCCATTCACCTTAATTTCTAGATACAATAATTAATTCTTTCAAAAATTTTGTATAGTGAATTAATCAAATTGAAGTTAAAAATGGCTTGATCAATTTAGATTTGATGGTGGCTTTCGTCGTCGTGTTCTTATTGCTAAAATATCGATATCATGCATGACTTGTACCAGAGAAAATTCATGCTAATTTAATCAAACGTTAAAGATACATATGATGGCGAGATCGAGATAGATATGTTGACGCCACCATCTTTATCTTTGAATTTTTTATATTTTTGGTTAAATCTTGACCAATATAGAGACGTTTTATATTTATCAAGACTGTGTGTTTAAGAAATTAAGTAGTATAGCACCGTAATTATCTCCACAAACATGGAGTAAAATTCATAATTATTAATTAAAGATAAAATAAAAATAACACCCAAAAAAATCAGTGACAGAGTTTGACTTAACAACCAAGTAACTAATAAAGTATAATAAGCTGTAACGCGTTTTTTGGTGAGTTATCCTTTTGATGTGAATCCGTAGAATTTATTTCTAGTTTTTACCAACAATTGCTTAGAATCCGTTCCAAATTCTATCTTCTATTAATGATTTAATTTCTGTTTGATTTTTGCTAGAAATAAGATTTTAGTACATTTCGATAAAGTTTAATTTGATACCTTTATCAATTTGACAACACATAATTACAATATTACGTGACGTCTAATTCATATGCTTGTATAATTTTACCTGGGTTTAACAATCTTTTTCTGTATAGATTTGTAGTCGGACAAATATAAGATTGGACGAAATTAAACACGATAACAAAGAAATATTTAGTTTTGATTATTATGTTATTTTTTTCCACAAGTAATTAAAACTATAAGGTCAACTTGTTTCTAGAATAAGAATAAAAGGCAAATAAATATATACACGGCAATTGCGGGTCACCTAGACAACTAACATTAAAAAGAATGCAGAAAATCAATGGTGAATTAATGGCAAGAAAATCTCGAATTTGCCTATTCTTCTGCAATTACATATGACTAAGAACTCAACATAAATAAATAAATTAATCTCTGATTCTCTCTCTTAATTAAAAATTCAAAATATATTTTGAAAAATGGAAACTTATTTATTAGAACCTCAAACTTCTCACTTGCAATTAAATTTCTCATTCAAAATCTCTGATCCTATCTATGTTTACGTTCTTTGCATGCTTCCCTTTTGAAAAAGGTATTTATGTATATCTTATTATATATGATCTCTTCAGTTACTATGAATATACATACTTAGTTATTTTCAATATAAATACAAAATACTCTTCAGCAATTAGCATGTAACCAATCTTTGATTCTTCTGCTGAGTTTTCTTTGGAAAGAGGGTTTCGAAGAACGAAAAGAGATTTGTTTTGTTCTTGGAGTCAGTGATACTTGAAATCAATGGCAATTCAGCAGTTGTATTCGGAAAATCTTGAATTTCCTTCAAACGGAGATGAAGATTTTATAGAAAATTCTTGTGGATCGAATCTATTCTTTTTGAATACTCAACAACAACAATTCATGCAGTTGCAAAATTTCTCTCAGAAAAATCAGAATTTTTCGCTTGACAATTCTTTTTCTCTGAGTCTTGTCAACGAGATTGAGAAACAGAAGCTCGAGATTGATCAGTTTGTAACCTTACAGGTTTGTTTTTTAATCCATATATTCCATTTTATTGGAATCTTTACGCATCCAATTGTATTGATTTTTGGAGGGCTTTTTTGGAACAGAATGACAGATTGAGATTAGCTTTGCAAGAGCTGAGAAAGCAGCAAATATCTTATTTCTTGAAAAAATCCGAATTAAAGACGCAATTTTTACTCCAACGTAAGGATGAAGAAATCGCGAAAGCAGTTAACAAAGCAATGGAGCTTGAAAATTTGGTGAGAAGAATGGAGACTGAGAATCAAACGTGGCAAAGAGTGGCCAAGGAAAAAGAAGCAATGGTCATGTCATTGAAGAACACAATTGAACATCTCAGAGAGAGTCATTTGCCAAACAATAACGTGGCAGAAGATGCAGAATCATGTTGCGACATAATCGAATACGAAGAAGAAGATGGAGAACGGAGAATGAGGAATATGGTTTGTCAAAGATGCAATTATCGTAATTCTAGTGTAATTATACTGCCCTGTAGGCACCTTTGTTCATGCAAAGATTGTCATGCTTTTCTCAAATCATGCCCTGTCTGTAGAACGGCAAAGAAAGCAAGCATAGAGGCTTTGTTTTGATCTCTTTCTTTCTTTTCTTTTTCTTTTTTTTCTTTGTTCTAAGATAATGAAAGATTTTGCTCCCAATTTCCATTAATCTTCTTTTTCCTTTTTGTTAATTATTTAATTCTTGGCCATTAGTTTGGTTTTCAACTTTCCGTGGCTTCCCCTGAGATGTTTCGTTGTTTCTTTTATGCCAGCCTCGTTATTTTTGGTTGACTAATAGCCATGAAACCTAGTTGTAGGAAACCACAACTTCACCAAAAAAATATTTGTATTGAAGACCCTATTCTGGACTCATTAAAAGGCCTCGTTGATTTTGGGTCAGCCTATATCGTGTCGATTTTTGGGATGTTGCATGTTGGTTCACCTAATCTTACGTGGAAATTACATCCCACGTGATTTTCAACTTCAAAAATCAAGTTTAAAAGAAAATTATTCAAAAAGCAAGTTATAATTCAAATTTTTAATACTAATGATAATTATTATTAAATCAATCAATCAATCTCTCTCTCCCTCTCCCTCTGCCTTTCCCTCTCCCTCTCTCTCTCTCAAAACCCTACTCCAATAATCACTCCCTCTCGCCAAGAGCTACATTCGCCCCTGACAACCACCTTCATTTCATCTTCAATATCGCATCCTCCATTGCCCTTCAACCTTCATTCACTACTGCACACAGCATTGCTCGCAACGATGATGGTTTTGTGGTGATTCCTTCCTCTTTCGATTTAACACGTTCTGCTTAGTCGAAGTTTTGGGGTTGTTTTTGTTGGTAGTTATTGGTGGTTTACAAATGGTGGTTGTTTTGTAGTTTCAAATGGTGGTTGTTAGTGGTAGTGTTGCAATCAGGGACGAATCTAGGCTTCGAATTCAGCTACGGTGGACCGCAAACATTGAACATTTACCGTCAACAGTCAACGCTTGTGATAGTGAGACATTGTCATTTATTAATATTTAATTGAATAATATTCAAAAAACCGTATGGACTAAAATTAAAAGAATTAGATACACAATTAAAATTAGAATAAATAGATATGGATTTTCGTTTTCGGTTGAAAAAATCGTTTAATAATATGCAAAAATGCCCCAATTATTTTCAATTAGAATTGATTAAAAAACAAAGCACACATGATTGAATTGAGCCCAACATCTTCTCAATTGAATTTTTTTTTCACTTATCCTAAATTCCTAAACATAAATTCCCAAATGACAAATCAAAACTCATAAATGATTTATAACTCATAACTCAATGACTCATACAACATAAATTATTTATCCCAACAATAGATTCACAATTCTCATTTTAATGTCAAATTGCCAATTAACTCATCGAACATAAATCATTATTCATAAGTCATAAAAATTAACACCAAAACCAAATTTTGAAAACAATGATTTTCAGAATTAGAACTATTTTTTATGCCAAAATAAAATTATTTTTCAAAGTCTTAAAAGAATAAAGAGCAATTCTTAGATTATCCAAATTTGAATTTTATAAAATAAATTGATTAAACATAATGATAAAAGTATGTATATTATGAAGTAATAATTTGAGTGAATAAATTTTTTAAAGAAATTATTTTGAAAACGAAAACTATAGTTATTTAGTTATTATTTATTATAACAAAAAATTAATTAAAAAACTGGATGAATATAGAATTAAACCCCATACCTCTTACATACAAAGAAGAACCCCTCTACCATGTGAGCTGCCCCTGCTTTAGTGAAGGCCGGTGCAATATTTTATTAATATTTAATTATTCTGTTTAAAAATTAAATGGCGTAACGCTAGCCAACGGAATCGAACCTGTGTATTGTTAATGCAAAGGCCAGGACGCTGCCACCCAAGCCGCGTTCCCGTTTTGTTAAATCTTTTGCACAAAACCATATATTTATAAATATTTAACACAAATTTTCAATAATTTTTTTCTCAGCGGATCCAGCACGGCGGCCACGCCAACTCGCCAGGTGCTAGATCCGCCCCTGGTTGCAATGGCAGTGGTGTTGGCGGTGCAACATTCGATTGGCAGTGGTGTGGTGGTGTGAAGATCGTTTGTAATCAATTATTTGGATGATTGCGACTAATAAAATAATCAATTTGTAACCAATAAATAATATTTGATGGATAAAATAAATAATTTGTGATCATTAAATAATATACGACCTAAAAATGTAAGATTGTGACTAAATTTGTAGTTGTAATTAACAATTTGTTAAGTTGTGATCATAAAATAAGTTGTGACCTATAAAATTAGTTATTTATCATCGAGAAATAATGTGTGACCTATTAATTTTATAAGTTGTGATTGATAATAAGTTGTAATCCATAAAATTTGTGATTTGTAATCGAAAAATAATGCATGATCAATTGATTTGATAATTTATGATTTGTGGTGACTAGTATGTAATTGTACCAAGAATTGCATAACATTGTGAATTTAATATATTTAATTATCTATTTAATTAATAAGATATTTTGAATTATCTATCTATTTATTTAATAAAATTTGAATTATGACCTAATTTTTAAAACTTGAAAACAATTTTCTTAATTTCGAAATTGTATATAGGGCCTATTTGAGCCACGTTATTCTAAAAAAATGTATTCTTAAACAGTAATTTGATATCATTTTAACCACACATTCTTAAATAAAATAATATTACACGCAAATTAAAAACTTTTCTTTATTTTTTAACCATACATTTCCTATCGGTACACTATTCAACAATGCATTATTACCAAAATAATGTGGTTCAAACACTCCCATAATTACATATGTATTTT
>NC_036251.1:10517269-10524165 GCF_002742605.1 Olea europaea var. sylvestris
ACAATAATAATTCATTTCCAATATAATCACACAAAAAGAATTATAATCCATTCCGATATTATCGCACAATTACAAATTTTAACCTAACTATCATTGATGTGTCCATTGATTTGTTCATCTAATTTAATCTAACCGCCCTATCATGATAATAATGCATACTGACTTGGAGAAAAGTTGTCGACAAAAGTTAATGGAAAAGTGTGCTTGACTTGTTGGAACGTGCCTAATTTTTTTGACTTCCCATCCACCTTAATTTCTAGATACAATAATTATTTTTTTCAAAAATTTTGTATAGTGAATTAATCAAATTGAAGTTAAAAATGGCTTGATCAATTTAGATTTGATGGTGGCTTTCGTCGTCGTGTTCTTATTGCTAAAATATCGATATCATGCATGACTTGTACCAGAGAAAATTCATGCTAATTTAATCAAACGTTAAAGATACATATGATGGCGAGATCGAGATAGATATGTTGACGCCACCATCTTTATCTTTGAATTTTTTATATTTTTGGTTAAATCTTGACCAATATAGAGACGTTTTATATTTATCAAGACTATGTGTTTAAGAAATTAAGTAGTATAGCACCGTAATTATCTCCACAAACATGGAGTAAAATTCATAATTATTAATTAAAGATAAAATAAAATTAACACCCAAAAAAATCAGTGACAGAGTTTGACTTAACAACCAAGTAACTAATAAAGTATAATAAGCTGTAACGCGTTTTTTGGTGAGTTATCCTTTTGATGTGAATCCGTAGAATTTATTTCTAGTTTTTACCAACAATTGCTTAGAATCCGTTCCAAATTCTATCTTCTATTAATGATTTAATTTCTGTTTGATTTTTGCTAGAAATAAGATTCTAGTACATTTCGATAAAGTTTAATTTGATACCTTTATCAATTTGACAACACATAATTACAATATTACGTGACGTCTAATTCATATGCTTGTATAATTTTACCTGGGTTTAACAATCTTTTTCTGTATAGATTTGTAGTCGGACAAATATAAGATTGGACGAAATTAAACACGATAACGAAGAAATATTTGGTTTTGATTATTATGTTAATTTTTTTCCATAAGTAATTAAAACTATAAGGTCAACTTGTTTCTAGAATAAGAATAAAAGGCAAATAAATATATACACGGCAATTGCGGGTCACCTAGACAACTAACATTAAAAAGAATGCAGAAAATCAATGGTGAATTAATGGCAAGAAAATCTCGAATTTGCCTATTCTTCTGCAATTACATATGACTAAGAACTCAACATAAATAAATAAATTAATCTCTGATTCTCTCTCTTAATTAAAAATTCAAAATATATTTTGAAAAATGGAAACTTTTTTATTAGAACCTCAAACTTCTCACTTGCAATTAAATTTCTCATTCAAAATCTCTGATCCTATCTATGTTTACGTTCTTTGCATGCTTCCCTTTTGAAAAAGGTATTTATGTATATCTTATTATATATGATCTCTTCAGTTACTATGAATATACATACTTAGTTATTTTCAATATAAATACAAAATACTCTTCAGCAATTAGCATGTAACCAATCTTTGATTCTTCTGCTGAGTTTTCTTTGGAAAGAGGGTTTCGAAGAACGAAAAGAGATTTGTTTTGTTCTTGGAGTCAGTGATACTTGAAATCAATGGCAATTCAGCAGTTGTATTCGGAAAATCTTGAATTTCCTTCAAACGGAGATGAAGATTTTATAGAAAATTCTTGTGGATCGAATCTATTCTTTTTGAATACTCAACAACAACAATTCATGCAGTTGCAAAATTTCTCTCAGAAAAATCAGAATTTTTCGCTTGACAATTCTTTTTCTCTGAGTCTTGTCAACGAGATTGAGAAACAGAAGCTCGAGATTGATCAGTTTGTAACCTTACAGGTTTGTTTTTTAATCCATATATTCCATTTTATTGGAATCTTTACGCATCCAATTGTATTGATTTTTGGAGGGCTTTTTTGGAACAGAATGACAGATTGAGATTAGCTTTGCAAGAGCTGAGAAAGCAGCAAATATCTTATTTCTTGAAAAAATCCGAATTAAAGACGCAATTTTTACTCCAACGTAAGGATGAAGAAATCGCGAAAGCAGTTAACAAAGCAATGGAGCTTGAAAATTTGGTGAGAAGAATGGAGACTGAGAATCAAACGTGGCAAAGAGTGGCCAAGGAAAAAGAAGCAATGGTCATGTCATTGAAGAACACAATTGAACATCTCAGAGAGAGTCATTTGCCAAACAATAACGTGGCAGAAGATGCAGAATCATGTTGCGACATAATCGAATACGAAGAAGAAGATGGAGAACGGAGAATGAGGAATATGGTTTGTCAAAGATGCAATTATCGTAATTCTAGTGTAATTATACTGCCCTGTAGGCACCTTTGTTCATGCAAAGATTGTCATGCTTTTCTCAAATCATGCCCTGTCTGTAGAACGGCAAAGAAAGCAAGCATAGAGGCTTTGTTTTGATCTCTTTCTTTCTTTTCTTTTTCTTTTTTTTCTTTGTTCTAAGATAATGAAAGATTTTGCTCCCAATTTCCATTAATCTTCTTTTTCCTTTTTGTTAATTATTTAATTCTTGGCCATTAGTTTGGTTTTCAACTTTCCGTGGCTTCCCCTGAGATGTTTCGTTGTTTCTTTTATGCCAGCCTCGTTATTTTTGGTTGACTAATAGCCATGAAACCTAGTTGTAGGAAACCACAACTTCACCAAAAAAATATTTGTATTGAAGACCCTATTCTGGACTCATTAAAAGGCCTCGTTGATTTTGGGTCAGCCTATATCGTGTCGATTTTTGGGATGTTGCATGTTGGTTCACCTAATCTTACGTGGAAATTACATCCCACGTGATTTTCAACTTCAAAAATCAAGTTTAAAAGAAAATTATTCAAAAAGCAAGTTATAATTCAAATTTTTAATACTAATGATAATTATTATTAAATCAATCAATCAATCAATCTCCCTCTCCCTCTCCCTCTCCCTCTCCCTCTCCCTCTCTCTCAAAACCCTACTCCAATAATCACTCCCTCTCGCCAAGAGCTACATTCGCCCCTGACAACCACCTTCATTCCATCTTCAATATCGCATCCTCCACTGCCCTTCAACCTTCATTCACTACTGCACACAGCATTGCTCGCAACGATGATGGTTTTGTGGTGATTCCTTCCTCTTTCGATTTAACACGTTCTGCTTAGTCGAAGTTTAGGGGTTGTTTTTGTTGGTAGTTATTGGTGGTTTACAAATGGTGGTTGTTTTGTAGTTTCAAATGGTGGTTGTTAGTGGTAGTGTTGCAATCAGGGACGAATCTAGGCTTCAAATTCAGCTACGGTGGACCGCAAACATTGAACATTTACTGTCAACAGTCAACGCTTGTGATAGTGAGACATTGTCTTTTATTAATATTTAATTGAATAATATTCAAAAAACCGTATGGACTAAAATTAAAAGAATTAGATACACAATTAAAATTAGAATAAATAGATATGGATTTTCGTTTTCGGTTGAAAAAATCGTTTAATAATATGCAAAAATGCCCCAATTATTTTCAATTAGAATTGATTAAAAAACAAAGCACACATGATTGAATTGAGCCCAACATCTTCTCAATTGAATTTTTTTTTTTCACTTATCCTAAATTCCTAAACATAAATTCCCAAATGACAAATCAAAACTCATAAATGATTTATAACTCATAACTCAATGACTCATACAACATAAATTATTTATCCCAACAATAGATTCACAATTCTCATTTTAATGTCAAATTGCCAATTAACTCATCGAACATAAATCATTATTCATAAATCATAAAAATTAACACCAAAACCAAATTTTGAAAACAATGATTTTCAGAATTAGAACTATTTTTTATGCCAAAATAAAATTATTTTTCAAAGTCTTAAAAGAATAAAGAGCAATTCTTAGATTATCCAAATTTGAATTTTATAAAATAAATTGATTAAACATAATGATAAAAGTATGTATATTATGAAGTAATAATTTGAGTGAATAAATTTTTTAAAGAAATTATTTTGAAAACGAAAACTATAGTTATTTAGTTATTATTTATTATAACAAAAAATTAATTAAAAAACTGGATGAATATAGAATTAAACCCCATACCTCTTACATACAAAGAAGAACCCCTCTACCATGTGAGCTGCCCCTGCTTTAGTGAAGGCCGGTGCAATATTTTATTAATATTTAATTATTCTGTTTAAAAATTAAATGGCGTAACGCTAGCCAACGGAATCGAACCTGTGTATTGTTAATGCAAAGGCCAGGACGCTGCCACCCAAGCCGCGTTCCCGTTTTGTTAAATCTTTTGCACAAAACCATATATTTATAAATATTTAACACAAATTTTCAATAATTTTTTTCTCAGCGGATCCAGCACGGCGGCCACGCCAACTCGCCAGGTGCTAGATCCGCCCCTGGTTGCAATGGCAGTGGTGTTGGCGGTGCAACATTCGATTGGCAGTGGTGTGGTGGTGTGAAGATCGTTTGTAATCAATTATTTGGATGATTGCGACTAATAAAATAATCAATTTGTAACCAATAAATAATATTTGATGGATAAAATAAATAATTTGTGATCATTAAATAATATACGACCTAAAAATGTAAGATTGTGACTAAATTTGTAGTTGTAATTAACAATTTGTTAAGTTGTGATCATAAAATAAGTTGTGACCTATAAAATTAGTTATTTATCATCGAGAAATAATGTGTGACCTATTAATTTTATAAGTTGTGATTGATAATAAGTTGTAATCCATAAAATTTGTGATTTGTAATCGAAAAATAATGCATGATCAATTGATTTGATAATTTATGATTTGTGGTGACTAGTATGTAATTGTACCAAGAATTGCATAACATTGTGAATTTAATATATTTAATTATCTATTTAATTAATAAGATATTTTGAATTATCTATCTATTTATTTAATAAAATTTGAATTATGACCTAATTTTTAAAACTTGAAAACAATTTTCTTAATTTCGAAATTGTATATAGGGCCTATTTGAGCCACGTTATTCTAAAAAAATGTATTCTTAAACAGTAATTTGATATCATTTTAACCACACATTCTTAAATAAAATAATATTACACGCAAATTAAAAACTTTTCTTTATTTTTTAACCATACATTTCCTATCGGTACACTATTCAACAATGCATTATTACCAAAATAATGTGGTTCAAACACTCCCATAATTACATATGTATTTTCTCTATCTTATCTCTATCTGGAAGACTATCAAAATTATCCTACGAACGCTAGCAATTTCATGTAACCTAGTTAACCTTTNCATCAAAACTGCTTATATCTTGTTCCCTGTTAGGGTTTGCGTTTTATTGGATGCTGTTTGTAGGTATATATAGTGTTTGAGATGATTTATGCTATTGCCTATTGGTAAAATTCAATTCGGTTGTTTTTGTTGGAAGTTTCAAATTGTTAGAGTTTATTGTTACATGAGACGTCAATTGCTAATTTTTAATGTGTATAGGGGATGTCATGTAATGTTAGATATATTTTGGAAAATACACACACCACTCGTGTTATAATAATAAATTGGAGATCTGCTGTTCTGGAAAAGAAGAAAGAAAATGGTTAAGAAAGTGGAGATATTGGGGTGCGTTGCAATATGTTGAACTGTATTCTACTCCTAAATGTATAGGGTTAGATGCTTAAAGAGAAAAGCTGTTGTTTGCCGACTAGTGAGGTAAACTGACAGAGAAGGAAAATACAAGGGGAATTATAAAAAGAAGGAAAGCAAAGTTGACAATGACGAGTGATGGGAAGATCAACCAGCATAAATGAGTAAATCAGAGAAATGATTTGATTGTTGTAATTAAGAATTAACCTGCTCCAAGGTTTTATTATACTCCCTCATCTCAGTTTGTCAAAGTCTATAATTATGCATGTCTGGAATTAAAAGTGAAACAATTTTTTAGTGATTGGCAATATGTCCCTCTCATGATTTAATGAGGCATTGAAAAATTTTTGTTCGCTCGAGTCTGTGATGAAAATTTTGGTTTTATTGATTCTATTGACTTAAGATCTTGTGTGAAAGTGCTCAAGTCAAAGGTATTACCATCGGATTTTTTGGTACTTTTTTTGTTGCTTTTTCTTTTTCTTTTTTAAGTTAATATATTGTTTTAAGTATGCAGATTGAAGAGTAACGCTCACCACTTAAATCACACTCCACATTCTTCAGTTTTCCTAAATTTTCTTGGATTAGGGGTTTTCCTCAGGTTGCTCATTTATTTTTCTATTCATTTGATGCAGAACGGGAATTAAATTATTGTAAATATGGCATTTTGGAGTAGACTGAAGCGAACGCAACTTATATTTCTTTCAACCCGATTCAAGAGATCGTCTTTTCAGATTCACGGTCCAATTGCTGTTGATAATCTTACTTCACGTACCGGCATTCCGATTATAAATAACTCAAATTCGATCTTGCATAATATCCAATTGCATTTTGCCAACAACGTCAGATTCTTTGCAGCACCCGTTCAGGTACCGATACACAGTGTGTGTGTGTAATTTGAAGTCGTGTACATTAATATCAATGTATTCACTAATTCCACATAAGTTTGTAATAATTCTCTGGAGAATGAAATTGCATTATTTTTTATGCTACGTGTTTCAGGCTAAAGAGAAGAAGGAAGAGAAAGATACCAGTGGGCCTAGATTGAATGAGCAAGTCACGGCCCAGTTCATTAGGCTCGTTACTGATGAAGGTATGGCTTAAAAGATATTGGAATTTTTGTGATAATTATAATAGAAATTAGGTGTTATAAAAGTCCCAGCTTTCTGAATATCGGACTAAGTATTTCGTGATATTGGTCCTATGGGAAGAGT
>NC_036251.1:10524265-10534395 GCF_002742605.1 Olea europaea var. sylvestris
CATAGCATGACTTGAATAGACCATTTTCCATGTGTCCATCTTATCTTTATTTAGGAGACACCAACTCTGCAGCCACAGTTTGCAGAATTAATACTAGGAAAAAAAATCAGCAAGTAGATTATGCAGAACTTCAATTTATGCAATTGATTTGTTGCATAAAGGACTCAATTATCAAATAAAAAGTCATTATTATATCCAATTCTTCTCTCAATAAAGCTATAAACTGAAGCAAACAATATAAGAATGATTTTATTGTATGTCTCAGCATTCCGATTCCAAATTGCTAATGACCATAACAATTCAGATTCTGCAAAGGAACAGCTTAGAATTAGAAAAATTCCTTGTTTACCAGATAGTGTTCAGGGAGAGCATTTACAGAGGTATATATACATAAGTCTTCACTGGTGAACATGAACAAATAGCTCAGTTCCTCGAGATGTTCAGCTATTTGAAATCTTTAATACCTTCAAAATCAGTGATGGCTTATTGGCTTCTTGGTAGGGTCAACTTTGTAGCCATTTGACAGTATTTCTAAATATTAGGCAATGTGAAGTTGACATTAGACTGTATTAATAAATATTAGGCAAAGCTTAACTACATTTTTTTTTTTTTTTTTGGAAGCTAGTCAAAAATATTTTTTATCCATACATCTCGTAGGATCCACAACTTTCCATCTACTTATTATCCATACATTCTGTATGATCCACAGCTTATAAGCTCTTAAAAGCAATCTTAAGTAAACACTTAAAAAAATTAAAAATAAATAAAAAATAAAATACTAAAATCATGTATGCATATCAAACATTCAACTTACAGTAGTTGGACTAGAGCTGTAGACAAATTGACTTGAGATATGGCTTTGCATAGCTAAGGGTGAAATAAGAGTGCATCTTTATATTCATTCATCCATAAATATGCCTGTTGGAGTGAGAGGTGCATAGGCTTGGTCTTTCTGATGTTCCTTCAACATGAAAAGATCATTTGGACACATAATAAAGAAAAATAATATGAAGAAAGGAATAAAATCCAAACACCACTTCTGAAGAAATAACATACAGAACTACATCTATCTGGAGGTAGAAAGGCAATCAGACAAAAAGTCAAAACAAGAAGCATCAACTGAAACTTCACTTCAAAACAAGCACTCAAAATGATACATGATATCTAGAATTATAGGATATTTTCTTCTTTGTTATCAAGATAAAGATTAATGCATTAACGAGAAAATCAAAATAACTCAACCACAAGAAAATTAAAATAATTCAACCACACTTTATTGAATACTTGTTTAGAATTCTAAGATCACGAGGCCCTAAAATTAAGGAGCACAACTTGCTTCATATTACCCACTAACCAACCCACCCATATAATACTAGATTAAGTCAAAAGTAAATAAAGTGCACAAATTATAAATACGTAGCACAGTGACAAAAGAGAAACACGTCCCAGAAAATTTTAAAAGAATTACAACTTGATCCGTAGAATTGAGGACGTGGCAGTTCAGCTCCTTTGTCCCAATTCAGGAGCTGCATCAGCATAGACCTCCAAAGGCACAGAATGTAATAGATGCAAAACTTTTTTTAGTTGGAAACTGTATTGTTAACCTTTAGATTGTTGACCACACTCACCACAGACTAATTTTGTTAACCCACAGGCTTTTTTCTTTGACAGAGTTTCAAATTGATATATCGACTCACATCACACCATTTGATCCATACCACCTTGGGCAACTATATTATTTTCCTTACTTCATGTACCAGAATTCTGTATGCAAAGATAGGTTTCTGTTTGCCATACCTGTAAAGTGAAGTGAACCCAAAAAAATTGACATTAACGTATAACCTAGATATCTACTTGAGCATATTTTCGCTTCCAGTACATGACCATAATAATTTTAATCCTGATTCAATGCCGAAAAATTTCCTGGCTTTAGAGCATCTTGTAAATAATAGAGAGTATCTTTATATTTAAAATGTAGATTATTTTATTTTATTTATTTTTATTTTTATTTTTATTTTTCTTTTTTTGGCACTCGTACAAACTATTTTATTTTTAGCTATTTATTCACTTTTTCCAATAAATTATTTATTAGTTTTCCTTCATTTTCCAATTAATATAAATTTTTAGATGTCAATAGCAAAAACTTTCAGATATAATTTTAATAATTTAAGAAGTGGAACATTGAAATTGCAATTTATTAAATATTGATTATAAAATACAAAGAGAGGGTGAGTTTGGCTCTCCAAATATAGAGAGTGAAACCCATTAAAGAGTCCAATTCCAAGAGTTGCCTTTTTAAATTAGGAGTATTTTGCATTTACAGTCTGTAGGAGATGCTTTTAAAAAGCATGAAGATGGCTAAACACAGATCAAACACTGCTTGAATCAAAGTTTATTTGACCCATGTATCCAAAGGATTTGTCTCTCAATGCTATCTTTTCTTCCCCCAAACCTGTCTTAGATGAAGGAAACATACAAGTTTCAACTATCTTAGATTAAAATTCAAGTCAAAGTCAACAATTAATTTTAAACATACAGTTCATGGGACCTGAACTTTTCAGCCGTACATTCTATTAATTGTTATCAAAATCTAATAGAAATTTGATTTTTATTTAAACCAACCATAGGCTTAATTTAAAAATATGGAGAGGCATTTAAAGTTTTCGGTTTAGTAGCACAACAGCAGAGACCGCAATGTTAACGTGTTTCAACAGTATAAAATACAGATGATACACTATAAAATAGAACCAAGAATGCTGCTATCTATTAAAGATTCATAGATTCTAGAACAGTGAGCTCAAGTCAATGAATTAAATCACTCATACTTCAACTTTCTTCTCATGTTTTCCGAAGTCCAGAAAGAAGATTTGAAGTTCCATATTCGTACTCCCAAAATAAAGACCAGGAAGGAAATCTGCTGGCAGTTTTTTTGCAAAAGAAAGAACAGGAGACTATCTTTAAAGGTGAGGTGACAGCACAAGAAGATTCTCTTACGGAGAAATAATTACGATATAGAATGTTCATCGTTAAATAGATAATTTTTATAACGGGTAGATAACTTTTATAACGGGTGATTCATTGTGTAAAGTACAGCCTAGAAATGTTTACTTCGAAAAAAGAAAATGCCTCCAACATAGACTGTCACTTTGGCAGGAAATATCAACATTGTGAATTGTGAGCAGGAAGCTCAGTAAGCATGCAGAATTAAACTAGATTACATGGAAAATATGAATCCAGTAGAATTCATTCAGCCCAAGTGTTAATTGGCTACAAGAATTCGCAGATATATGATTAAGGGCATGTTTGATGTAGATTTTTTGAGAAAAAATATTTTGTGAGAAGTGTTATTTTTTATCTTTTTTTGTAAAGTGTGTAGTTACAAAGTAAAAAAGAAAAGAAAAAAAAATGTTTATGGGTCCACAAGCAAAATTATTTTATTGGGAGAATGTACTGTTGAAAATGAATTTGGGGAAGATTAAGTTTTAAAGAATGTGTACCAAACAGGGGGCCAAATATAATGAAATGAAACGAGCATATACAATATTTTATTTCGTGAAGTTTTTCTATTTCCTATTAGTTGATTCACAGTGTGGATTCCTAATCCTTAGATATGGACATAAAACATCAAGGGTGTAGTAACAGATGCCTTAAAGTTAACAAGTGAGACCTGCTTTGCACCCCTACACAACTAAATGCATTAGATAGGTAGAATTACAAGATATAATAGAAAAAGAAATCCAATAGAAATGGTTAGAAGAATTTCAGGGTAGTGTTATCTTACTGACAGTTAAGCTTTCCATTTTATCCTTAACTTCCTTCATCAGCCTAGAGAGCCAATCTTTAGAACTGAGTTTCTACTTACATCATGGCGACAAAAGAAAGAGATCTCTCTTCCATGAAAATCACACTTGTTTCGTCACTTTACCACATCAATTTTGCAATTTTCCACGAATATCATGCAGCGGCAGCTTTGAAGAGTCAATGATGCGTTTGCTTTCATATACAATGTGACTGCATAGTTCATGCTTAGGAGCTGGCCAAAGAGATTTTAGTTGAACAAGAAGATTTGTGATGATTCGTTCAACAATCCAACAAAGATTCACTAAAGGAGATATACTGCTATTCAAACATACAATCATTTGGTGAAACTCACTGCTGCTGCTTCTACAGTTCAAGGCTTCTTTTGCAATACTTCTGTCTAGCTCCACTTTCTTACTCTGAAAGAAAAATGTATCTTTCAACATGTCCTTAGGTAGATAACCCAAGCAGCTATAATTTCAGATTAGCAAGTGATATAATTCATGGCTCAGATTAGGAATGCTTGCATGTACATCTACAATTCATTAATAATTATCCAAATACAAGCCTACTTTTGGGAAGTGGAGGATCAGATTCTTGTCAGTAGAGCTATGAAGTAACCACATGCAGTTAGGTGCCCAATCAATATTTCAGAGTTGGGAAGGATGGCTCAGTAGAACCGTGAATGCTCCATTATGCAAGGAAGATGGTGGATGGAGGACATAAAATGAAAATCATAATGACAGTAAAATACAATAATATCCCAAGATTAACTAAATTCTTGAGCCGGTAACACATGCATGCATTTTTAGTTTCCTTTCCCAGAGGTTACTTAATGATACTTAATGAAAGAAAATACATAATTCAAGTAAAAGCAAATTATTAAAACAACTTAACAATGCACCAAGACGACAATCCCCATAAAACATATTAGACTAATAAATAATAGATCAATTCTTATAATCCTTATCACCTAAAATTACTCCGGGAGCTGGCTAATGCAGGGACAGGAACAGACAATATACATTAACCAAGGTGCTGGACAATCTGAATCTCAATTCTCAGCAAGGAACAACTTTACCTCCAACAGCTTACAAGTGAACACTACTCTCCCGCTTTTTAATGCTATCATGGCTCAAGTAGGTAACTTTCTTTCTGCTTAACTAGTAAAAACCAATCTAACCCATGGATCATTGATTCTGGAACCATATGACATCTTCGTCAAACTTTTTTTTTTTCCCTTCTTCTGAAGTCGAGTGTTTAAGGTATCAAAAAGTAAAACTAGTTGATGGAATCTTTCTACTAGATTGTATTTTGGTAATTTCTCCTAAAAACAGGAAGAGGACTGGCATTGCTAACGATGAATAACTTGTTTATTCTGTAAGATTAATAAAGGGAAGTGTAAAAAGCTCCATAGGCTCATCAATGTGAGAGTTCTTTAACAACAATACTGAAATGTCAAGCAGAACTTAACGTACAATAATGAAATTATGTCATGACGTCATAGACAAGGACACCCGAGTTTCGCTAAGCTAAATAAGTTATTTCCTTGATTAATCACAAATTAAATAGTTCTGATCTTAAGTGTGAGACTTGTGAATCCTCCAAACACCATCAAGCATTTTCTCAGTACACAAAGCTATGCTCCATCAACTTTTTCTTTTAGGCACGCTGATGTTTGGGTTCCCTCACAAGTGAAAACTGTCTGGTTAGTTCACTGCCTTAATAGATGACCAAACCCATGTGTGATGGACATTTCTTAAAAACAAGTCAGATACAGCTATTGTTTTCTAGGTTTTCCATAAAATATAAAAGCATCTTGAGGAGAATGGAATCATTCCCCAAAACTCTTGTGCTATCATGCTCCAACAAAATGGAATGTACAAGAGGGAAAATAGGCGCCTTCTTTTAGCACAAAAAGAACTCCAATAGAAATGGTCAAGTTTAAAGGATTCAGGAAAGTATAGGTTTACTTACATTAAGTTTTCCATTTCAATTTTAGCATCTCTTCATCAGCCTCGAAAGCCAATCTTTAGAGCTTATTTCAACTTACATCATGGTGATAAAGAAGGACCTCTCGCTTCCAGGCAAATCAACCAGGTTTCATGACTTTACCGCATCAGTTTTGCAATTTAAAATTAATTTCGCGCATGAGCAGCACCGAGTTGTCAACAACACGTTTACTTTCATATACAATGTGACTGCATAGTTCATGCTTAGGAGCTGGCATAAGCGATTTTAATTGAACGCGAGGATTTGTGATAACTGATTTATTGCACTCCTCTTTTGCAGGTTGGACATGTTTCCACCAGAAATCAGACAATGCTATCTTCAAGACATCCCAATATTCCCTATTACGGTGTAACCTAAACAAACTACTGCCATTCACAGTCCACATGTACAGGTCCATCCAATCTCGGTCCAGTATTTCCATCAATCCTTGAGCTTGGGGAATAAAATAAAGTGGTATTCTTTTCCAAGGGATAGCCTTTCTCATATCACCATCAAAGAATGGACATTTAATTTCAAGAACCCCGCGAGAAGACAAACCGTAAACAACACTGTCAACAGACCCATCTGGGGAAGCTGCTAGCCAATTATCATCCGGGTTCTGCTCCCCATAGACCTGGAATTTAGGAAATGATACTGTATTTCCTGTTATCAGCTTATATCTTTCAAGAGCTTCCTCTTCCTTAATGTTGCTCCAACAGGTAGCTAAATTACCTGCAAATGGCTCGATTGCCCCAAGCTTCTCTAGCCATAGTTGGATCCTTCTGCGATGCCAAAAGCCAATAGCTGTTGCAAAAGTACTTGCTGTCAGTTTATTCTTTCTCAAATTTTGCCAATTCTTGAACCAATGCTGAAGACCACTGGATCGAAGAATAGGATGAATTTCACTTGATAAGATTCTAGGAGAAACACCACTCTGACAGCTGCTGTACTCTTTCCTGTGGCTGCAGAATTGAAAAACTATAGCCTTCTTAAAGTTGTTGCTACACTTGTTATGTGGAAAACATCCAATACATGAAGTAGCAAAAATCAAGTTTCTCACTGCGCATGAATTCAAACCAAAAGGACCGCATAGTTAAATAGCAGCTTCAAATAATGCTGTAGACATGGTAAAAATATAACAATAACTGTACTGAAAAAATGGTTTCAAAAACATCGAAGTGCATTGGGAAGGTTGAACATTTTTTAACCCTTCAGCAGTAATGGATGTAGACACTTTGAGTTGGGGGCATAATCATACTTGCAAAAAATTCCATGTTTCAAAATTGCAGCACTCTTTAGCAATGCTGCTATGCCAGCATACTCTTGTTTTCATGCCTTTGCCCCAAATTAGAGAAAACATAAAATTGATTTTAGATATGAAAAATGAAAGAAGTTTCGCTTCGGCAATCTAAAAATTAAAGGAAGGAAATACCTTGGATCGGTATCATAAGGCAGAGGCCATGGAGGTGAGAAGAACATATCATCTAGAGAGTTATCAAGAGATGCTGTCCCCTGAGTGGATGAAGAGGTGACATGTTCTTCTTCTCTGCAAAATAATTCAAATTTTCAATTAAACCGCTAAAATAATTAAAAGGAACTCAGTACAAATAGAATATAGGCAAAGCAGCAGCTGAAGGGAATGTTGAAGCATTAAGGCAAAGCAGTGGAATTGGGAAAATGTCACAAATCCAACCTAAAATGTGAAGAAACAACGAATTTAGGGGTCATATCTTCATCATAATTTCTCACGCTCTCAGAAAAACAAAAACAAGAATAATAAATTTGCAGCAATGCCACAAATTGCCATGGCTCCAAAGATCGTGTTATAACTTATAACTACAGTCATTACACTTCACCCGAATTAATTTAACGATGCCCCAACTTTTTAACAAGCTCCACGTCTCCTGCCAGACTGACTTGAAAGTTGAATGAATAGCAAGCGAAGCAGCACCAGTAGTTATTACGTAAAAATGAAATAGCTAAACTATCTAAAACAGAAAGAAGAAATCCGTCAGTATTTCCGGAAATCCACATAAAATTGGAAATCTTGTTGGTTTGGTGGCGGATTATCAGTTTGTTCGAATTAGTATTTGCCATATTTGCCGAATTAAAATCTGTTTGTCAGTTGTAAAAATACAGTGATTTTGTTAAATTTCTGGTATAATTCTAGTTTTCGTTAACAACCCACATCCGGAAGAAACTCCAAATTGCCAAGAGTTTCACAAAGTAACTGCCTTGGGCATTGAAAATCAACCAAGTGAAGGATAAATAGATGAAACAAAGATTGATGACGAAGTAGAAATAGACGGTTTAGAGCTTTACCTTTAGAAATTAGAAGGGACGGACAGTAGAGGGAGACCGGCGCCGAAAGCAGTGAGGGAGACTGAAGAGCAGAGGCGTACGGACAGTGAGGCAGGCGGGCGGGAAGGATAAGAAATCGCGAGGCGCCAGTGGATGGTTTTCTGATGTTTCTGATGTTAGGAAAATTACAAGGTTTATGGATTAGGGTTTAAGGGTTTATAGATAAATTTAAAATATAAAACACATTGCCCAAAAATGTTATAAGCCAATAAATAAATAAATAAATAAAATTATATATATATATAACACATTGCCCAAAAATGTTAGAAGCCAAAATAAATAAATAAATAAATAATAAATAATTAGAAACTATCAAAAATCAAAATGAAGAAAATAACAATTAATATAAATTCTATCATACAATGTGAGAGGTGAAGGTGAAGGTGAAGGTGAAGACGGAGATGAAGACGAAGCTTGATGAGGAAATCTTAGGTGATTGATTTTTGTTATGAGATAATTTATTAGCTCTTTAAATTTCAATGCTCAAAATGGGGGTAAAATATTATGGATTGTTTTTAATTTAAATATGGATAAATATATTACCATCACAAAATTTATGCACTACACCACATTTATAAATTTATAATCACATCATAATTAAAATACATTTTAAATAAATACACCGCAATGAATTTACCATTGTACTCTTAATCCAGTAAAAATAAAAATAAATCATTCTAGCGTGCACATCATCTTTAAAACACAAAAACTCACAATTACACACACACCTTTTTCCTAATTCTTCTATGCTACTTTGATTTTAATCGTTTCACATAATTTGTTAACCCAAAAAATGTATTCTTGTTTCTAATTTAATTCGCAATTTTTGTAGCAGATTTCAATTCTCAATTTTTCTAATTTATTTCATATATCTGCTACTTTGTATAGGAGAGGATATGCGGCGACTTCATTGGATGCTGTGTCCAACAGTGTGAAGGAGGAGTGTTAACTATGATAGTAAGTTATGGAATTGATGAACCAACAAAGACCTCATGAGTACTCGACCCAATGACCAAATATTGCCGGTCGGAGAATGAAGCCAATGAAATTGACCTCGTTGAGTTGCGAGTGCAGCTCTTGACAACTAGTAGCCACTAAATCGAAGAATCATAACACCTTGATTTTGGCTCCATTTTCTTCTAACAGTTAAATGAAATCCTTTGTTTTCTTCAAAAATTATTCTACTAGTTTACTGAATAGAATATATGAATTGTTGTATCTCCTTTGCCATTCATATGCTTTGCTAATTTCAATATTGGTTTTTCAGACTTGTTTTCATTTGTTGATGATAATAGCAAACCTAAAACCAAGCCTATGTTGTAGATTTCGTTAAAACCCGTTGATGTTTGAAGAGAAATATGATTGTTGTTTGAAGATTGATGTTTGAAGAGAAATATGAAGTTTTCAGCATAACCGTTGTTTTACAAGAACGTCTCTTCTCAAATGACTTTTTTGATTTATGATTGTGGTGTAATAATAAAAATTTTTATGGGATAAATATATTTAAACCACGTTCATGTAATTTTCTTAAGGTTATTTAAGTAAATAAAAAATGCTTAAAATTGTGGGATAACTAGTATATTTTGTGGTGGTAATATAATTATCCTTTAAATATATCTAATAAATCTACTTTCTATTCTATATTTTTCCTATCAAAAGAGAGACTTGGGGAACTCTATTCATTCCGGTCACATGGATTTTGTTCCAAAACTGGTTCCATTAGGGTCTATTTGATTGCGAAGATGAAATTTGGGTGGAAAAAAAATGAATTCCAGAGAGTTGAATTATCTAGAAATTGTTTTCCTGAGAATTGTAAATTATTGTGTTTGATTGTATAATTTTTCACGAGGAAAATGTTGAAGTAAAAGTATTTTTTGGTGTTCGTTTCACTTTGTTTTACGTGGAAATTGTCAATTTCAGGGATATCCTCTTTTACAATTGTTCCTAAAATTTGTTCTCATTGCCAAAAAAAAAAAAAA
>NC_036251.1:10537276-10594176 GCF_002742605.1 Olea europaea var. sylvestris
GTACAAGAATTGCTTAACAAAATAATTTTTAGTTGGCATAGACAAGACATATTTTTCAACTAGATGAAAGAAAGTGGTGAATAATTTTTTTTGGGATAAAATTTTGGTGGCAAATGTCGCACCACAACATTTATTGACCAAAATAATTATGAGTTGGCCTAGATGGATATATTTGCCAACGAGATGAAATGAGTCGATGAATATCTTATTTCTGGGTCATATATATCACAATTAACTGGCTTTTTAATACATTAGCTAAGATTTAAAAAAAAAAACACACACACACACACACACTATATATATATATATATATATATATATATAAATGTTAGTCCTCTCATTGTAATCCTTGATATTAGCGCAGATTTCAATTGCTTACCAACGTAATTCCAAGTTTTATCGATGACAATTAACGCTGACCTTTTCTTTTTCCTTTTTTTTTTTATTTTAAATGAGGAAAGGATTTAATTCATTGGTAAAATAAACAAAAACAGAATAAAAAATTTTCGACGAATTTTCCAATGATTAACTCCATATGTAGTTAACTACAAAAAAAAAAAAAAAAAAAAAAAAACACATTTACCTTAACAAATAACACATTCCTAGTGAATAGAAATTTAAGATCTGTTCGGTAGTGATTATGAAAATTGATTTTTTGACCGTTAGAGAAAAAAGTGAATCCCACCTATAAATGAAGAAATGAAAAATGACGACCGAAATAGTGAAATAACGATAAAAAAATTGATTTTTTGGAGTGAAAAATTGCTACCAAACCAGGGCTTTATGAATGGAGATCTTTCTTGGAAAATCGAGCATAAAATGCATTATGAATTCAAAAAATTTGCACTATCCCGAAATGAAAAATTTGTTGAACAATGTTATACTTGTAAAGTAATTGTCAAATTATATACTATTAACAATATTAATCAATATAAAGTTGATTTTGCTTACTTAATTGATTATTTTACTTTATGACATTCTAGATTAGGTCATATAGGCATTAGTACTATGAAAAGAATTGTATAGAATCTAACATAACTAAGAAACCTTATTACAGTGTAAATAAAACTTCACATGTTTTAGAAGTTGTTCATTCGAATATGCGAATTGAATGGCATGTTTACTAGGGGAGGAAATATGTATTTATTATCTTCATAGACGATCATACACGTGAACATAAAAATAATAGATGAGAAAACCTTATCAATAATAAATGAAAGAGACCCTTTTTGCAGTTTCCTTTTTTTTTTTTAATAACTATATTTGCACACTAACAAAAGTAGACTAGCTTCTATATTTATCAATCATTTAAAAACATTTCCATATGTTTTGGATACAAATGAGTGATATAATTATCTTATAGTTAAAGCCACAAACCCAAAGAAAGTCTCCAAACTTTTACCACTTAATTAGGTAGACTTCTCAAATTCTCAATGATGTTCCTATAACTAACATCAATTGTTACATATCGATTAAGAGAACTAGGCACGACATTTATCATTAGAATGTTATATGTTATAACATTCACTTCCCTCTTGATGGGATATTCTCAACATTCTTGCAAATCACAAGATGAAGTACTTTACTAATAACTTATCTCACATTTGATATTGCAACACTGAGTTTAGGTTGTTCCTATGTGATCATTAAATGTGAGCTTTGGCCATACCTCCTTGGACACATCATCCATCCAGCCTCCCTTAAGACTTGGACAAGCCAAATCAAGAGCAAATATTCCATCGATTTTTATTTTATAGCATATATTATGAATACCAAAAAATGTAACTATCTCATAAACAAAAATTTACAACTATAAATTGTTATGATAAATGTGTGCACATATAATATGTTCCATATCTCGTAGAAGTATTTCTATTTCATAAAGTTAATGCAACTAAAAGTACTAACATCATGATGAAGAGAACTTCTTTGCTACATATCAAGAAAACATAATTTTCACGCTTAACAGGGTGATCTGCCATGGCTTATTGCTCCACCTAGCTATGCCATACATGTATAAATGCACCTGAAATCTTAAATACATAACAAGAAATTCCAAAAAATTAAGAGGTTATACTTGCATTACCCACGCATTTATCTAATGTATTTGTTACTAAGTTTTCTTAATAGGTCAGAAAACATTTTTGCTAACAAAATCCAAAATATCATAATCTGTAGCTCATTTGCCCTTGGTAAGAGAAAACCATTTCAAAGAATAATGCAACATCTATCAACTATGGTCTAAGGCCACCATTTATTTCCATCAAAACATAAATGTGCCTCTGCTTATAAGTTATCAATTGGTCCTGACAAAATGCAGATTCCCACAACTTCATAGTTGGACATACATCAAAATAAGATAATGGCTCCAGCCAAATGACTTTTAAAACATTCCAAGCGCATTCTTTGTGAAACAACTTAGTAAATATCAACCAGCTCATGGTACAGAGTGACTGAATACCATGATCAAACAATTGAAAAGGTGTTTAAGGAATTCACATTACATTCTTAATCCCAGAGGCCAGAATTGCCAACATTAGGTGGCAACATAAGAATTTTTACGGAAGTCATTCCATGTGATACTAAAGAAATATGCACATATATATTTGAGAAATTCAATGCAACATTTTTTCATCATTGATACAAACCAGGCTAAAAATTGTCTTAATAATGTTCATCAATCCAAAATTATCACTCAGACGAAGAATGGAAGAGAAAACTTATCTGTAGAATTATGATTCCCTAGGACTTCACTTCTCATCCTCTCGCCACAGGTATTAGTTCTCCTCGCCCAAATATTATGCACAAAATGGTCCAATCCAGACTCAATCACCAAAATATTATGAATATGACTTTAGATTGTTGGGGAAAACAGGTGATTTATGTGTAGATAATCAATTATAAATAAAATAAACTCAGTTCAACAATAACATAAGAAGAGTTAGAAAGCAAACATTAGCAGGGCACGTCAAGAACTCTATTTTAAAGTCGTGTTGCTTCCCCTCTCTGTAGCACAGACACTCTAACTAAGGTAGTGTGTTTGTGTCGGACAAGTGTGTCGATACCGACACTTTTCGTACACTCCACAATAATAATTTTTCTTTCTTATTATAACTATTATATATTTTTAACTCAAAATTATTAGTAAATAACAAATAAGTACTTAAATTTAAAATATTTCAACAAGAAAAATCAATAATAAGTATAAAACTATATTTCAACTATATAAATGAAGAATTTTAAAGAATTTAATGAACGTGTCGACGACGTACTTTTTTGAAAAATCACGAGTCAACGTACCAGTGTAGGACACACGTGTCCTTGTCGGTACATCATAACTTCCCTTTCATGCGGGTACTTTCCGAACTATATGTCTCCAAAATAAAATCCATATAACTCATAGCCAATTCTCCTTTTATAAACACGACCACAGAAAGATAAAAAACGAGTCTTTATCGAATTACCAAAATAATAGATATAAAAGTATAGGGAGCGACGTACTTTTTTGAAAAATCACGAGTCAACGTATCAGTGTAGGACACACGTGTCCTTGTCGGTACATCATAACTTCCCTTTCATGCGGGTACTTTCCGAACTATATGTCTCCAAAATAAAATCCATATAACTCATAGCCAATTCTCCTTTTATAAACACGACCACAGAAAGATAAAAAACGAGTCTTTATCGAATTACCAAAATAATAGATATAAAAGTATAGGGAGTCATTTCTAAGTTATATATCAAGTTATTTCCAACAATGAAATATCATCTCGTTTTATAGGTAAAATTCCAACCCCCACATTTAAACTATTAAAACATAAGTTACAATATAAATTATGACGTTTTAATTGTATTAAAACTTAAAACTAAATAAGAAAACGAAAAATTAAAGGGTTTTAATTTGTGAAAGGTTAAAACTTAATTTTATGTTACAACAGCTATAAAGTGCAATTTCTTCCTTTCATGCTCTTCTAATCCATATGCATTATCACATTTAAGCTTTCAAGTCTTGCAGGTCCAGAAGGGAATAACTTTTTTAAAAAAGAGACAGAGAAGTGGCAGCTTATAACTTCAGATTACTGTTTTAGCTTACTATATAGATTCATAGATCTTAGTGCACTTTAAGCTGGTAATCTTACCAGGGACTGCATACAGAATGTCATGGAATGATTTTACACCTGTCAACTCTTATAGTCAAATTTTGACATACTATCTTAGATGAGTCTCAGTGATCCTTGCACAACCTTTGGTAGGGTTTTTTGGTAGATTGCTGAAATTTAGAAGTTCAATATCTTTTCTTTGTCTAAGCTTTGTTCTATCCATCCTATTTTAGAAGACTCCAACTAGGTTATCGATGAGATCAAGGCCAAGCTCAAATAGTAAGAGCGAAGCCTTACTAGGTCAAAGACTTGGATTCGAAACTCTCTTTTGGTAGTGGGGGGGAGGGAAATTCAAAAACGGAAAAACTAGGTTATCAATAAAAGTGGGTAGGTTGTGTGTTAATATGTACTGAGCCACAATTTTGCAGAATCTACTATTGGAATGAAAACTGTTAACAATTAGAGGAAGCATGCACCTGAATTTATCTTTTCAGAATTCATCAGATCATATCATATCTATTGCAACGAAGAATTCATATTAATATAATTAACTTTTCTAGGTAATTAAATATTTTTATAATTTGCTGATAAAGAAACTTGGTTTGTTGTCAGGTAAGAAGTCTTTGTATTATTCTTCAATTCTGTACTTTCTCCTCACAAAGATATAAGCTGAACCAAGTTATACTAAAATCATTAAAAATCGCCTTATTCAGCAGACCATATCCCTGATACACCACATTTCAAAATGACCATACCACTTCAGTGTTTGCCAGGGATTTGGTATTCCCTGGTAAAATTAGAAGAAATCCCAGCTTACTAAATATTAGTTTAGGGTAGGCACAGGGCATTATCGGAGGTATTTATATGTAATTCCATTTCTACTTTTCCATATAGTAAACATGTTCTGGTATACGTCGAAAGAAATAGCTCAGGTCACTGAGATGTTCTGTTTTTACTTGAAGTGTTTTGGAATTAGCAGAAATATTAGATGCAGAAACCTTCACAATCGGCTAAAGGCCATAGGAACTTATTGTAGAGGTGGATAAAGGGACTGGATGGACCATATAGTAAACAATATAGTAGAATTTTATGAATACATAAGAATCTAAATGTAATCTAGTTTACAAACATAAATGCTACTTCTTTGTGAGAGAGCAATTCTCAGATAGAATTAAGCCTTGCACACAAATTTGTCCATGTCAAAATCCCAGAATCTAGTTTATATTAATTGTTTGGTTGGAGGAGGTAAGTGCTCTTAAGGTTTGTGAATTCAGAAAAGATTGAACTTATAGGTAAAACCTGTTAATAGAGGACATCGTTTTCAAAGCATGGTTTTGTACAGAGAAAAATAATGAGGATAATGCAATAAATAAGTATCCAAAGACTGTAGATATAAGTAGATGACAGAGCAGAGACACGATGAGGATAATGTGGTAAACTTCAAAGTGTCTATAACTAATAGAAAATAATGCTAGACTGATGCACCAAATTGCAAAGGGAAATGCCATTAACCTTGAGCTCAACTTTGATGTTAATTGAATTTTGATTCATTGCAAAAATGCTGCTGTTATTGAAACCATGTTAAATTAGTCTTTTTCAGGTCATATGACTTATTCCATATTTGGTCAAAAGTCAAAACTTTGCAGGACTGCAGGCAAATTGGAGAGACATTACAAAGATTATAGACTTGAAAGACTACTCCAATGCTATATAGTTAAGAACTGAACTTAAATTCATCAAAAGTATCAGCATTTCATGAAATTTAGCACTGTACGAGTATTTAACAGCAAGGGTTAAAAAATCTGTTGCGGACTAATTAGAATTCTGAAACATAATCATTTTTACCATCAAGAGTAAAAATAATGTGAAAATGCCGTGTGTGCATTTGTAGGCATTTCTACACAAGTACTAACATAAATTCTGCAATTTTTATTCATTCAACTTGAAAGAGTTGAACCTGAGCTGTAGAAAAATTCTTTCGTGGTGCGTATTTACATAGTTGAGTATGAAGTAAGAGTATGCAGCTTTGTATTCATCAATCACCTGAACATAAATGTGCGTGTTTGAGTGAAACATGCATAACCTTGGTATTTCTTCTTCCTTCAACCTGAGAAGACAAGAAACGAACTACACTTCCGATGTTTGAGACATCATTAGGACAGATGATACAGAAAATTAACCAGAAGATATAAACAACATGTAGAACTACATCAATCTGGAGAAATAAAGTTGATTAAACAACAAAATCAAAAGAATAAAGAAGCATCAATTGAAACTTCACTTTAAAACAAGTACTCAATACGCGACATATAGAACTACAGTACATTTTCTCCCTATTTCTGGAACAAGAAGAATTGGTGTAAATGAGAGTTCTTAAACATACTCCTTATTGCCCATTTTCGCTAATGAAAAATGCAAAACACTTCTCCTGTGTTGTATAACTTCCTTCCTTGATAATAATCTTAATTGCAGGAACCCTTTCCTTTCACACGAGATTCAAATTCAGTATTAAAGAAACAAATAAACAAAAGAATAAGCAGTTTATGCGGCTTATAACCAATATCAGAACGGTTAGCATTATTGTCCTCTCTTCTAGTTCTGGACTTAACTTCAAAAACGAGAGGCTGAGGATGGTGGCCAAAACATAGAGCAAAAAGATAATGAAACACCACAATAGTAATATGATGGGCAAAAAAGCCAATGACACAAGTTTTACTCGTATTTCAATTGATGAGTTATGATACTAGCAATTCGAAGTACAAAAATTGGGTGATTGAAACTCAACCGAAAGAAACAACAAAGGAACATCAAGGAACTAAGGAGTATGCAGATATTCTAAGGAGACTAGACAAAAAAGTAAAGGCCAATCGATAAATGCAGATGTTAGTTAATCAGGCATTGGAAGAAGACGAAGTAGCCTGGGAAACAGAATTCCAAATTTGGACGGCAGCATGCCAAATTCCGGCGGACGCCACGCCAATGCCTACGGCCTGTGGATACCCCGGTTTGGAGTCCAGTTTCGATTCCAGTTGAAGCAGCCGGGAGTGGATGACGTCGAGCTTTTTGGAGGTAATATCTGAAGCAGAGTCACCCTTTTTCTTGCTTTGGGTGGTGGTGATCATTCTGAAAACGGCATTCTGCAAATCTTGAATGACTTTGAAAGAGGCTTCTTGAGTGTCCATGCCCTGCTTCTCGTAATGCGCCACAAGCTCACTGGGGGTTGGTAGTTTCCTCCTGTTCTTCTTCTTCTCGGCGGCATCCTCATTCTTCGCTTGTGATTGGCTCTGCAGCAGTGGCGGTAGCGGTTGTTGGTTCTCCATTGCTTCTTCCTCTCCTGTCTACAAGAGAGACAGAGATTGAAGAAAGAAAGTTTTGTTTTTGGGGACGAAAGCCCTACAAATTTTCGGTTCTTGTGTATGGATAATGTCGTGATATTGGATTGCAACATAAACTAGCGACTTCTGGCTTGTAGACTAGTAGTGCAAAGATGCTTCACGCCTTACGGCCTTTTCACTTCATGTCACTTCTGTGAACACGCTTCAGTTTGAGTAATTTATGGACTATTTTAAATCAGATTATAATAATTTGAGAGAATTTCAAACATGTTGGTGTCTACATGAAAATTCACGTCAGATCACTTGAGAATCCACCTCAACCTTGCCAAATGAGCATTTTGTCAAGTCAAATATGACAGCACAAAAAATCGATCCAAAGCCCCAACTGTATGGTTCAACCCTTGAAAAATGTCATCTGAAATATATATTATAACACCATTGAAAAGTGTTTTCCTTTGGGTGGCAACACCACCTGTGACAATCAATCAAAGAAAAGTCACTATGATCTTAGGTGTACGACTATGGTTTACGTATCATAATAATCCTGTCGTAGCTGAACTCTTCAACCAATCAAATCTCTCCAAAGGATGGTTGTACACGTGCCTAGGTAGGACAATTTACTTGGAATTACTATCCTTTGTTTCAAAGTTCTTGCTAAGAAACTCTTTATATCATATAGCAAATCCAAGTTACTACTCGCAAGTAAAATGTCATCTACATGTAGGACTAGAAAAATGCATTTGCTCCCATTGACTTTAAGATATATGTACTGTTAATGATACTTTTTGTTAAACCTTATAAAATAACAATATTGTAAAACTTCAAACATCATTAACGAAAAGCCTAGTTTAGCCCATATATAAATTTCATTAATTTGCAAATCACTTGACTACTTGTATCACTAGTAAATCTTTGAAGTTGTTTCATGAATGCTTCTTCTTGAAGATTTCCTATTCAAGAATATTATTGTTTTTTACGTCCACTGATGTAGCTCCAGATCATAGTATCTTGCAAATCTCTACCAAAAAATAATCTTAATTTTTAAAATATCCATTCGATCATATTTATCGATTTAGTCATTTAGATGTTTTTCAAAGATATTAGTTTACATCGATCAACTTAACATATCTTTTTGTAATATTAATGCAAGATAAATTATTTTTTTAGTGTTATTTCATGACCAACAATATTTCTAATATCATTGGTTAATTTTTACATGTAATTTGCATTGATTCACTTTGTTGATGTCAAAGACTAATTTTGAGCCAACTTAATAGGTGATTTGATAGAGATAAAAATGATGAAATAGTAGAAAAATAGAGAAATTTTGAAGAGAAAGCTTGTAGAATCTGTATTGTATGTTCTTCCCTCCTCCCATTGGGCAACCATTTAGTCATGTTTATAGGTTCCCAAAACAGCCAATCGACCTCCAAAAATAAGATATCTACAATGCTTTTATTGACTATTGATTGGCTCTTTGAGATTGGTATGAACGGCTCATGATGAGGTCGAGCTAGTGAGTAATTTTGGCTACATGGATAGTGAGAGAATAAGAATGCTTACATTGATTGAAGCAAATAAGGGATGTTAGAAGTCTTCCCCTTGAGGAATACCATTGGCCTCTATTTATAGGCCTCTAATCAAGCAACTTGGCCCTACCACGTCACATCAACTATAGTACCGACATAGAAGTGTGTGCCATATCCTAAATTCAAGGATGCTGATTAGCTATAGAGGTCGGTCGAACAAGTCACCATGACCTGGGTCATGATTATCTGGCACCTAGTAATCATTGCTGATTTCTTATTGGCTGAAAATGAGGTGTTGATGTCATAGGTTCCACTTGTTGCTTTGGGAATGGTCGTCCGGGTGGTTATGACATCATTTAAGAGACACGTGTCTAGAATTGCAATGATGATGTTTTTGCATGACTATGGTTCGAGCTGAGCTGCCATGGTGGAGCTCATGCATAGAGTTGAGTCGATGCCGACCTAACTTAGTAGAGCTCATGTGTAGAGCTAATATCGAGATGAGCTGACTTGCCTCGATAGAGTTGACCTCGAGATGAGCTGAGCTGCCTCGGTAGAGCTGACCTTGAGATGAGCCGACCTACCTCGGTGGAGCTCATGGATAAAGCTGACCTCCATGATTGACCCGGTGACCGTTTAGCCCATCATCCTCGAAGTGAGTATTGAATATTCAAAAGCTTTTCTTCTTAGATTAAAATATGCCCGAGCTGATTTTTTGAACGTCAACAGATGCTTCCAAGGTCTGGACATTTACTTCTGTAAAGTTTTGACCTCTATTTTCCAGCTTGGAGTAAGCACGATCCTACTTTTTAGAAAGTCAGTCAAACACGAGTTGGTTCAAGAATGAGGTCAAGTTAGCGAATCTAGCCTTTTCTAAGTCAAACTTTGTTACAGAATCACTTTTCCAATTTAAGGAGAAGTCTGCAGTCTCCGAGTTCATTTTTGTCTAGCCATTTGGCTTCTTCTATTTCATTTGAATGGCACTTATTTGAACACATAAGGAAGCTAGGGAGAGGACTGTGAAGAGTAGGGTTTTGTACTGTTGAAAATCAGGCTTTTGTCAGAGTGTTCCAGTACTTACAACCTTAGCTTGTACTACTGAAGAGCAAGGTTTGTGCCGCTGAAGAGCGAGCTTTTGTCTAAGTGTTGTAGCACTTATAGCCTTAGATTGTACTGCTGAGGAGCAAGGTTTTTACAGAATTTCTTAGGAGGAATTTCGGCCTGTGTATGGAGCAGGACTTTGAAATTTTTTTCCTTATGAGGAATTTTGTTTAAGTGTTGCAGCACTTACGACCTTAGCTTGATTTACGTATGGAGTATAGAGCAAGGCTTTAAAGAATTCCTTAGGAGGAATTTCATCTAGTGTCGCAGTACTTACGACCTTAGCTTGACCTGCGTATGGAGTAGGGCTTTGAAGAATTCCTTAGGAGAAATTTCATCTAAGTATCGTAGCACTTATGACCTTAGCTTAGCCTATATATGGAGCAAGGCTTTGAAGAATTCATTAGAAAATTTTTTGTCTAAGTGTCGCAGCACTTATGACCTTAGCTCAGCCTGCGTATGGAGCAGGGCTTTGAAGAATTCCTTAGGAGAAATTTTTTCTAAGTGTCACAGCACTTACGACCTTAGCTCAACCTGCATATGGAGTAGGGCTTTGAAGAATTCCTTAGAAAGAATTTTGTCTAAGTGTCATAGCACTTACGATCTTAGCTAGGTCTACGTATAGAGTAGGGCTTTGAAGAATTCCGTAGGAGGAATTTCGTCTAAGTGTCACAGCACTTACGACCTTAGCTAAGCCTGTGTATAGAGCAGGGCTTTGAAGAATTCCTTAGCTCAGCAGCTGAAGAGTGGGAACAAGGTTCGTGGGGTCTTATGGAGTCCTCTCAATGAAATGAGGTCTTACAAGTTAGCTTCGTCGTTGAGAGGTCTTACGGACTCGCCTCAATGAGATGTCATGGGCTAGGGTTCATTTTCAATTGTAACAAAACCACGAGATTGGGCTCGTCCCCAGAATGTGAAAATATGAGCTAGGTCTTGCTCCAGGAGGATATTGCAAGCAGGGATTTGTATATTACAGTTTAGCTTGATTTTTATCATCTTTTGGTTAAGTGGCCTCTTCTTTTACTACATTGGTCGAGCTGAGGGGTCGATATTTTAGCTAATGGTTTTCAGATTGACTCCTTCCATAAGTTTTGCGACTCCAAGTAAACACATCTAAGTTTAGGTGGATGAGTTCCGAGCTGACCTAAATTTTATTTGGCTCGTTCACTAGTTGAGCCGTCTGTTGCATATCCTTACCTTTGGGATCTAGTGGACCGAGGTTTAGAGATATCTAAATCGCCTCCTCGAGTTTAGCCATAAAATTCATGGAGTTGACCAGGGCCACTTTAAGACTTTCACTCGATTTTTGTGGTCCCAAAATTCTTTAGTGTGGTGACTTGCCAACCTATAGTGCCGGTATTACTTACATTGGTTGAGACCTATTAAGTCCTTTCTTAAGGGAAGGAGTCTACGAAAGACCTTCTTACCCCTACTTGCACAAAGATCCCTTCTACGATCGTATTTAAATGATGGTGCTGTTGGTGGCTGACCTCATTTTCTTTGGCTGAGCTAAAATGTTGAGCTCTTTGAACCATCTCCGTTCTTCGTCACCTAACATGGAGAGCTGATCTATCATAGGCTGAGCTAAAGTATTGAGCTTGTTGAGGTGAGTTTGTAGTGATTGACTTCGTCTTTGTTTTGTGGTCATCAATCATTCATTGGGCATGATCTTAGCTTTAGAGCCCACGAATGGAGTTGGGATGGTTGTGGCCAAGTCTATCAAAATCTTGGCCAACCTTTGTGGTAGCTCTTCGAACCACCTCTATTCTTCATTTCCTAACATGGGGAGCTTTGATAGGCCGAGCTGATATAACATGGAGAGCTAACCTGTCATAGGTCGAGCTAGGAGCCAACCCTTGTGTAGCTCTTCGAACTACCTTTGTTCTTCGTCTCCTATTGTGAAGATCTGTCATAGGCAGAGTTGACCTATCTTAGGTCGAGCTAACATGTTACTGGCAGGGTTAACCTAACATTCATAGCTATTCGTTTCCTTACGTGGCTTAGGTCATGCTCATCATCCGTTTCTTTAGTAAGCGTGTTTTGAATGGGGCTAGGTTGTTTACCTTATTGGAGAAAGTGATCATTGTGTATCTAGTCCATTAATAACGTTCCAATTCTTCTAAAGTTTCATTCTTCTTGATGTAGACTCCTTCGTGCAGGAAGTCACCCATTTCTTCCTCATACTGAGGATTACACATCGGTATAGTGAGGTAGGTTCGGACTTGGTCCTACCTGGATGGGGATTCATTGAGCTTGAGGTGGACTCATTCGAGCAAGAGGTTCCAATTTCTTTTGCATACGAGAAACATCACTTCGATATAGTGAGGTCCGACCGGGGTGAAATCGTTCTACATCTGGAATTTTTTTTTGGTAGAATTTATATCATTGGGATAGGTAAATGAATGGCTTTCTTAGTTGATCCATGGTTCATGACTCAGTTTAGATGAGGTAGTTCTGATTTATATGAAATTTTAAGAGATATGGGATGTACTCACAATATGGGCACTCCTTCTAGCGCCAATCTGTTGACGTCAAAATTTGTAAGACTAATTTTGAGCCAACTTTATAGGTGATTTGATAGAGGTAAAAATGATGAAATAGTAGAAAAATAGAGAAATTTGTGTTGAAGAGAAAGCTTGTAGAATTTGCATTGTACCTTCTTCCCTCCTCCCATTGGGCATCATTTAGTCATGTTTATAGGTTCCTAAAATATCCAATCGGCCTCCAAAAATAAGATATCTACAATGCTTTCATTGACTATTGATTGGCTCTTTGAGGTCGATATGAACGACTCATGATGAGGTCAAGCTGGTGGATAATTTTGGCTACATGGATAGTGAGAGAGTGAGAATGCTTGCATTGATTGAAGCAAATGAGGGATGTTAGAAGTCTCTCTCCTTGAGGAATACCATTGGCCTCTATTTATAGGCCTCTAATCAAGCAACTTGGCCCTCCCACATCACATCAGCTACAGTATCGACCTAGAAGTGTGTGCCATATCCTAAATTCAATGATGCTGATTGGCTGTAGAGGTCGGTCGAACAAGTCATCATGACTTGGCTTATGATTACCTGACACCTAGTAATCATTCATGATTTCTTATTGACTGAAAATGAGGTGTTGATGTCATAGGTTCCACTTGTCGCTTTGGGAATAGTTGTCCGGGTGGTTATGACATCATTTAAGAGACACGTGTCTAGAATTGCAATGATGATGTTTCTGCATGATATGGGTCAAGCTGAGCTGCCATGGCGGAGCTCATGCAAAGAACTGACCTTGATGCCGACCTAACTTAGTAGAGCTAACATCGAAATGAGTTGACCTGCCTCGATAGAGCTGACCTCGGGATGAATTGACCTGCCTCGATGGAGCTCATGGGTAGAGCTGACCTGCCTCAATAGAGCTGACCTAGGGATGAGCCGACCTACCTCGGTGGAGCTCATGGATATAGTTGACCTGGTGACCGCTTAGCCCATCATCTTCGGAGTGACTATTAAATATTCACAAGCTTTCCTTCTTATATTAAAATATGCCCGAGCTGATTTTTTGCATGTTAACACACTTAACTATTTCCTAATGATAAAAGCAATAAACGTGTAAAAATGTAACCAACGATGTAAGAATGCAAGTAAGAAAAAGTAATCCGATAGATTATTTCTACTCGATATTGTTAAGAAATTAAAAAAATAAACTAAACATATTAGTGTCTTGTATAGAAGTACAAATTAATGAAACTCAAATCAATATGAAAGTTCATAGCATTATTACAAAACATTAGGCCCTCATCTCTGGTTTGTGTAATAAATTAACGAACTCCAATCACACTTATCTACATATTATGAACAAGCATTATAGAACCTACTTACAAATGAGAAACGAATTTAAAAAAAAAAAAAAAACTACCATTAATCATAGGGTTTTCAATCGTAAAGTTTTCGATCATCCAGTGCCGGCCTTGATATTTTGGTAGCCTTATGCTAATTTCAAATTGGGGCTCTATATTTTGAGTCTCTTTGTATAGAGTTTTAGATTATTTGATGGAGATTAAACCCTTGTTTCAGTCCCATTTTTTATCAAAAAACATTTTTCAACAATGATTTGACACCATTTCAACTACACATTTCTTAATAAAATAATATTACACTCAAACCAAAAATTTTCCTTACTTTTTAACCATACATTCTCCATCGTAACACTATTTCGAAATGCATTTTTTGATATAGAAAAATAGGGCTCAAACAACCCCTAAAATCAAAAGTTTATTAGATTTTGATAGAAGTAGATTAAATATACGGATTTAAAGTTTTGAAACCCATAAAATATGTGGTTAAAATTAATTGTTGATTTTGACTTAGATGAAAATCTAGATTTTAATCGATGCCAAACAGGGGCTTAATATAATTATAAAGACAACTATGCCCAAAATTTTGAAGATAAAATTAACAAAATGTCAAATTTCAATGAGCAATACAAATTACGAGTAAAATTTGACAAACAGAATTACAATGCAATGGCACATGGGTTTGTTCATTTGTATAATTATTTTCTCACTGCAACTATTTCAAATAAAATTGAATATACATTTGAGTGATTTATGTACAAAATTGGAGAATGTGACTGAAAAAGATAATGTAACAAAATAATGAAAATGGTGATCAAATACAAACGAGCTTCTAATTTTATATTAATTTATAAGAAATTAACTTAAAATAAGAAGTATATGTATGAACAAGGACAAAAAATTATTAAATTCAAAGTGCTTTCAACAAACATCTAAAATATTATTATCATGAGATTAAAACAAAACAATATAATAACAACATATGTACTCTGTAGTATATGTTTTGAAGATACGAGAGAAAGAAATAAACCTGTAAGGTTGTAACAATAACAGTGAGATAAAAAGAAATCGCATTGAATCTTAAAAATTTTAATTCAAATGAAGATAATTTATATTTTGTTGGGTTGAAAAAATAATGGTGGGTGATTGTTGGAAATGGAATTTGAAAAGACAAAGAGACATTTTCTTTGGTTAAAAAAAGAAAATGAATATTTAGAAGATAAAGTGTCAACTTAATTATAAATAGGGAAAGTAGTGTTTGTGATAAATAAATGTAAGTGATAAGTTTGTTGCCATATATATACTTTAAAGATTTTTACATTTTAAATTTTTATTAGTTTCTTATGTTTGCATACGCTAATTCTATTTTTAGAATTTCACAAATATAATTTTCATTTTTCTACAATCAACCAATCAACTTTACATAATTTGGGGCCCTCACCAAAGCGGGACTTTAGGTGATCGCCTACTTCACTACTCAGGGCCGCCACTTCGATCATCCTCCAGTTAAAGTTTGATCCATTTTGACCTTTTTTAGCAAAAATATAACTAAATGGAAAAAGCCATAGGTACAAGGATGTTTCACAAGAAGAGAGTGGCATCCTTGAATTGGATGATGGAAAAATATAGATTAAAACAGACCAACGCAGTGTTGACACTTGGCATCTGGCGAAAAGTTCTGTGAAATTTCCTTGTGCTTGTAGCAAAAATGTAATTTAATGAAGGAAATGATCATATTGAAGTTTATGATAATGATTACCAATAGTATTATATTAGGTGATTTCGATGGAAATCAATGTTAGATAGTGCTTTTGAAAAAATCTAATCAATGCTGATATCAATAATCATCAACAATGCACCTCCATCAATAATTACAAATAACAATGTTGTCGACTATCAAAGACGGTCCTTTGGTCACTAATTGCTGATGAGAAGTTATCCATGGAATATTACATCGACAATTTAATTTATCTTTTTGTAATATTAATGCTAGCTAATTTTTTTATGTGTTATTTCATTGCTGACAAAATTTTCTAATAGTATCAATTAATTTTTTTACTTATACTTTTATTAATTTATATGACTATTTCTTATTGATAAAAGTGCTAAACGTGTAATAACGTAATCAAGTTTATAAGAGCGAAAGCAAGAACAATTGGTAGTTAATATTGATATTATTGTTCAAAATCAATAAAATATGCTTTGGGATCAATAAAAGATTTGGAGGCCAACATTTTAACCGCATAGGCTTGTGTGACCTGTGGTCGCATAGTGACATGCAGGGCTTATATGTCCTGCAAGAGATTCATCTATGCGATCGTATAAGGTAGTTTTATGTGTTCGCATAGAACTAAAACCTAGCCATTAAGGCTGATTTTTTGTTTGAATTCTTGGTAGCATTTGATGAAAAGTTTGCGACATTTCGTGGTTCTATGGCATTATTTTATTTGAAATCTATAGATACTTTTTTTTTCCATTCCGAAGATAGAATTTATATTTTTTCATTCATATTCAATTTTCTTTCAAAAGTGTTCTTAAAGTTTTGATAGAAACCACTGAGTGCTTAAGTGTTTTTCTATTGCGATACTTGATTAATCCTTCAAACAATTTGTCAATATCCCTTTCAAGATCTAATTCAATCTGAGAGAGGATAAATATTGTTTGAGGATAAAAAATTTCGTGTTTAAGTCTTTATGTTTTATTTCAGCGTTCTCAATTTTGTTGTTAGTTTCTTCTCCAAGCCCCTTGTGTGGAAACAATTTTCTAACAACATTAAACAATACTTTGCAATGGACAAAACTACGATGGCAATGATCAAATTGATGAATTCTTGTCCGTCTAGATCAATTTGATGGGTCAAATTTCATAAGATGGCAAGACAAATTGAAGTTCCTTCTCACGGCGTTGAAGATATTCTACATTCTTGATCCAGGATTGACACCAGTTGCGGATCCAACGGATGAAGATACTGAAGCCTAAAGATGGAGAGAGACAAAAGCGTCAAGAGGATGAACGTAAATGCCACGGTCATATTCTTAATGCTCTATTAGACCGATTGTGGGATATCTATACAAATATATCATTGGCAAAAGAGATATGGGATGCTTTGGAAAACAAGTAGAAATTCGAAGAAAAATGTACTAAGATATTCCTAATTTCAAGGTATTCCGACTTCGACTTCCTTGATAACATTTCCCTTCTTCCTTAAGTACATAACTTAAAAGTTATTGTCAACAAGTTGAAGTGGTCAAAATTGAGATCTCAAAATCTTTCTAAGTAGGAGCAATCATTGTGAAACTCTTCGAGATCGTGGAAAAGACCGAATCTTCAAATAAATCTAACAAGAGAAAACCTTTCTTAAAACTTTAACAAGTTTAAGTAGAAGTCCAAGTGTGGTTGCTTTATATGTGAAAAACTAGGACATTATGCAAAGGAATGTCGACACTGAAAACAAAACAACTCCGAAGAAAAAGTGAACTCAAACAAAGAAAATGATATTGTGGCCACCGTAAGCAAGATTAATGCAATTAAGGGAAAAGTTTTTGATTGATGTTATGATACATGTGCAACTGTACACGTATCATATGATAAGTCTTTATTGTGAAACTCTCCAGGTACGAGCAATCATTGCAAAACTCTCTAGGATCGTGGAAAAGACCGAATCTTCAAATAAATCAAACAAGAGAAAACCTTCTTGAAACTTTAACAAGTTTAAGAAGAAGTCCAAGGGTGGTTGCTTTATATGTGGAAAATTAGGACATTATGCCAAGGAATGTCAACATGGAAAGCAAAACAACTCCGAAGAAAAAGTGAACTCCATCAAAGAAAATGATTTGTGGCCACCAAAAGCAAGATCAATGCAATCAAGGGAAAAGTTTTTGATTGATGGTATGATACAAGTGTAATTGTACATGTATCATATGACAAGTCTTTATTCAAAACTTATTATGAAGTGGATGGAGATCAAGAGATTCAAATTGTTAACAAGGCTATTCTAAAGTAGTTGTGAAAGGAAATATAGAGATTATCTTCATTTTTGAAAAAATCGTCACCTTAAAAAATGTATTACTTGTTCTTGAAGTGAATAGGAATTTAGTTAGTTGTAATCTCATAGGAAAATCGAGCATAAAAGGTGTTTATAAGTTTGGTAAACTTGTATTATCCCTAAATGAGAAATTTGTTGGAAAAAGACTATTCTAGTGAATGAATGGTCAAACTTTTGCATTGTTGACAAAATTATTGATAAAGTTGATTTTGTTAATATTGTTGATTTATTTACTTTATGGTATGCTAGATTAGGTTACATAAGTAAGAGTACCATGAAAGGAATATTAAAATGTGACTTAATGTCACATAATGAAAATGATACATTTAAATGTAAAACATGCGTAGAATTTAAAATGACTTAGAAGCCTTATAAAAGTATATGTAGGATTTCTAATATTTTAGAATTAATTCATACGGACATATGTGAATTAAATGATTTGTTAACTAGAGATGAAAATAGATATTTTATTACCTTTATAGATGATCACTCTAGATATTCTTATGTCTATTTAATGAAACATAAATATGAAGTTTTTGATATGTTTAAAACGTATAAAATTGAAGTTGAAAATCGCTCAAGTAAGAAAATACAAACTTTAAAAAAGTGATAGACGAGGTGAATATATATATATTTTTAGAGATTTTAAGCTACTTTGTGAACAACAATGCATAATTCATCAATATTCTGCACATAGGACAATCAAACAAAATTGTTTGGCTGAAAGGAAAAAAGAATTTTAGTTGAAATGATAAATGCCATGTTAACTTATGCTAAGTTGCCATTCAATTTATGGAGTGAAGTATTGTTTAGTGCATGTAGAATATTAAATAGAATTCCTTCAAAATTTACTAAGGGTTCATTTGATTGCAAAGATGGAATTGAATTGCTTAGAAAACGAATTGCCCAGAAATTATTTTCTTGGGAATTGTAAATTATTGTGTTTGATTGGTATAATTTTTCACGTGAAAAATGTTGAAATTAAAGTATTTTTTGGTGTTCGTTGAGCTTTCTTTTACATGAAAATTGTTAATTTAAAGAAATATAATTTACTGATATTATGGATGAAATTTGTTTTCATTACCAAAAAATGAAGAAAATCATCTATTTTTTGGTGTTCATTTGACTTTATTTTACATGAAAATTGTCAATTAAAGCGAAATATTTTTTTACAATAATTCTTAGAATTTATTTTCATTGCCAAAAAAATATCCAAAAAAATAAAAAAAATGCTATAGTCACCAGAAATTCAATTCTCACCATTTTGGTGAGAATTCCAATTCCTTGAATTGGTGGAATTTGGCTTATGTGGCACTCAAGTTGGAAATTCAATTCTAAGCTAAAAAAATGCTATCAAACAAGGTTAAATTAGAAGGTGGAATTCCAATTCCATTTTCCATGGAATTTCACCTCCAATCAAACACAGCCTAAGATTTACCCTCATAAACTGTGGAAAAGAAGAAAACCTAATATTGGATACTTCAAAGTGTGGGGTTGTTTTGCATATTGTAAGAACACGACCCTAATGTGACCAAGTTGTGTCAAAAAGGCATTAAATGTGCTTTTGTTGGTTGCTAGTAATAGCAAATCATACATATTGTTAAATTTGGAGACCAATGTAACAATTGAATCAAATGATGTTGAGTTCTTTGAGAATTCACTATCCTCGGATAATAAATTAATGAAAACTTGCAATCTTTAGCTCAAGTGGAACATAAAATGAAACTTCTTCTAAAGGCGTTCATGAATCTAGTGAACTACGACAAGGCAAAAAAACTTGAATTGAGAAATCTTTAGGATCAGATGAAATTGACTCTCTACTTATTTCGTTTTGCTTAATAGAAGGAAATGAGAAGAATATTGTACGAACAATTTATTTCGTTCTGCAAGTGGAGACCGATCCTAAAACTTAAAGAGAAGCTGTGATGGTTCTTTTGATACCTTTAAAGCTACATTAGTAACTAAAGGATATCGACAAAAGGAGGGAATATGTTATTTTGATACCTATACACCAATAGCAAGAATAACTTCAATTAGGATCTTATTCACTTTATTTTCGATACATGACTTGCATGTTCATTAAATGGATTCAAGACGACATTAAATGGAATAATCTGAAGGGTTTGTTTTACATGAAAATGAGCATAAAGAGTGTAGATTGGTGAAATTGTTATACGGTTTAAAGCAAACACCTAAGAAATGACAGTCAACTGGATATCCCTCTTGATCTAAGATTAAAATTTATAAAGAATGATGAAAGAGAAATTTCTCAAGTGGAGTATGAAAGTGCTATAGGAAGTCTAAATTCCCTACTATATTAAATGATTTATAGATACTAGCTGGATATCTAGTGTAAGTGAAGAAACTCCAACCAACATCACCATTCAATATTTCTAGACCTACTATTTGGCCAAATTACCTAGGCAGTTGGCCAATGTGAGTTGGATTACTTAGCCATGCTTCATAATTGGAAAAATGAGCATCTCAGGTTCTCTGTACCTATGGGGATGAGCGACAGAAGTTTTGAGAATTCGAGAAAAGATTACAGCAAGATGAGATGTTTATCATTACAATAGGTGCGACTAAAAGAATGGAAGAAAAATATTTGTTGACAAATGAATTCCAATTTATTGGCTATTACTTATCAAATCTTGTTCTATAATCTAGTTTGATTTTGTAGTCTAAATAATCTTGTACCATGACATATCTGGAATAGTAGTAATTAGTGAAATAAAAGGACTTGTAAAAACTATTGACATAACTCTGTTTGAAGAAAGGAAGTATCCCAAAGAATCGATCTTTCTTTTAGTTGTTGAATCTCTCTTTGATTGATCAATGTTTTTTTACCACTCACAAAGAACATATTTTGTTGCAATGAACAAGATTTGAATAATTGTCCCTACATAAAGTCATAATTATAGATACGAGCCTGTAGCTCAGATGATTAGAGCACGTGGCTATGAACCATGTGGCTATTGAGGATTAGACACGTGGCTATGAACCTCGGTAGGAATGGTCTGTGTGTTCCGAACAGTTATAGTAGCTGAACCTAATAAGATAGCAATTACAACCCAAGAAGTAATAAGTTAAATCTACTTCAGGTTGGGTGTTTATTTTTGGAGGAGGTGTTGTTTCTCGGAAATCAAAGAAACAAATATGTATTACACACTGAATTATGAAATCTGGATTTTTATCATTATCAGATATCGGGAAAGAAGTTGAGTGACTTAAGAATCTTCTTTATGAGATACCTTTGAGACTGAAGAACATAGCTTCAATATCCATCATGTGTGACAGTCAAGCCATATTAGTAAAGGCATACGATAAGGTATAAAATGGGAAGTTTAGACATATGAGTTCGAGACACAAATATATTAGAAAATTAATCAAGAGTGAAATAATATTTCTGAATTATGTTAAGTCAATCGAAAATATAGCGAAATTCTTAACTAAACCTCTAAATAGAGATTTAGTAATATCTATTTCGAGTATGATGGGGTTGAAACTTTTATAATAAAAGATTTACCAATGATTGCAATCCTACCTATTATTACTTAACAAGTAATTCACGGGTTTAAATGGTAATAACAAGTCATTCGATATATAAATAGTTACAACATTATAAAATCTATGATAACCCTATCCTAATACTATAATGTTGGTTGTTACTTGAATGAGGGTTGAAATTTAAGCTCCTAATGAAATTAAGTACTAAAGCACAAGTATCTCTAAAAGTAACAAAGATACTAGAAGAATTTGACCAAGATGAACTTCGAGGTGGTGTCGCTTTAATAGAGAGTTGGAGTTTCTCTCTTAAAGGTTCATAAAATAGGATAAGCGCATGCCATATTATCGCTAAGTGAGATTGAGAAACTTGAGAATATGTGATACTTCTTGTGTGTTCTTATCAGTATTGTCACAAGGAATGATTGGTTCAAAATTTTCTTGCTACTTTTAATTTTGACTTTACTATTGTTTGAATTATACTGTGATTAGATTCAAAAAATGATATCTAAGCTTTATGCACAAATATTGTATTATTTGAACATGAAATTTTATTGAATATTGAACAAGTGAAGACTTGTTGATATTATTGTTCAAAGTAAATAAAATGAACTTTGGAATGAGAAAAGATTTGCAGGCCAAAACTTTGGCCTATGCGATCACATAAGCTGTGTGACCTATAGTTGCATAAGCCCTGCAAGAGATTGACACATATGATTGTTCTATCCAGTCACATAGAACTAAAAACCAACCTTTGAGGCTCTTTTTTGTTTGAACTTATGGTGGCATTTGATGAAATGCTTGCAACTTTTCATGGTTATTAGGCAGTTTTTTTGGGTGTTGATTAAAATCTATAAATACATATAGATTATCACATCAAAATATAAAAATTTTCAACAACTTGAGATCAAATCTTCATTCGAAAGACAGAATTTATATTCTTTCATTCATATTCAAATTCTTTCAAAAGTATTGTTGAAGTTTTGATAGAAAACACTAAGTGCTTAAGTATTTTTCTATTGCAAAGCTTGATTAATCCTTAAAACTAGGGTTGGACAAAACTCCCTAACTAAACCGAATCGAATTGAACGGTTCTTCTTAAGATAAATGCCTGAATGAATATCTGAATCGAGAGCCAATGGGTTTGTTTCGGTTTGGTTTGGTTCTAGATCAAGAACTGAAGAACCAAATAAGAATTGAATCTCCCTAATTTTTTAATTAATTAATTTTAAATAAGTCAAATTATTTTATCTTTTCTAAATAAATTTGCTAACTAGTTAATTTAGCTAAAATGCAAAAAATATAATTTTTCTATTTCTAATTTTTATTTCAAAGCCAATTTAATCAAACTGACATAAGTTTTATCCAAATATATTACTCTGATGTAGTGTCATTTCTACCGTTCTAGAGAAATCAAATTGAAACTCGACAAACCTTTTCTTAATTATTGTAAGCTTGCTATCTTTCTCTTCTTATGATTTTAACAATCAAATCTATGAATAACTCAGCAAAAGAGAGACGCAAAAGACACATAAGATTGGACAATGTTATTTTGTTTAAGTTGAGATTGAACATATCATTAGTTGAATTAATGTAATTTTGTAAATGTTAAAAAATTTAATTATAATACGAAATTTGGGAATCGAATAGAACCGAACCCAATCGAACCTAGTGGAGCCGAACCGAATGGATCTGAACTCGAATGGTTCCATAATTAAATTTAGGACACACACACACACACACACACACACACACACACACACACACACACACACATATATATATATATATATATATATATATTTTGAAAAAAATAAATTCTGAAATAGTCACTTTTTAGAGAATATGTAGAATAGAACCGAACCCAATCGAACCTAGTGGAGCCGAACCGAATGGATCTGAACTTGAATGGTTCCATAATTAAATTTAGGACACACACACACACACACACACACACACACACACACACACACACATATATATATATATATATATTTTTTTTTTTTGAAAAAAATAAATTCTGAAATAGTCACTTTTTAGAGAATATGTAGTTAAAAAATAGAAAAAAATTTTGATTTTATGTGCAAAATATTTTATTGCGAGAGTGTATAATTGAAAATAAAATTGAGAAAAAGTATTGCTTTAATAATTGTCAAATAGGAGCTTACAAATGAAAACTGATTAAAAAACCCACCATTAGTCTTAGAGCTTTCAGTCAAACTCTTTAACTAAGTTTATCCATTTGGTCTTTTCAATAATAATAATAATAAATGTGAAAATTATGTGAGATAATATATATATATATATATATACCAAACTTAGTTGACCTTTTTTTCGGTAAGATTGAATAGATATATATATCAAACAGGAGAGAGAATATCATACATATCCATAATTAACTCCCTTTACGTGAAAAAATTAAAACCGTCCTACTTCAAACCTCTAATCCAGCATCAAATCCATGGCGTGTTGCTCTATAGACCGAAAAGTATACTGTAAGGAGTAGGGTTTCTATCGCATTGTGACCTCTGTGTCTTCAAGTGATGCTATTGTCGGTTCGTAAACTCAGGCATTGAATATGGTTTTAACAAGGAGCGTTGATCCAAGAAGTTGGGCAAACATTGGTGAGAGTTCTAGAAGAAAAGCACACAAACGAAAAAGCATGGAAGGGAGTAAAGTGTCGATGCCTAAATCCAGTTTCGGTACCTCTTCTAAATTGTGCATTCCTGGTCGAAAGGTAAATCGATAGCTTGAATGATGCCGTTAGTGGAAAATTCGTGCTTCACATTTGTTGAGTATGCTTGTTATGGGTGGTCATACATATATTGAAATTGTGTCCACAATACAGTAATTAGAGAAAAAATAAAAAAAAAATAGATTCTGGAATGTATGTCTTACAATTTGACTGTGGCTACTCCACGTATTTGGGCATAAGAATCCCGTTTCATATTGTACTTTGTGTCATTATCGATGGTTTTGTGTTTGATTGTGACCTAACACCTGTGTTGAAGATGCAATTTTTTGGGCATTTTGTGGCCAATATGCTTTTTTCCTGTTTATACCCTCGAATGTGACCAAATGCCTTTTTGGATAAGCCTATTCTAGATCTACAATGAGACCCAAATTTATGGGAGAGGGTTCCAGTTGTTTGATAATGAATTTGGATGATGTGTTGTTGCATTCTTCCCTATAATTTGAACTAATTTGTGACCTTAGTTAGAGGGTCCCTGAATTAAGCATTAGATTGTATCTGTGGATGCATTTTGCATGGGTGGTTATATAGGTGGATGCAATTGACTACGATATTTTTTTTTTTTGCATGACAATTGCTTTCTGTGTGACATGAACTCACTTCATGCATCAAATGTTGAGTTCTGATTTGCTACTGTTTGCATCTATTGTAGGAATGGCAGTTTATTATACTGTAATCTTCATGGTTTCGTGGTAAAATTACCACAAATACAATCAAGAACATTCTGTCGAATATTATATTGAAGTTTAACGATGAACAGAAACAAATTTTATGTGAGACATGCTTATACTATTTTGTGAATTGTAAGGAGATTGTCGTTCAATCTCAACTAATTCATTATTTTCTACTCCGGGAGGTAAAGTAACCGAACAAGAAAGAGATGTGGTTTTTGGTAGGTGGCAGGTATTTGCGTTTTTTGTTGCTTGAGTTTTATTTGGTCACGGGTCTTATTGAAGTTCAACGATGAACAGAAACAAATTTTATCTGGGACATGCTTATTCTATTTTGTGGATTGTAAGGAGATAGTCATTCAATCTCAACTAATTCATTGTTTTCTACTCCGGGAGGTAAAGTAACTGAACAAGAAAGAGATGTGGTTTTTGGTAGGTGGCAAGTATTTACGTTTTTTGTTGCCTGAGTTTCATTTGGTCACGGGTGTTAGATACCATGGTTAGAATGTTAGGAGAAGTCTTGAAAATTCACATTCTAAGATTAAGGAGAAATTTTTTGGACACCTGAACCTTGTCACAAACAAAGATGTTAGAGACATATTCCTTGGTATGACAAATGAGGACGATTATGAAGTGGTGAAAATTGAGATTCTTTATTTGATAACTTCATACGTCTTTTCAACATCACACAAGAAGTTTGTTGACAATTTTTTGTTCACTCTTATTGAAGATTTTGAGATGTTGGAGATGTTTTCGTTTGTAAAAGAGTTGTTTGATCTTTCCATAACCTCATTGAAAGGTATGTTGAGGAACGGAATCCTCATTACAGACTTAAAGGATTTCTTGTTGCATTATGAGTCTATTCCTCGGCTTGCTAGAACTGTCACTTCTAGGGTTGGAAGCAATTACCCACGTATATTGAACTGGAGTTTAGATAAACTACCGTCTGGTGCAAAACTCGAAGAGGATGTGTTCTCTGCGCTCGATGTAAGTCTTCACTTGATTGTCTATTACTTAATCTGGTCACAGATTATGTCACACTTCAAACCACGCAGTCACATTACACTACCCTCGCTCTATCGTCAAGATATACTATACTGTCACTTCACATAGCTATAGTCACATTTTACCGTTGTCATGCAAATGTCACAAGTGTCATAATCTAGTCACATTTATTCATCTTTTGGTCACATTCAACATTATGCAATCTTTATTCATTCAGCTATGACTATTATTTTACCTTATTTTTTTCAATAGCTCCAGGTTTAGGACATCAATCCATCTGAGATGGAGATGGTGCAACCATATATGGAGGGGGTTCTATATAACAGACCACAACAACAATCACTTTCACGCCACAGTAGAAGCTCAAAGATCAATCGAACTGTCAAGAAGTCTAAGCCATGTATTCTAATGATTACTGATGGATGGTTAGGTCACTCGAGTGATATCAAGGATGACGACGATGATGATGACGATTTTATTAATCCACCTTTGAGACGACAAAGGACTTCATTTTCTATTCGTTCTTCCATAGACCCTCCGATGGAACCGGACAAAATGTATGTTGAGTCATTGAAGGATGAAGGTCCATCCGCTCATATGTCTCCACCCTATGCAGCAGATACAGCTGATTTCAAAGTACGCCCGTATTTATAATTTTCATATGTGTGTCCTCAATCTTGGTCACAATTTCTGATCACATTGTACGTTATCATTCAATGGGACACAAATGTGGTTAACTAGTCACAGATTCTTATTCCGTGTTTCTAATTTCCACAGTTGTTGTGTGACACAATTTGTGCACATGATTCATATGTACATGCATTTGTGTTCAGCCACATTGATTTATTTTGTGTGACTTGTCATATTATGCACGTCATAGTTCAGCATATAGGGTCACATTCAAATTAATATGGGAATGTCTTACGCTCTACGTGAAGTCGATTTATTTTTGAACGATTTCCATTTTTGCAGCTTTTGAAACATGAAGTTACTGATCTCCGATAGAAGAATACGGAGTTGTCTATGGAAATCGATGATGTCAGGGAATAGTTACTGTCCATAAAGGTTGACAGGAGTCACAAGCTCAATATCGTTGCTCATGCGCAAGAGAGTACCAGGACTGACTTGTTGGAGATAAAGTCAGAGCTCAAATTTCTATCTGATTCTGTGATCGCAATGGCAACTAGCTCAATGGATCAAATACTGGACATATTTAAAAGATATAGGTGAATCAAAAAGCACTGGAGCTACACCCAATCAGGAATAAGTATGTTTATCCTATTTCCAAGGTCATTTTACATAGTTCATAGTGCACTCATTGAGTTTTCAGGGCTGTGTCACGTGTAGGGAAAAAATGTTGATGAACCTATTGACATGAAAGGAAAGGGAAAAATGTACCCCGATGTGCAAACTTTTGACCCAATGAACTTGGAACCACCATCATTTCATTTGGGGATTGGTTACACCCAACCTACTCCGAATGTACGTAGCACGCCTCATATGCCTCGAACACATCAATTACAAGAACAAACTGATACATAATGTCCCGTGTAGTGATGAACTTGGAAATTGCTTATCAGAAGGTGAATTGTTCCAAATCACCAATTAGATATTGAGTATTAGATTACATATTCGTTGGTCACAAATGAACTATTGTGCTTACTACTTCACTATATGACAAGTATCTTCAACATCAGCATGCTCATCTGGCTTACCATTTAAGCGGGTTTCCAGACCCGCGTGTATATTGCGATCCCCATTCGTTTCTAACGAAGGGAAACATAGCAAGAGCTTGGACAATATAATAGTCTTTCGTTTCTACAATCAACATTCTAACGATACTACATTTAAGAGTTGGTTTCATAGAGGTTACAAACCAACAAACAAGTACGTACATTCGACGATACATTTCCAGTATTAAATTTACTTATGGATGATTTAATGTTGACTAATATCCCTTTTTATCCTATATGAAAAAAATTAACAATCTCGACAATGTTATTAAGCCACCTTTCTGCATCGAAACATTCGTTATTGGCAGTAAAACTTGGTGGCATGACCTTGTCCCATCAGGTCGCAGATATAATTTATTCATCCTACAAGAGCATAATAGGTGACATATCGTAGATAAATATTGATGTTGTTAATGATGTATGCTGGTCACATACATATTTCAGCCATAGTCACAATTACATATCAGGTCATAGGTCACAAGTGCATATCATGAATGCATGCCAGGTCACACAAATCATAACATACTGATTTTTTTTCGTATCATGTTACAGCACATAGACTCTTGCTTTTACTACATACGTCAACTGACATTGTATAGGGAGAACGTCATGTACAAGGCCGCCACAATGGACTCCCACTTTCAGGCCGTCATCAAGCATGTATAGCCTCGTTTCAAGAAGGATCCAAATATATTAGTGATTGATACACGGCTCATCAATGATGTCACAAGTGTTCGACTACCTTTGAGCTATCCATGGCCTGAAGTAGACCAAGTTTTGATGCCTATCTTGCCTACGAACAAGGCTTATTTGATGTTGGTTGTTCTTGACATAAAAGAATATACGATGTGTATATTCAATTCAGTCAGGCGGACATACCCGGATTTACGTGTTCGTGCCCAAGTTGAACCATTTGTTAGAATCATCCTTCACCTGAAGAAAGTGATTGGATTATGGACCAAGGATCTAGATAATCATGATAATTCCATGGAGTTGAAGATCATGATTGGTTACGATGTTCCATAACAGCAAAATGGGTACGGTACTTACCATCATCTCATGTTCTGCCAATTTATATGTAGACATAAATGTCATAAATGTGACCTCCATGTTAATGTGAAAGCTAACGAACTTAATACATTTTTACCAGCCACGACTGCGGCATATTTGTTATGAAATATATTGAATACCTTCTTCATAATGACTTGGAGTCCATGCTGAAAGAGTTTGATGCTGCCGGAGTTAGGTTGGATATAGCGGTATAGCTGCAAAAACATCGTGAAATCAAGAAGGCCACTAAAGGGAAAAACGAAAAAGTCGAGGGGAGGGGGGTATAGTCATAGAATGATATTAAAAAATGTTCTGATCATTGATGCCACTTTTGTAATGGAAAGGACCATTCGTAATTTTTGGTTTTTTTGTTATCTAGATGAATGCTTTTGACGTTTTATGTTTAAGTAGAATTTTTTATGTCTCATATGCAGTACTATATATTGGTATGAAGCAGGTTCAATTAACTATTGTTTATTAGTTTCAATTAGTTGGTCTTCACTTTAGAAGAATAATTTTCAAATGGAATCATTATTTCCATTTCAATGCAGGTTACAGACATTACAAACAAGTCACACGTATAATATGTTGGAATCACAAATGCATACTAGGTCACAGATCGGTATTGTTGTTGGTAATACCGTACACAGGTCATAGACATAGTTTATGTACGGTTACAATTGCATATTATATTACGGTCACAGATGCAATTCAACAAACCACATGTATAATATGTTGGGATCACAAATGCATGCCAGGTCACAAGTCACAAACATTATATACACGATCACAATTTCATATCATATTACGGTCACATATGCAATTTGCAATAGGCCACACGTATAATATGTTGGGATCACAAATGCATACCAGGTCACAAGTCACAGACATTATATATACACGGTCACAATTTTATATCATATTACGGTCACAAATGCATTTTGCAATAGGCCACACGTATAATATGTTGGGATCACAAATACATGCCAAGTCACAGACATTATATATACATGGTCACACTTGCATATCATATGACGGTCATAGAAGCAATTTGCAACAAGGTCACACATTACTTAGTAAAAAAATATAAATGGTTATCATACATATATATATATATATATATATATATATATATATATATATATTGTCGAGATCGCAGATTACCTAGTCAGGTCAAAGGTCACAAATGGTTATCAAAAAAAAAAAAAAAAAAAAAAAAAACCAAATGAAAAGTCATATATATATATATATATATATATATATATATTGTCGAGATCGCAGATTACCTAGTCAGGTCAAAGGTCACAAAAGGTTTTCAAAAAAAAAAAAAAAAAATACACAAATGCATATGACATGCATTGCTCAAATTTTAAGTTTTTGAAATTGCAATGCGGTCACGTATTATAATCTTGATGCCATATATACTTCTTCATGGTTAGAATTTTGTTGCAAAACATGTTACATCCAAGAAGGCACAGGTGTATTGACAAAGTCACAAATGATTGTTTTCCATGTTCATCGTCATACACTATTGAATTTTCCCATATACTAATTTTGGGTGTTATACCTTTGATAACTTTGACTTAATGGAACCAAACTGTTGCAAGTTCTACGATTGTGACCATTTCCACTACAACATTCATACTTGACTATGATTTTTTCTTCACAAGATGATCTCTTCCTCTTTTTAGATAGCCTTCTTGTACTTTTTTTTTTTGGTTGGATGGTAGCACAACTACGTCTAAAACTTCATCAGGCACTATCCACTCATTGATATTTCCAACTAGAAAGTTTGTATGTTGATATGCAGTGAGGTATGCATCCATTTTCGTCGTTACGATAACAGCCAGGGCGTGCGAGCAGGGTAATTAATCTACTTGAAATGTCCTGCATGTGCATGTACATTGTTCTATATCAATAATAAATGACAACCTGCCACGATAAATAGAAAAAATGGTTTGATTTGTACGAGATATCTGCACATGGTGACACAAAATTAGAGCATGTCCAATAACAGTTAAGATAACATTGTCAACCTATTTCAAACTAGAGGATAAGTTATACTTGAAATGTAGGTCACAGATACAAACGTTACCGTGAATTCTCAAATCATTACTCATATCCCTCGAAATTTTCTTGTAATTGCTTGACGGATTCGTGAAAGTGCCGCACGTGGTTCCCTATGTTTATAGAACCAAGATAGTATAGTCTGTCTTAAAGAATCCAATAGAGCCACAACAGGGAAGTTCTTCGCTGCTTGTCATTGCATTCACATATTCTACTATATTTGAAGTCATTATAGAGTATTGGTTAGTTGGCATATAAAATCGTGACCATTTCTCGGGGTTTACTTCACCTACAAGCAAACACGAAGAACATCAATGATATACATATCATTTTTTGTGACATAGAAGCATGTATGTTAAAGTGACTTTCAATAGACAATTACCAGATAGGCTGTAATCCTCGAATTAATTGAATCAAGCTACCGTATGTTATATTCAAATTCTACTAGGGTGTACGCATGAACTGCTGAGTTGAATGCCTATGTTATATTGTGACCTGACTTGCCAAAATACGACTTTAGATTTTGTAGTAGATGATATGAGCAAATCCCATGATATGTCTTTGGATACACCTTTTCAATAGCATTTTTGATACGGTTGTGGCGATCTGATACAAAACACAATCCTTTCCTATTTCCCTACACCTTTTTCAATTGTTCGAAGAACCATGTTTAGGATTTGTCGTTCTCGTTGTTTCCAATTCCAAATGCAAGAATGAATATGCTATTATTCGCGTCCTATGTACATGCCGTAAACAGTATACCGCCATAATGTCCATTCAAATACGTGGCATCAACTACAACCACAAGTCTACAATGCTCTCATCCTCTGATTGATGCACTTAATTTTATGAACCAGTATTTGAACCTATTGTGACCGTCAAGCTCCAATTATGTGATCGTATCAAGATTCATTTGACGTAACATATAAAAAAAGCTTAGTATCTTCATAAATGAATCCGTTGGATCACCTCTAAACATTTTCAATGTTTTTTCTCGGAATATCCAAGCCTTTACATAATTTAATGAAACCCCATAATTGTGTAACATGCCGTTGCATATATCATTCGGAATGTACCTTGTCCGGGATGAAGTGTACTTGTATCTGATGGACGTGGACACAACTGATGCTATCACTTGTCTATGAGCCCCCAATACTATATTTACAGAACATGTGTGACCATCGGCCATCCATCTTATCTTAAACATATCTGTTGCACCCATTTTGGATGATTCACTCATCTCAGGAACGCATTATAAGATATTCCTTCTTGATTGAACGAACGACCATATATTCAAACATATTATGTATTACATAGAATGCCAAGCTCATTTTCAATATCTCCTTATTCCGAAATATCCTTCCAATTTCTACTGCCATTCCATCGGCCACATTCACCACTGCCACATCACCCTCGTATTTGTGACCCACATTTTCAATTGCTGCCTCACATATGTCGGATGCCATATCAACTAACGAAAACATTTCTTTACTGGTGCGTACACCAATTGGAAGTTTAAATGTTTTTTCCTGTCCCTCTATTGCTGTGACCTCAATGGTTAAAGGATGTTTTGAAGGGTCAAAATTTACGCACTTCAGCGCCAGGTACAAATTTACATTACTGTCACTCTTTATCAGCACTGGGGAGAGATCATTGCTCAGTGCATACTTCAATGTGACCGTTACCTTCGATTGATCCAAATCGAACTTATTGACAACACTGTTCACTAGCTTCGTATTGCTGCAATTGCGATCAATCATAAGCAATGACATTTGTGATCCACGTAACAAACACATGCACGTAATCCATCCTGCACAGTTTAAGAAGGAAAATTAAAGTCGCAGCTGATTATTGCAGGGCACAACGATATTACTAGTTGTCTGAATCATTGTTTAAACATTTATCAACGGACATCAATATTTTCTTTCTGACAAGAGACAGACGGTCACACAATTGTGGATCACAGAGAGTACGAGAAACATAAGTTACAGAAATGAACCTTTTGTGCACTATTCTGTGACATCGAATTATTATAGCACCATAAACAAAGAAACCATTATTTACCTCCTATTCTATAGATCCGCAACGTAAATGAGGCATCGTCTTTGTAGTTTTGTGATGATTTTATACACTCCGACATGAACTAGTCGATGACTTCAAAGGCGACAGAATGGAATGGAGAGAGACATATTATGGGTAAATGTTTTGTAACCTTCTGCGTGAATAATGGTGCTGTTTTTATGTATGGAAGTTTCTAATCATAGGAGTCCAGTCACACAAGGAAATCGGAGCTTGATTTAAGGGATTGGTCTGTAACGGTTTGATCTCTCTCTCCCTATATATATATATATATATATATAGAATATTCTCTGAGATTTGAAATAATAACCTTCAAATCTTAAATATGAAATTGGGATTGTTTAATGTATATGAAATTTTCCCATAATAAATACTTAAATGGAGGAAATCATCATTACTAAAATTTATGTTGATTATAAATCATAGCATTATATTAGGTGATTCCAATCAAAATCAATATTTGGTGGTGATTTCAGATAAAATAATCTGCGATTATATCAACAGTCATCACCTAGGCACCTCCATCAATGCTTCTGAATGATTATGTTGTCAGCAATCAACAACGATCCTTTGATCACTTGCCAAGAAGTTGTAGGTGGAATATTATATTGATAACTTAACATATCTTTCAGTAATATTAATGCGAGATAAATTATTTGTTTAAGTGTTTGTTGATTATCAATTTTTTTCCATAATATCAGTTAATTTGTACATATAATTTTATTAATTTGTTTAACCATTACCTATTTATGAATGCATTTAAACGTGTAATATCGTAATAAAAAATAAAAGAATACAAGTAAGAAAAATTGGTTCGACCGATTAGTTAAAACTTAAAAATAAAAATAAATAAATAAATAAAATGGGGGCAGCGTCTGAGACCGGATTAGTAATTAAAAGTTGATTCGGATTATTGCTTGTGTAAAGCCAACAATTAGTGAAATCAAATCATTTAAATTAACGAACTCTTGACATATGATTGGTCTAATAATTTATATGAATTTCTTGTCCAAATATCAATTTGCTTTCAAAATTGAACATGTATCTTAATTTCCCTTTTATTGAATCAACAAAATTATTTGTACGTCTGGGGTGTCAATTTCCCTTTTATTGAATCAATAAAACTATTTGTACATCCGGGGTTGACACCCTGAATGACACTCCCCTCACAGGGGGGTCCACACGTAATAAAATAATTGTGAGTCCCCCTTCTTGTGAGGGGAGTGTCATCCGGGGTGTCAACCCCGGATGTACAAATAGCAAAGTCCGTATGGAATACATATTATTGTATTTTTTATTTTATTTATTAAGTTATACATCTACAATATATAGAGGGATAATTATATTACCACTACAAATATTGTTAGTAACGCCAAAATTTTAAGCATTTTTTATTTATTTAAATAGGCTAAGTAAAATTACATAAATGAGGTTTTAATATATTTATCACATAAAACAAATAATGAAGCCACTAGTACAGGAAAAATTTAACAGAATTTGTACTGATGCTGACGTGGCAAAATGTAAGTGCATTATTTTTCTCTCTTTTTTTCCATCTTCAAATGATGTTGTGCTATGTGTTGTCTGTAAGATTTTTTTATAAAAAAATTTTGTTCTCGTAGTATGATTGTAAAACAAATTATTGTTCCACCACAATCATAAATCTATTTTTTTCTTTCTTTTTCCTCAATAGCTGTGCCATTGCTTTGCCTTCAACGGCTTTTTTGTTCCTTCACGATGGAAAATAATTGCAGTTGCAATTTCAAATTATTATTATTATTATTATTATTATTATTATTATTTTTGGGCACATTATAGATGATTTTTTAGCGTGCCCACCACTTTCCCAAGCTTTTAAATTTTTATGAGATAATCAGGCCCAATACAGCCTATTACTTAGAAATTTGATTAATATCTTTCCACCTTTTTAATTATCATTAATAGAATACTTTCCCCCCGCGGGGGTAGGGGATGCAATTCAATTCCAACCAAATAGAAGGCCAAAGGAAGCTGAACTTTCAAGTAAATGAGCTAGGAAAATTCATCGGGGAAGTTGTGGTGGGGCCTAATTTCTGGTTCTTGCCTTTTCAGTAAACTCCTCCAATCATTGTTAAAAATGGCAGACTTATTGCTTTTTGGGGCTCAAACTTTTCAAAGAAAATGCTCTTTTTGGAAAATACTTCAGCTTTCCTCGATTGTCCCACTGGGCAATGGATATAAGTGGAGATGTAGTAGTAAATGGCTTGGATTTGTGCTTAGCCTTGGGTTTGCTGGTAGTAGTGGTAGCGACGGAGAAGGAGGAGGACAGTGGTTGTGTCGGCGACGTGGAGAAGCAGCAGCGATGGGATTTGGGGCGAAGGGATGATGGTGGGGAGGTGAAGATCGTTAATGGATCTCTTACTTAATCACTTTCAATTGTGAATTGTAAAAGCAGAAAACATATAAATAAGACAATTTCTCAATTAAAGGATTTTCCTTTCCAAACACTTTCAGTTTTTTTAGTGACAAATCTCACTTACAGTATTATTTATTTCCAAAATACCTTTTTATATGATTTTTCAAAAGATTTCTAATTTTAGGAGTATTTTTGTCAATTGCCCAAACTTTATCTTCTTCCCTAATCTCACCCTCAAAATTTCATTTTTCAATTAAATTTGACCATTAAAGAAATTAAATCTCTCTCATTGAAATTAAATTTGATTCCATTAAAGAAAAACTATTAAAAAAAGCATCTTTCAATGATGAAATTGATAAAATTTATTCTTCACTAGATTGCTAGTATCATGTGTGATATAGTCTTAACATGATTTCTGGAAAAAAAATAAAAATAATAAAAAAGATTCTTATTTCTAACCAGTAAAAATGTAATTAGCATGGTTATTTTGTATGTTCCATTTTTTGATTCGTGACAACACGTGCTTCATATACATCTCAGGAAAAGAATTTGACTTGGATAAAAGCGTTATCTTGTCAAAAATTTCTACTATTTGAATTACATGTTACGGGAATCCTCATTTAATCATAATTGTTTGCCAGTACATAATGATCAATTCACCATATATTTTGTAAAATCACTATTTGGCTTCCTTAAAGAAATGTGCTCCTTATGATTAGCGAAAGGAACATCATCTATATTCTTGTTATATGGATTATAATGTCGAAATAATTCACGTCTCTATATTTTGTCTGTGGTGACTGGTGAGATGAGTTGGCAGGGAGTGGTGTGTCTTGAATAGTATTTTTGTTCTTGTTTGAACCCATATTTGAACGACAAGATGGAGTTGCCATATTGTGTTGAATAATCAACTGGAGGATGTAATAAGGCTGGGTATGAAAGATTTCTGACTTACCATGTTGATAATCACGTTGTACATTAGGATTTATATGTGGGTGAAAAAATTCCAAAATTGCCGAAATTTCAGTTTGGAGAAGGTGTTTTGGACAAGAAATATGGAGAAATTGAGGAAGCTTTGATGAAGACCGATGTATGTGGAAGTGTTAGTTTGATGCCCTTCGAGTAGTATTTTGTAAAACGACATTATGAATTAATATTAGATCATTAGCGTATCAGAATTTGAAACAATTATCTAAAGTTTCATGACTGTACATGATATCACAAATTGTATGCTCAATGGTTAGAATATAGTGTGACACAATTTGTGATGTGATGTATCATTCACAATTGATATATAAAATTAGACGTTTTATGTTGATAAGATTACATTATTTTTATTGAGATTTGTCTAGATTTGAGAATAAGAACAATAATTTATTTTAATATATATTGAACGGGATTGCATATATGACTCATTGTGGTTGCTTGAAATGAGACTCTACTTGATTATCAAACGAGTGATTTAAATCATGAGCGAGTAATGTACCTATGATTGTTAGTTCAAGTTCTTTGATGTAACAATGAGTGAAGTTTTAATTAGAAGATTGATCTCGATACTTCGAAAATCGGGACGAAACAGTTAGAGATCTTGCACTTGCAATAATGAAAATTTGTTAATCATCACGATGAGAGGATCGTTACTCCAAGGTATTTTCTATAGGGATTTGAACTTGAACTCAGTAGTCTGATTATGGGATCATTGGACTCTACGTTGTGATTAGTTCACAATGGATTAGCCATGTGAAAATGGGACATGAAGGGCAACACATATTGAAAGGGCAAAATGGCCATTTTGTCAATTTCAACGTATTGATAGTCAAACAGGGGTTGATACTTGTGGAATGATGATCGGAATATATTGTTATCAAATGATAATTTGCTTCCATAATTATCTTTTGACTCGAGAATGCAATTTTGACTTTTTAGTAGAATAAGTCGAAAATAATAGATGTATCTTAATTGGTCAAGTGTTAATCCAATTAGAAATATCTATTAGAGAGTTGGGTCTTGTGAGTCTGATTAGGTCCCTCTCTTGACTCTAATAAATGTGTGTGACTTAATTAGCATACTACAATAAAGTTCAAGAAAAATTGTGCAATTATAAAACTCTAATTGAGTTTTATAAATATGTTATTTGTGGGCACATTTTTCAAGGTTTTAGGGTTAGCCACACTCTTCCATATTTCCTGAAAATGAAGGCACCTAAAAAAGAACAAGAGAGAAGATATAAGGGATGAAGCATTTGACTAGACTATTAAAAGCTCCTTCAAGGTTATCATCTCACCTTTATGTGTTTGAATTTAAAAACGAAGTCCAATGATATCAAGGTGATCTAAGATCCATTATCCACTTGGGTTTAATCTTCCAAGGAAAATTAATTTCCTTTTGTGATGATTAAATCCAACAACCAATATATGGCATCAGAGCCAGTGGTTATTGAGAGTTTTGAGTAGGATTTTTTTTTTTTAAATACTAATGTAAAACGCATTTTTAATATGAGTGGTGATAGGTTATTTGATTTGACATGTTTATTGCTTTATATATTTAAAGTAGATTATTTGTTTATACATAATTACTTTTGGCCCTAGAATTTTTGCCTTTCCATTATTGTAATATATTTTATTTTTGTCGTCAGAGATGTGCGATGGAGGTGGTACCATAGTTGATTTGCTAGCGTCTGTGAAGTTAGGTTAGTTTAAAGATTTTGGGCTTTTCTTTTAAAACTTGATACAATCTTATTGGAGAAGGGCTTTCGTTTTTTAAAAGATTGGAATGTTGGACTTTTCATGGGTGGTTGGACTACAAGAAAAGTGAAGAATTGGGCTGGAATGTGATCTAATGAAATGCTTTAATTTTTGTTGTAATTTATATTCTTAGGATGGACAATAAGTGATTATAATTTATTTAATTATTAATTTTTTCACTTTATGGATGCTGAATGAATGTATAAATTATCACATCATAAAGATTAAATGAAACAACACAAGGTACACTAAAATCATATGCATTGATATTATATATATAATTTCTCATCACTTTAAATTAATTAGAAGTAGTTGAAAATTTATATTTAATAATTTGATGCCATTATAATTGTTTATATTTGACCGATTAATTACTAAATAAAAACTAACGGTTCAAGATAATAATCTGGAGAGAGTTTATAGACATGTATAAATCTGTGACCTCCTTTGTTGTTCAATTTATTATTAAAATATGTATGTCTAGTATTGAATTACATCGATCTCCCTATAGGAAGGCTATATTATTTTAGATTAACTAAAATTGGATCTTGAAATAGAATATCTTAAAATGGAATAATGGGGCCGATTATCCTATGGATAACATCTCATATATTTTGGATATTTTAAAATTATTAGTGGAGGTTATTACACTTATATATGAAAATTTGAAGGACTTCTTATAGAAAGTTTCAACATAATTATTCATAGGCCAAATAATAATCAATTTTCATTTTTATTGTGGCATTACATGTTTCAACCCAATTTTTTTAATTCAAAAATCAAAAGTTGACTCGTCAAAGTCAAATAGGGACTTAAATGAAGTAAATAATTTTCTTGGGGCTTATTTTATAATGAAAAATATTTTGAGGGTTTAAGATGGAAAAAATTGAAGCTGGAATTTATTTTTCTAATTTTGGAAGTTAAGGATTTAATATTTTATTATATGGAATTTAAAAGGACCAAATGTTTTATTATATTGAAAATGAGGGTCTCCCTTTTCTAATATTGAGGTAGTGGCTATTTTTAAACACAAAAGCGACATGCACAGAAATTCTATTACCAGAATTCATACAAATTCTCACGTGGGGGTGGACCCCATGTGAATAAATTATTGCCAAAAAAACCACCCACCCTGCAACTGTGAGTATTCTGTATTACTTCTGTATATTTTTTCTCTGTACATATAGTGTGCTTGATTTTTAAAACCCATTTTTCATTCTACTACACACACAACACATACAAAGTAGGCAGAAAAGAAGGGCAGAGAAGAGAGAAATCGAGAAAAGAGAAAGAAAGGAAGAAAAGGAAAAAGAGGAGAAGAAGAAGGGAAAATAGGTAGTTCAAGTTTGTTTTTATTATCCCTTCTCTTTATTTTTTCCAAGAGGTAAAGGAATAATTTTATGTTAAATTTCTAGAGTTTTAATTTGTGATATAAATTTTCAGATTTATGAGAAATGAGTACAAATGATTCTTTATTTCCAATTTCATTAAGGTATGAAATACCATTTTTGACAAACCTTAGATTATAAATTGGATACTTGAGTAAGGAGTAATTGTAAAAATGATTATGTTAAAGGAATTAGTCGCTCGAAAGAATGATTTTATGGAACAAGATGTATATTAAATTGGTTGTAGTGTGATTGCTAGTATTCACTAGATTGAAAAGGATAATTATTTTTATGAGTGGGATGAAGGAAAATTTGGATATATTATATATTTGTGAAGGTATTAGAAAGTAGAATTACCTCCAATTGATTAAAAAATATGTGGAGAATTTATTCAAGTATTGAGAAATTTAGTTTAAGTATTATGCCATTAGAGATAAAAAGTTTCTTAATTTGTTAGTGGTTAAATTTGTTATCTTGTATCGTGTTTCTGGTGGTGACAAGGAGATTGGAAAAGTGTACCAACCATCCTAGGCTGTAGCTTGTATTATGTGAGTGTAAAAGCTTATTTTTCAAGAGCAAGTATTTATTAAATTTATATTAGATAAGAAAGTTAATTATTACATATAGTTAGTTTGGCAGCATGATTTTCATAATAGAGTAAATTTTATGGCCAGTTATTTTAAAGTTAAATTCAGTTCAGTTAAATCATTTTATTAGCATGGGTATTAAATATTTCAATATATTTAAAGTTATTTTTAAACCTGCTATAAAGTACTCAGGTGATTTTACCCCCGTCTGCACTGGTATGAATGTGTTTTCACAGTGTATGATCTCATATGATTATTTTACCCACTCTGCACTGGTACGAATGTATTCCTACAGTGTATGATCAGTTATGATGATTTTATCTGCTCTGTACTATTGTAAATGTATTTTCATAGTATATGAGCATATTATGGCCTTTGGGCAATTCTACGCGTGTATGGTTCGAATTATAGAATTTTAGAATTGAACAACCTTGACATGTACATTGAGATTAATCAATACACAAGTATGGTTCTTACGGGTACCTTTTTGGTGTGATTTTCAGTAATATACAACTTATCAGATTGCAGCTAGTTTATTCAGTTTAAAGAATAAATATTTTAGCTTAAAGTACTATAAAATGATATTTTTATTATATATCACTTTTCTGAATGTTGGTATAAATAGAAAATGTATCTTTATTTACGAAATATCCATTCATTGAGTTACAAGCTCATTATTTATCACTCTTTTTCTCATTAAATAGTAGGTGAGTTGAGCAGCATTGAAGCTTATTGATTTACCAAGTTGAGCCACACATTCATTATTTGTATGATTCATTTTATCAGTTTATACAGTTTATATTTTTGGGATACATGTATTTTTGTCAGAAAAAGTATCCATATAATGGGCTCACTGCATATTTTTGTATATACTATGCATTTGGAGTCGTCTGGTTTGTAAAGGAATGTAAATTTCATTCCAGTTCACTTTATTTTGAATAGTTGGCATTTTGAGGAGCTAGTGTACCCTGTTTTATAATATATGCATTGATTTGAGGAAATTGATTTTTTCACATGGTTTTAGTTCATATTTCAAAGAAAACTCAGTTAAAATTCTTTTAAAAATTCGTCATAGTCAAAGTAGGTCAAGATTGCTTGGATTATCCCGATGGTCAAAAACTATGTTTGGCTACCTTTTTATTAGAAAAAGTTACATATGATTAGTGGAGATCAGTGCAGAGTAAATAAGTTGATCCTTTTGTGATCACGTGAGATGATTTTAACGAGTGCTATTGCCTTCATTCTTATAAGAATGATAAATAGAATGAATTTTTGAAATTAGAATAGACATCCACAGTGGTGGAATATCATAAAAAGATTGTAGAATTTTCAAAGTTGCTGTAGTCCTTGTAGTTGACGAAGCTGATAAGGGTAAAAAGTTTGAATAGGATCTAAGGGAAGAAATCAAATCAGTGGTAAATACAACAGGATATGAAAATTTTGGTAAACTTGTGGAAGCAGTGATGAGGGTTGAAAAAAGTCTTTAAGAACGATATAGTAGTCAACAACAAATAAGACCTAGAGTTGGTGGTAGTAATCAGACATGGGAAAGGGTCCCTATGAATAAACCACCGAGGAGAGATCGTAGAGGAACTGGATTAGGTCTAGATCTCGCAAAAGTCAGGGTCGATATCGAGTCAGAGTTTGGTGCAGCAGCTAGGGCAAAACCTGACCGAACCGAACCAACCCGATTGGTTTGGGTCGGTTTTTTCATTTTTTTAGGTGGGTTCGGGTTATGTGTTGCTTAGGCGGGTCGGGTTGGGTCTGGTTATGGGTTAACCCATCAAAACCGATATAACCTGCCCAACCCAACCCGCTTAGTTAAAAAGAAAATTTGAAAAAAAAAAAATATATATATATACACACACACACAAAACAAAACCAAATGACAGGAGCCCTAAACTTAAACCCAAACCAAAATTCGAGTCTGCCATTGAATACTGAGATAGCGATTATGGCCGACCACCACCACCGACCAACCTGCATCTCTCTTCCGTCGTGCACCAGCAGTCTGACGTGCCTCCCCACTCTCTTTCTCGATTTTGTGCATAAGTTCCCTCAATCCATGTGTTGCAAAAAGATATGCTCTTATATTATTGGCAATTTCTGATGCAAGAGGGTTTGATGGAGTGCTTGGAGGAGCAGGTGTATTGGAAGAGGAATAATGGGTGGGTTCATGTATTCATATGTCAGGATCCCAATTCTTATACAAGGCTATTGATAGGGTGAGTAATGGGGTGCTCTTGGTTTCAGATTTTCGGAGGTTGGGTCTCAATCAGGCATCACTTGTTAAGGATGTGATCTTGCCATATTCACATCTCATTAATACCTACAATGGGAATGTAGGGGTTGAGAATCACAAGCCGCTGCTGTTCTTTATGGAGAATTCGATATAGAAAAGAGGTAATAATCTTTTTGCAATTAATATCATTTTCCTTTTCCAGCAGTATATGTGAGTTTGTTTATTTTGATAATGAGGTTATCAGTAAGAAATTGCAATATACTCTTGCAACTTGTGAAATTCTGTATCCATGGATCACCATGTTCTCTTAAGTTCACTGATTGGTAATGTAACATATAATAAGGTACAAAGACCACTTCTTTAATTTCTAGCTTTTTTAGGAATATAGACTGGATCCTTCAAGGTATGTGGATTTATTGCTTTGTTAGTCGGGCTGCTTTTATTGTCTATTAGTTGGGAAGGAATCGAATGCTTTCCTTATTCTTCTATGAATGTTGACAAGTTCAGTTTTCAATGTTTACTCAATTTGGCCTATGTTGCGTTACTTTGAGGTGAATATTATTTCAAAGAATAGGCCATATATTTGTATCTCGAAGTTGATTTGATTACCTTGTGAAAGGAAAATTACTGGATATAGAATGTGTTTTCTATTCTCGTTCAATTGGTTTGAAATATGTGTGGTACCTATGAATTGGGCATTTACAGTTTTTGACTTTTGAATGGGTACTTGGATGATTGTTTTGAAGCAATTTTCTTTATGTTTTTTATTATCCAACAAATTTTTTTGGTCTGAAATCTAAACCGACCAACCCAACCCAACCTAACCCGATCGAAACTTGATTGGGTTGGGTTGGGTTGGGTTGGGTTGAAGCATATAAATGGATTGGATTAGGTTGATTTGAGATCAAACCGATCATATTGGGTTGGATTTGGGTTGGACAAAAAATCGACCCAACCCAACCCACGCCCACCCCTAGCAGTAGCCAAGGAGTAGTCGTACTCATACTCAGGGTCTGTTCAAAGATCATTTACTCCAAGACAGGGTGATAGCTCTAGTGTTGCCAGATTTCCTCGTGTGGAAAATTTTAATCTGAGAGTGCTTTAGGGACGTTGCTGTTTGCTATCACTATGTTCAGACTAGACATATGAGAAGAGAGTGTCCAATTCGTTTTCAACAGCGTGGTATATCACGTTGGACATCTTTAGAGCCAAATGTCGGTATTTCTAGATAGAATCAGAACCAGGACACGTTGGCAGGTAAAATAGGTGCTACTAGTGCTATTCAGTCTAATGTTGCTAACAACAGTGGTACTAGACAAAAAGGTCAAGCACGACGTTCAAGATCAAGGAAGAGTGTTTGCAGTAACTCAGCATGATGCCGATGAATCACTTGATGTAGTCATGGGTAAGTTATCTATTTTTGGTATAAAAAAAGCTCATTCTTTAATTGATTCGGGTCCTATATATTCATTTATATCATATGTATTTGCTAATTAAGTGGACCATATGTCAAAAACACTAGACAGTGAGTTGGTGGTAGCTACTCCTGTCGGAGATTTGCTTTTAGCTAACAATGTTTACAAGGATTGCATGATTAGAGTGAATGATCAGAAGTTGAAAGCTAATTTGATTTCACTTGATATTCCTGATTTTGATGTAATATAGGGCATGAATTTCTTATCTACAAATCATGCCTCAATTGATTGTTTTCACAAAGAGGTGGTGTTTAAAAGGCCAGAAGACCTAAAATTATTTTTATTGGTGAACAGAGAATATTACCTTCATGTATCATATTCGTACTTGATGCTAGGAGATTGTTTAGAAAAGGTTGTCATGCGTATTTGGCTCATGTGATTGACACTCAAATCACTAAATTGAAACTTGAAGATATATCGGGGTTAAGATATTTCACTAATATTTTTCCTGAAGATCTTCCAGGATTACCTCCAGATAGGGAAATTGAGCTAACCATTTATTTGGTCCCAGGGACCACTCCTAGTTCACAACCACTTTACAGAATGGCTCCAATAGCGCTGAACGAATTGAAAGTTCAGTTGTAAGATTTAGCTGAAAAGGGTTTTATTAGACCCAGTGTATATCCATGGAGAGCACCAGTCTTATTTGTGAAGAAGAAAGATAGCACAATGAGATTGTGTATCGACTACAAACAAATTAATAAAGTGACTATTTGCAACAAATATCCTTTGCCTCGTATTGATGATTTGTTTGACCAATTTTGAAGTGCTATAGTATTTTTAAAGATTGATTGGCACTCAGGGTACCATCAGCTCAATATTAGGGACGTTGATGTACAGAGTAATGCTTTTATGTTACTGTATGGTCATTATGAGTTTCTGGTGATGCAATTTGGATTTACTAATACCCCAGCAGCATTTATGGATCTGATGACTATGGTGCTTCATCCATATTTAGAGAAATTTGTGATTATTTTTATTGATGATATATTGGTTTATTCTCGCAGTAGTGATAAATATGCTGAGCATTTGAGGATTATGCTGCAGACTTTGTGGGATAAACAGTTGTATGTTAAGTTCAGCAAATGTGAATTGTGGCTAGATAAAGTAGTATTTTTGGGTCATGTTATCTCAGTAGAAGGAATTTATATAGATTCTCAGAAAATTGAGGTAGTAATGAAATGGGAATGCCCTACTAATATTATAGAAGTACGAAGTTTTCTTGGGCTAACAGGTTATTATTGTCGGTTTGTAGAGGATTTTTCCAAAATTGCTTCTTCTTTGACTAGTTTGACTCGAAAGAACTCTAAATTTGTATGGACTAAAGAATGTGAAAAGAGTTTCCAAGAGTTGAAGAAAAGATTAGCTTCTACTCATATACTTACTCTTCCATCTCCAGATGAAGAGTTTGTGATTTATAATAACACTTCACGCTAAAGACTGGGTTGTGTTCTAATGCAGAATAGAAAAGTTACAGCTTATGCTTCAAACAGTTGAAGAAGCATGAGTTAAACTACCAACCTATGATTTGGAGTTAGTGTAGGGATGTTGGCATTAAAGGTTTGGAGGCACTACCTTTATGGTGAAAAATGTTAAATATTTATTAATTACAAAAGTTTGAAGTATATTTTTGATAAGAAGGAATTGAATTTGTGACAAAAAAGATGGTTGGAGTTGATAAAGGATTATGATTGCAAGATTGACTACCATCTGGGAAAAGCTAATGTAGTTGTAGATGCTCTCAATAGGAAGACTAGTTCTTCCTCTCTATCTAGTACAGTATGTGCTTCTTTGATTTGTGAGTTAAAAAAGTTGAATGCTCAATTGTCGACCATTACTTTAGGTTGCGGTATTAGCTAATTTCTAGATGAGACCTTCTTTGATTGATAAGGTTAGAGAAGATCAATCTCAAGACCTGAAATTGAGAACATTGAAAGCAGAAGATAGTGCTGGGTTAAGAATGGATTATGTGATTAGAGATGATGGTACGCTAGCTATGGGAAATAGATTATGTGTTCCAGATATTCCAGAATTGAAGAAATAGATTTTTGAAGAGGCATACAGTTCTGCTTATGCTATGCATCCAAGTAGTATTAAAATGTATCACATATTGAAATATTATTACTGATGGCTTGGTATGAAGAGGGAGATTGCAGATTTTGTATCCAAATGTCTTATTTGTTAGCAGGTAAAGCCAGTTCATTAGAAAACAGCAGGACTTTTACAGCCATTGCCTATTCCAGAATGGAAATGGGAGCACATTACTATGGACGTTTTATTTGGTCTTCCTTATACTCAGAATGTTCATGATGGTATTTGGGTTACTGTAGATCATTTGACCAAAATTGCTAGGTTTGTGCCCATCAAAGCCACTTATTCTTTAAATAAGTTGGCAAAGTTGTATGTGGATGAGATAGTGAGTTTATATGGTACTCCATTATCTATTGTATCTAATAGCGACCCTCATTTTATATCTAAATTTTGGCCTAGTTTATAGGATGCCATGGATACCAAACTATATTTCAGTATAGCTTTTCATCCTCAGACAGATAGTCAATCAGAAATGGCTAGATAGACTCTCGAGGATATGTTAAGGGCATGTGTTTTAGAGTTCAAATGTAGTTGGGATTCACATTTGTCGTTGATGGAGTTTGCTTACAATAACATTTACTACTTCAGTATAAAAATGGCTCATTTCGACGCTTTTTATGGTAGGAAGTGCAGAACTCCAGTTTGTTGGGATGAAGCTGGTTAGAGGAAGTTAATAGGACCTGAATTGGTTTAAGACATCAGTAAATGTGAAATTGATCAGATTAAAGTTGAAAGTAACACAAGATAGACCAAAAAGTTATGTAAATGTTGCTGGAAATATCTTGTATTCGCTGTTGGAGATAAAATCTTTCTAAAATTGTTGCCTTCAAAAAGGGCTTTGAGATTTGGCAAGTGAAAAAAGGCGAGTCCACAATACATTGAACCCCATGAGATTACGTATAGATTAGATTTGCCAACTAAATAATCTACGATCCATGATGTTTTTCATATCTCCATGCTTCGCAAGTATATTGTAGATCATTTTCATGTTCTAGAGTCTCAACCAGTTCACTCGAAGGAGAATTGACTTATATAGAAGAGCCAGTGAGAATTCTAGACAGAAAGGTACAAATTCAACGAAGCAACACAGTTTCACTTGTAAAGGTATTTTGGAAGAATTAGGCGGTAAAAGAGGCCCTATAGGAGAATGAGAATTAGATGCGTGCTCAATATCCTTATATATTCATTGCCTAGTCAGTTGCAAGTTGAATTTCGAGGACAAAGTTCTTTTAAGAAGGTAAGATTGTTACGACCCAATTTTTTCTAGATAAAAATCAAAATCTGACTCATCAAAGTCAAATAGGGACTTGAATGAAATAAATCATTTTCTTGGGGCTTATTTTATAATAGAAAATATTTTGGGGGTTTAAGATAGATAAAAATTGAAGTTGGGATTTATTTTTCTAATTTTGGAAGTTAAGGATTTAATACTTTATTATATGGAATTTAAAAGGACCAAATATTTTATTATATGGAAGATGAGGGACTCCCTTTGCAAATATTAAGTTAGTGGCTATTTTTAAAACCCATTTTTCATTCTATTACACACACATACAGAGTAGGCAAAAAAAATGAAAAGTGAAATAGAGAAAAGAGAAAGAAATGAAGAAAAAGAAGAAAGGGGAAAAAAAGAGGAGGAAAAGAAGAAAAAGGGAAAATAGGTAGTTCAAGTTTGTTTTCATTCTCGCTTCTCTTTATTTTCTTCAAGAGGTAAAGGAATAATTTTATGTTAAATTTCTGGGGTTTTAATTTATGGTATAAATTTTCAGATTTATAACATATGAGTACACAATGAAGCTCAAGTTTCTTGATTCTTTAATTTCTAATTTCATTAAGGTAAGAAATACCCTTTTTTTGGCAAACCATAGATTTTAAATTGAATGCTTGAGTAAGGATTAATTGTGAAAATTATTATGTTGATGGAATTATTCACTTGAAAGAATGATTTTATGGAACATGATGTATATTAAATTGGTTATAGTGCGATTGCTAATTTTCACTAAATTGAAAGGGATAATTATTTATATGAGTGGGATGAATGTAAATTTGGATGTAGTATATATTTGTGAAGGTATTAGATGTAGAATTAGCTCCAACTGATTAAAAAAATATCTAGTGAATTTATTCAAGTATTGAGAAATTTAGTTTAAGTATTATATTATTAGATTAAAAAGGTTTCTTGATTTGATAGTGATTAAATTGATTATTTTGTATCGTATTTTAGGTGATGACGAAGAGATTGGAAAAAACTACCACCATCCTAGGCCATAGCTTATATCATGTGAGCGGAAAAACTTATTTTTCAGAAATAAATATTTATTAAATTTATATTAGATCCAAAAGTTAATTATTTCATATCGTTGGTTTGACAACATGATTTTTAGAGTAAAGTAAATTTTATGGTAAGTTCTTTTAAAGTTAAATTCAATTCAGTTAAATCATTTTATTAGCATGTTTTATGAGTATTAAAGATTTCAGCATATTTAAAGTTATTTTTAAAACCACCATAAATTACCCAAGTGATTTTACACCTGTCTGTACTAGTGTGAATGTGTTTCCACAATGTATAGCCCCATAAAGTTATTTTACCCATTCTGCACTAGTGTAAATGTGTTTTCACATTGTATGATCAGTTATAACGATTTTACTCATTCTACACTGTTATGAATATTTTCCATAGTGTATAACCAGATTATAACCTTTGGGCAGCTCTGTGCGCATATGACAAAAATTTCAGAATTTTAGAATTGAATGACCTTGCCATATATATCGAGATTAATCAATACATGAGTATGGTTATTCTTGATACCTTTTTGGTGTGATTTTTAATAATATAAAACTTATCAGTTTTCAGATTACAGAATTTAGTTTATTCGGTTTAAAGAATAAAGATTTTAGCTTAAAGTACTATAAATTGATATTTTTATTATATATCACTTTTCAGAACGTTGGCATAAATGGAAAATGTATCTTTATTTGCAAAACATCCACTCACTGAGTTATAAGCTCATCTATTTTATCACATTTTTTCTTATCAGATAGTAGCTAAGTTGAGTAGCATTGGAACCTGTTGATTTACCGAGTTGAGCCACACAGTTGTTATTTTTATGATTCAATTTTTTTAGTTTATACAATTTAGATTTTTGGGATACATGTATTTTTGTCAGAAAAACTATCCATATCATGGGTTTTACTTGCATAATTTTTTATATGTTGTGAATTTGGAGTCGTTTGGTTTTTAAAGGAGTGTAAATTTTATTTTAATGCACTTCATTTTGAATAATTAGTATTCAGAGGGGCTGGTGTACCCTGTTTTATATTATATGTATTGATTTGAGGAAATTGATTTTTGTTCAGGTGGTTTTAGTCTATATTTTAGAGAAAATTTAATCAAAATTCTTTTAAAAATTCGTCACAATCAAAGCATATCAAGATTGCTTTGGTGGTGGGTCCAAAACTTAGCTGGTATCTATTATCGGTGCACGACACTTGTTAGATCCATTAGGGTGATTCGAGACTGGTCTGGTCATGAGATGCCCAACTCAATAAAATGAGTGGAAGGGTCCCAAGATTGCCGATAATTACATTGACCTCCTGTATAATATGTGTTAAAAGTTGTAAGGGTTTAAGGTCTTTGATTAAAAAAAATTATAGTTTTGGATCTATATTTGTTTATTCGTATACATGCATCACACAAAGATTATTGTTCATTTTATTAATATGCGGATCATTAATTTACAGAAAATATCGCTTAATCCATTATCAATACTTAACAAAAACCAACTTGTGGGAGAAAATTATGTTAACTTGAAAAGGAATCTTAACATTTCGTACCGCTAAAAGACACAAATTTGTGTTGACAGAAGATTGTTCTGGAGTTCCTAAAGATGACTCCATGAAGTCTCAAAAGACTGCATACGAAAAGTGGTGTCATTCTAATAAGATGACCCTTTGTTACATTTTAGCATCCATATCAAATATATTTTAACAAAAACAACAAAATATAGAAACTACATTTGACATAATTGAAAGTTTTCAAGAGATGTTTGGGCATCAAAGCCGACAAGCTAGACAAGCTTCCATTGGACAATTATGAACACACGCATGAAATTAACACCTCCGTAAGGGACCATATGTTAATCATGATTTGTCACTTCCATGCTTTGAAGGATTTAGGAGACACACATTGACATTGTTCATGAGACTAACCCTAAGATGTTCTCACAGTTTATAGTTGATTATAATCTACATAAGCTAAATATGCCTTTGACGGAATCAATGAAAGAGCTACAAAATGCGAAAACTGTTCTAAAGCCTAGAAATGGAAATGCTTTGATTGTGACAAGCAGATCCTCGTATCCTAAGCCTTTTGGTGGTTAAGAAGAAAACAAGATAAAGACTCCAAACAAAAAGAAATGGCAAGTTAAAAGGAGAGAAAACAATTGCGATGGAAAACTAAAGAAAAGGTGTTTTAACTGTGGACAAAAGGGTCATTGGAAGAGGAATTGCCCAGGTCACCTAACTAAAGGAAAGCAAGGTAAATGAAATGCTCTATTCATTGAGTCATGCATAGTAGTTGATTTTACTAATAACTGAATTGTAGATTCTAGAGTCATGATCATGTTTGCAATTCTTTGTAGGGGTTCCAAGTAACTAAGCACCTCAGTGAAGGGGAGTACGCTCTTAAAGTTGGCACAAAAGCTGTATTGTCTGCCCAAGCTGTTGGCACCTTTACTTTATATTTTAAAAATCGTATCCCGAACTTACAAGGAACTTGGTTTCCATTGAACTTTTATATTGTTTAGTTATTCGGTACTTTTTAACTGTTATGTAGTGGTTATTAAGTTGAATAATTCTGTTATATGTTCGGGGTCATATGGTTGACAATCTTTATGTCTTAAGTCCTATGATTGGCTTTATATATAACACTACTACTACTAGAAAAAGAAAGAGGTTTTCTAGTACTAATGAAACTTTCTTATGGCAGCTTAGACTGGATCATATTAATCTAAATATGATTTAAAGATTGGTGTAGGATGGACCTTTAAATGAGTTAGAGGTGGAAGCCCTACCAACTTGTGATTCTTGTATAAAATGAAAGATGACGAAGTGGTCTTTTAAGGCTAAGGGACTAAGAGCTAAAGAAGTTCTAATATTAGTACATTCCGATGTTTCTGGACCCATTAGTACTGGGCTAGTAGAGGATATGAGTACTTCATCACCTTCACTAATTCAAAGAGTTGGAGAAATTCAAAGAGTTTCGGATACAGGTTGAGAAACAATTAGGTAAGAGTATTATTGTCATTTGATCTGATCAAGGTGGAAAATATCTATCTTAAGAGTTTAAGGTCTACTTATTGAATAATGGGTTATTGTCCCAATTAAGTACACCAAGGACTCTCCAAAACAATGGTGTCACAAAAAGAATAAATCGAACTCTTTTAGATATAGAAAGATCAATGATGAGTTATTTCTCATTGCCTATTTCCTTTTGGGGATATGCACTACAAATACCCATTTACATTTTGAACTTAGTACCATCTAAGTTAGTTCCCATGATACCTCTTGAATTGTGGAATTGGCGCAAGCCTAATTTGTATCACATTCGAATATGGGGTGTCCAAAACACGTGCTAAAGGAAAAAAGATGAATAAGATGGAATCAAATCAGAGGTTTATCTCTTTATAGGATATCTAAAAGGATCAAGATGTTAGTACTTCTATAGTCTTCTAGATAAGAAGGTCTTTGATAGTACAAATGCAACCTTCTTAGAAGACAAGTATATAGAAGAACACAATTCTATTAGTAAGATTCTATTGGAAGAGTTATTAGAACATGGTTCAAACTACTCGGTACAAGATTTCTACATAGAATCAAACAGTGATGACTTGGAACCTCCTTTGGAACCAATGGTTGCCAATGAGGTAAGTGAGCGATCGATGCCCATAGAACACCATTGAGAAATAGGACCAGAGGTAGTAGAGAATGAGGTATCCATTGTTGTACCTCCACATGCCCTTTACGATGGGGATAATGAGGCGGTTGGTCTTAACCAAGAACAAGACCAAGCAGTGGAAGGAAAAGAATGGCCTTTGTTGGTTAGAAAGGACAATCAGGCACCTTCAACTATTACAAGTAGTTGGAGGATTGTGAGACCATCTTCTAGGTACTTATTCTATGAGAATTCCTATCAGGTGATCTTTACTGAGCAAAAAAAAAAAAAATCCCACTTCATTTAAAGAAGTAATGGAGGATGTAGACTTTAAATCATGGAAATCTGTCAGGAACTTAGAGATGGAATATATGTATTTCAACAAGGTTTGGGATCTTGTGAATGACCTAATGGGGTCAATCATGTAGGGTACAAGTGGGTGTATAAAAAGAAAAGAGGTATAGATGAAAAGTTTGGAACCTTCAAAGCAAGGTTAGTAACCAAGAATTTTTCCCAAAGAGAAGGTATCAACTACGAAGAAACCTTTTCACCAGTTGCCATCCATAACTATTCGAATCATTTTATCCATGTCCCTCATTATGATCATGAGGTTTGACAAATGGATATCAAGATAGCATTTTTAAATAGACATATTGACCAGACCATCTACTTGATGCAACCTGAAGGGTTTATAAAAGAAGGCCATGTAAGGAAAGTTTGCAAGTTGTAAAGGTCCATTTATGGGTTTAAGCACGCGTCCCTCTCTTGGAAGGTAAGATTTGATCAAACCATAAAGACCTATGATTTTGAACAAACTCTGGATGAACCTTGTGTATACAGTGTATAAAAGGAAAAAAGTAGTTTTTCTAGTTCTTTATATGGATGAAATTTTACTCATTGGAAATGATGTAGGGGTTGTTATTAATAAAGAAATGATGGTCAAACAGTTTGATATGAAGGACTTGGAGAAACTAGTTATGTTTTGGGAAGTATCTTATGAGATAAGAAAATAGATGGATAGCATTATCCTAAGCTCCATATAGTGACAGGATATTAACTAGATTCACGATGCAAAATTTTGAAAAGCAACAACTTCTTTTTAGACATGGAATCAATCTATCTAAAGAGCATTCTTCCCAAAACTCCAGAGGAGATAGATTATATGAAAAAGGTAAAATCTTGTGTACTGTGGATAGTCTCATGTATGCTATGCTTTTACACTAGATCAAATATTTGTTATGCTGTGGAAATTGTTGATCGGCATTAGTCTGATTCGAGACTAGAACATTGGATAACGGTGAAGTATGTACTCATGTACTTTCAGAGAATGAGAGATTATATGCTTGTCTATTTAGGACATGGTCTGAATCTTATTAGATATACTGATTTCAATTTTCAATCCGATTATGACTTCAAAAAGTCCATGTCAGGTTCAGTATTTACATTGGGAAGTGGAGTTGTGTTATTAAGGAGTATCAAGCAATTTTGTATTTCTGATTCCACCATAAAGCTAGAATATGTAGCCGCTTGTAAAGCTACTAAATAAGTTGTATGGTTCAAGAAGTTTCTTTTGGACCTCGACGGGGTACTTTTTGTCAATGAAACTGATAACAATTTATTATGATACTAGTGTAGCGGTTCATAATGCTAAAGAACAAATGAGTTATCAGCATGGCAAAAACATTGAGAAAAAAATCACCTTGTTATAGAGATTGTTAATCGAGGAGACTTCATGGTTAGCAAGATTGCATCAGCAGATAATCTTATAGATTTATTCACCAAGAGCTTACCAGCTAAGGTTTTTGATGGCCATCTAAAAGATGGGTATTCTTGATATTTTATATGTACTCTAAAGAGCAAGTGGGAGATTGTTAGCTTGATATCCTTCGAGTGGTATATTGTAAAACGAAACTATGAATTAATATTCGATCACTCGCATGTTATAATTTGAAACATTTATCTAAGATTTGATCATATAAGATGTCACAAATTGTATATCGATATCTAGTATCGAGTATAGTGAGACACTATTGTAACGTGATCAAAATATATAATTCACAACCGGTATATAAAGTTAGATGCTTTATATCGATAAGATTGCATTGTTGTTATTAAGATTTGTCAAGATTTGAGAGAATGAGAACAATAATTTTTTTTGATACATATTGAAAGGGACCGCATAGATGTCTCATTTGTAGTCATTCAGAATGAGACTCTACTCTTTTATTAAATGAGTCACCTTAACCTTGAGCGAGTAATGTACGTTTAATTGCTAGTTCAATTTTTTTGAGGTATCAATGAGTGAAGTCTTATTAGAAGATTGATCTCTATGCTTTGGGAATCGAGTAAAACAATTAGAGATCATAAACTTGCAATAATGGAATCCATTAATCATCACGATGAGAGGATCGTCACTTTGAGGCATTTGAACTTGAGCTCAGTAGTCTAATGATGATATCGTTGGACTCTATGTTGTGATTAGTTCACAACGGATTAGCATTATGAAAATGGGACTTGAAGGGCAATATATGTTGAAAGAGCAAAATAGTTATTTTGTTAATTTCAACATATTCATGGTCAACTGGGTTTTGACTTGTGGACTGATGATTAGAGGATATTGTTATTGGATCATAATTTGCTTCCATAATTATCACTTGACTTCAAAGTGCAATTTTAGCTTTTTGGTAGAATAAGTCTGAATTAATAGTTGCATCTTAATTGATCAAAAGTTGATCCAATTAGAAACATCTATTGGAGCTCGGGACTCGTGAGTCCGATTAGGTCATTCTTTTGGCTCTAACAAAAGTGTGATATTTAATTGGCATATTGCAATAAAGTCTATGGAAAATTGTGCAATTATGAAACCCTACTTGAGTACTTTAACTATGCTCTTTGTGGGCACATTTCTCAAGGTTTTAGGGCTACTCACATTCTCTCATATTTTTCAATAGGGAGGCATCTAAAAGAGGACAAGGGGAGAAACATTTGTCTAAAACATTGAAAGCTCCTTCATGGTTATCATCTAATCCTTATGTGTGAGGATTTAAAAACAAAGTACAATAGCTTCAACGTGATCTAAGATCCATTATTCACTTGGGTTTAATTTTCTTAGGAAAATTAATTTCCTATTTTTATGATTAAATCTAATAACCAATAGGAAGATGACTTATTGGATTCAATTTGTGATGTTTTGTTAATCTCTATAGTGAAGAAGATGATGTGAATTGGGGATTTTGGCATGATTGTTTGTGGGTTGGGGTGGTTGGTAGAGTGATTTTAGCTATCAATTTGATTAGTAAGATGAGGTGGTGTTATTTGTTGATTATTATATATACTCTATATGTTTGTATTATTTTTGAATTAAAAAATTGTAATATAAAAGATGAATATTTATATATTTTTATTGCTTTTGGGATTTTCGCAAACATAATAGTCTATTTAAAATATTCGGTCAACATTTTTTTTCCATAAAGGTCCATACAAATAAATAGAGCTCTAGTACTACTTGGATTGACTTAAATCATATCAATTTACCTCTACACAAGATAGAAAGACGTTTCAGGAAAAATAGAAATCGATCAAGAATAGGAAAAACTTCCATCAATTTCCACAAGTTGAGTTGTGAATTTCCTCCTACCTTATCGAGAAGACAAGAATAAATTCTAAGGTTCCATTCAAGAAACCCTATAATTTAGAAAGAAAAAGTAGTGTGAAAATGGGAAAAATATAATAGCATATTCATATCATTCCTCTTCTCCAAAGTGCGTGCCTATACACGTGTATATTTGGAATATGGATTTTGATGAGTACAACAATATTGTTTATATATACATTTTTTTTTCCATTTTTAGTTTTTACTTTTTATTGGATTAGGAGTATAATTGTAAATTTTTTGTAGTGCATTTATTGAAAATTTATTTTCAATTTTTATAAGATTATAATGTAGTAAGTAAATTTGTGATGGTGTGTTCTGGAATTAAAAGTTGACGTGAATATTAGTTCTAATATTCCTATCATTCTTGGCAGACCTTTTTCTTGCCACAACTAATGCTCTTATAAATTACAAGAATGGTTTAATGAAACTATCTTTTGGGAGTATGATTTTAGAAGTCAACATTTTTCTTATCACTAAGCAACCTAAGGAAGATGATGAGTGTCATCAAACATACATGATTGATGCACTCACTCAGGAAGAGGCACCTGAAACTACTGACTTCGACCCTTTGAACTCCTTCTTTTAATTCTGAAATTTCAGCAGGTTATAATGATGAGGAATATGCTAATATTTGTGCTATTTTTGCAAAATTGCAAGGTTATGAGACATCACCATGGCAGCCTAAGTTCGAAGAATTGCTAGGACTGGATGACAGCAAACATTAAGTATTGAAAGGCCTAAATCAGAGTTGAAACCCCTTCCACAAGACTGAAACATGTGTTTCTTGGATGAGGTTATATCTTTCCTGTAACTATCTCTTCAGAATTGAATGCATCACAAGGAAAACTGTTTTTGAACATTCTGAATTAGCATAAATCTGCATTAGGTTGGACCCTAGCTAACATTAAGGGTATTAATCCTTTAATTTGCTCACATATGGTTCACTTAGAGGAAAGAACCAGCCCTAGAAAAGACCCACAACGTAGGTTAAATCGTACAATGAAAGAAGTGCAAAAAATGAGGTGCTAAAATTGTTAGATATAGGTATCATTTACCTAATTGTAGATAGTAAATGGGTTAGTCCTACACTAGTCCATAAAAAGTCGGGTGTCACAGTGGTAAAAAATGAAGTAGGTGAAATGGTTCCCACAAAAACAGTGACTGGATGGCGCATGTGCATTGATTATATGAAGTTGAATGCTGCCATTCACAAGGACCATTTCCCTCTTCCATTTTTGGACCAAATCCTAGAGAGCGTGGCTGGCCGTTCTTTTTACTGTTTCTTGGATTGCTACTATGGCTACTACCAAATCGAAACAGCATTAGAAGAACATGAAAAGACTATATTAACATGTCCGTTTGGTACTTATGCATTTCGTAAAATGCCATTTGGATTGTGTAACGCTCCTACAACATTTCAAAAATATATGATGAGCATATTTAGTGACATGAAAATTGCATGGAAGTCTTTATTGATGATCTGGTTGTTTTTGGAACTTCTTTTGATGTATGCCTGCTAAATTTGAAGAGAGTTCTAACCTGATGTGAGGAAAGGGGTTAGTTTTGAATTGGGACAAAT
>NC_036251.1:10597379-10605086 GCF_002742605.1 Olea europaea var. sylvestris
ATGTCTTTCCATGCACCTATGTTATCTGTACCTCCTCACATATGAATATAGCCTATAAACGTCTTTTTCTACCTTTATGCTTCTAAGTGTATAGTAGGTATTGAATGTTCATTTGAGAAGAATAGCAAGGAGGAAAGGGATAAGAGTTGATAAGTGTTAAGGTGGATCAACAAAACATAAAAGAGAAGGAAAAGAAGAAGATATGGGAATTTACTGAAAAAAAGAGAGACAAAATTCAAAAGAAAAAATTAAAAAAAAAAAAAGAGAGAGAAAAAGAAAGGAAGGAAAAGGAAGGTTGATTCTAGGGATTGAAAGGTTGAGGAATGCATTGAATAAAGGACATGATCTATTGAAATCTTTATTAAAATGCCTAGCTATACTTGAAAGTCCTTAAATCCTTATGCCCTTCTTTTCATATAGCCCAACCTGACCTTCATCACAACCTTCTGTATTGGCTGTTTTGATCCTAATTAGGATTGTGGTAAAAACTTGATGAATTCTCAATTGATGGTGTGCCTATCATAAGATCAATGTTTGCTTATTGCTTGTCCATAAATACATAAGTCTCCATGTTTTGAGTGTATCTCTTTTTGAGCTCCATAGAGAAAAATCCCGCACTAAACACTTTGATACCCATGAGTTTTGGAGCTGAACCTTTAGCTCGAGACACACTTGATGTTGCATGTTCGGTTTGACGGTAAAATGGTTATGGCTTGACACACACTCACACATTTTGTAAGTATTTTTGATATCCTAATGATCATGACACTGTTAACTTCTTGTAGTGTTGAGAAAATGGCATGAACTGTGATTGAATTGGAGCTTAACAATTTAAATTGTAACATAGACCAATCATTAATTTGTCTTGTTTTTCATTAAATTGTTGAGGACTAACAATAAGCAAGTTGGAGTGTGATAATGACGTAAATTGTTAATTTTTTCATCCATCAATACTTGTACTTTTACGATAAATATACAGTGGAAATTAGAAGAAAAAAGCGAAAAAGGACCAAAGTGAAAGAAAATGAAAGTTTAGGGACCAAATTGCAAATATTTAAAAGATGAAGCAGGAGGCAAAACGAAGATGTGAAGATTTCAAGGCTAATTGGAAGAAGACATGAAGTGTTGGAAGACGAAAAATGAGAAAAGAGATCAAGAATCAAAAAACAAAGTTTATGGTCTGTAATGCAACATGGTGGAAATTCAATGCAGTCGCATGATCACCTCTAGAGAAGTGAATGGCGTGTTTTAACTGAACCATGCGGTTGCACCATATTCTATCATGTGGTCGCATGATTGATTCCGGTGGCGAATCTTCGATTTTCTATGTTAAGTCAAATTCTTATGGAAACACATCTCTTTCATGATATTTAAACCTTGGAGCGTCCCAGAATGAAGATAACACACTTCCATACCTATTTTTCTCTTGTTTTACACAATAATTCCATAAAAAACTAAAGATATCGGTGAAGCTATAAAGGAACTTAATTGGATTTGGAGATTTTAACATCCCTTTATTCATGTAATGTGATTTTCAGAATGAAACAATTCTAGGGTTTAGATTTCCTTTTCATAAATTTGTTTTGAGATTGACTTAACTTTTATCAAGTTTTTCATGGATTCAGTCATGTTTTTTTCCATTGAACGATTGAAATATTTGTTTGAGTTTCAATTTCAATTATTTTTGTTAGTGTGATTAGTTACCTCCTTATGCTTCATATATATGGTTGCTTCTTGAATCTTATTCTAATAAATAAACGTGGGAATGTGTTATAGGAAGCCTAGACTTTAGAATTACTATTGAATTAAATTGGTGTTTAATGCTATATCTTTCAATTAGAGAATTGAGATAAAATCTCTAGTTGAGTAAAAAGAATGAGTGATTGATGTTGATTGATCCAATCTAAGTGATGGAATTCTAATTCCTTACTAAATTCATTCGTTGATATTTAAATTTCACTCCAATCGATAAGTTCTCTTCACACAATTTACGAGAACCCTAAGCTGTTTAATCCTGCAAGTAGCTCCACTATCTCCCTGTGAAATTGACATCCCGAACCTATGCTACAATTACCACGTTATTCTTTTGGCATAATCAACAACAATTATTACTTTCAAGCAACCTGACAAGATCCAAAATATCATTGTCCTTCTTGGATTTTATCTCATTATTCACGACATCAATCTACTTTTGAGGGTTAAAACTTTGTTTGACTCATTAGCAATTAGTTGGATCATCTTCCATGAACCCTTTATCAAACTCATGTTCTTGAAGAAAGACAATATAATCACTTGAAACCACACTTTTTCTTTTTCTAATGGATCGTCCCAATGGAGCTGCTTGAGGTTGTTAAGTTTGCTTTTCAGGAGCAATTTCATGATTTTGAGTGGGGAATTCTTCATCATTGTCTTGGATTGCATCTTGAATAATGTTAGAAAGCTGATCATAGTCAATAACAGTACTTGGAAGAGAAACAAGTTCTTCTTCAAATACAACAATCCTAGTGGACTTATCTTCCCTTTCAAACTCAATATCCTCGAGGAATCTCTCTATCCCAAAAAAGGTTATTATTGAGGGATCATAAAGTTTAAAGCCTTTCAATAGTGTAGCATACCTAACAAAGTAGCAGTTATCGTTCTTGAGTCCAGATTCTTTTCATTTAGCCTATTAGGCCTTGCTTTAGCTGGAGAATCCCAAATGTGTAAATGTCTTATGCTAGGCTTTTTACCTAACCACAGTTCATAATGAATTTTAGCTACAAATTTACTTGGTACCCTATTCAGAATGTATGTTATAGTCTTTAGTGCTTCTCTTTAGAGTGATTCTGGTAAAAAGTAATGATTTATCATACTTCTTATCATGTCCTTAAGTGTTTTATTGCATCTCCCAGTAACATCATTGATGTTAGGTTTGCCTGGCAATGTGTATTGTGAACACTTTCACATTCCTCTAAGAATTTTCCTAAAGGTCTTGGACGTAGTTTACCTTATCCTTCATATCGGCCATAGTATTCACAACGACTATTAGATTTGATAGCCTTAATTTTCTTGTCTAGTTGATTTTCAATTTTAGCTTTGAAAGCATTAAAAATGTCCGATGATTGGGACTTCTCATGAATTAAATACAGGTACCTTTAACGAGAATAATTGTCTATAAACATAACAAAATATTGTTGATCATTCCAAGAAGCTACAGAGAATGGTCAGCAAATATTAGTATGTGTTTGTTCTATAACACCTGAACTCATGTTGGCATCTAATTTCTTTATGTTTGTTTGTTTTCCCTTTACACGTTCAATGTAAACTTTAAAATTTGTTAAATCAAGAGATCAAGATTTTCATCACACATAACTCTCTCATTTCACTATTTGGAGATATGTCCTAAACATTTAAGCCAAAGTATGGCAGAATTCTCATCATTAATTTGCATTTTGTACCACGAGTTGTTGTTTGTAAGGTTTCATTATATGAGAGAATTGTATCCAATAAGTATATATTATCAATCAAAAAACTAGTTATAATAATATTTAAATCTTGAAAGAGACTAACTTTATTATTTTCAAATGAACGACAAAAACTAAATTTATCCAAAGTAGAAATAGAATTAAATTTCGTCTAAATAACGGTACCACATATGTCTCTTCTAAATCCAAAAATAACTAGTTTTAAAAGACAATCTAAAGGTTTCTATTGCCTCCACTGCAACTATTTTGCCATCACCCACATACATGAATCTTTCAGCATCTCTTAGCTTTTGCATCCATAGATAACCTTACACAGACACACTTATGATTAGTACCTCCAGAATCTACCCACCAAATATGATTAGATACTAAAGCTAAATCAACTTAAAAACAACCAAAGTGAGAAGTGTACCCTTTTTTTACATTCCATGTGGCATATTTCGAACATTATTTTGTCATATATCCAATTTTCTTGTAGAGGCAACAGTTAAATTCCTCATCATGTTTCACTTGTTGTTTGGGCTGGTATGTTCCAACTACAGCTTCCTCACCTTTATCTTTTTTTCATTTATTGTCCTAATAGGTAGAAGCTAAGTGAGCACTTTTTATCTTTTCTCGCTTAATTCTTTCTTCTTCATGCATACAATGAGATATGAGCTCATTAAGAGTTCATTTATCATTTTTAGTATTGTAGCTCACTATAAATTGATTATATTGTGCAAGAAGAGAAATGAGTACCAGATGTACGAGCAAGTCATCGGACAGTATTAACTCTAGTGCCTTTAATTTTGAAGCAATATTAGATATTTTCATAACGTACTTTCTTATGTTCCCTTTTCCTTTATACTTCATTGAGACAATGTTAGTCAAAAGCGTGCTTGTCTCTGCCTTTTCATTCTTTGCAAAATATTTTCCAATTTCTTCAATGAACTTCTTAGCATTTTTCTTATCGGATATAGTGCCCCAGAATGCTTCTAAAATGCTGTATTTTATCATCATAAGACTCGTGAGATTAGAAAGCTCCCACCTCTCACGTTCCTTTTTATCATTAGAGGAACTTTGAGCAATGAGAGGTGTAGGCTATTCTTTCCTTAGTGAAAGGTCAAGATCTATGCAGTCGAGAACAATAGAAACCTTCTCTTTCCAAGTTTTGAAGTTTGTGCCGTTAAGCATGGAGATAGAATTAATGTTGTTAATATTAGTATGAGTAGATGAAGTAACTGAATTGACAACAAAGAAAAATAATCTCCTCACAATCCAAAATTATGTTAAGGCATTCAAGAATAATCAAAACAATGGTGGTGGTGGGCCCATTTCAAAATAGTAGCATAATATTAATGTGTAGTCTTTGGACAAAAACATCAATTCTAAGTACAGTTCTCCATGCAAAATAAAATCTTGACAATAAATTCTGTCAAACAATTACCTTCCTTTGGGTCAATTTATTGTTCACATCGTAACTAGACAATCATCACATTTTTTCCTGCACGTATGTTTATTATATGGCCAACATGTTACTTCAATTAATTTATTTTAAGATATAAGACAATTGCGCAAACAAGAAAAAAATTTGTTTGCTCGAAACTTAGCGCTGTGGTGCTAATGGGCAGTACCGAGAGCCAATTTTTTTATTTTCCAAATTTTGGTGCCTAGGCACCAATGAGTGGTGCCAAGTGCTGATTTTTTTGGATTTTTTATTAAAAATTTCATTCTTGAGCGAAAAACCTCAAAATAAATTTTGAAAATTGGTTTTTTTCCTTCTTGAATCCTTAATCAAAACATTCATATAACAAAAGATGATAATGTGAAATCTTAATATTCTGTGGAAAACTAATATATCCATATGGAAAATCTTTTGGGACATTCTGCAGACACATATTGTAGCAAATCCAACCTGTTCTAATGATTTTTCAACATTCGTCTCCAAAATAGTCTCCAAGATACAACGATCGCATCTTGTACTAGGAGCACTCCAAATTACATAGACCAACAAACTTATTTATGTTTTGAACCCTCTTTATATGAAATTTGAATCCAAATAAATGTAGAATTTTGAAATAAATATGAATTAGTATGATAATAAAATTATGAAGTGAATGAATGATTGAATGTGTCTGTATATAGATGTTGAAACAATTTGTCTCAAATGACACAACATATGGAAGAGAAACAACTATTGGAATTAGTCTCCATATTTGAAGAAATACATCTATTGAAAAAATAATAATATCAAAAGTCACAATTTTTTATATAGAAAGACATTTTTTCAGACAAATAATTTCTAAAATATTACATGGTATTCTACATAATTTTCTAATAATTCACATATTTAAGTGACTTAAATTTGGCTTAATTTTCCATTTACCAAATAACAATTTTCACCTAAATAATTAAGAATTGGTCCAAACCAATTTCATATACAAATTTCCAACATGAAGGGCACAACTTTGGAATCGTGGTAATGTGCAGAGATGATAAGAGTAATATTGTGGTTGCCATGTCCAAGAATCCATTGTTTGGTGCATTGATATGCTATCTTTGAGGGCATGAAATTTGCACTGGAGTGAAAGTTCTAGGGGCGGGGCGATGGAGGCTCTCAAGGTTGGGGTTCAACCTTTATAAAACTTCTTAGCTCTTTTCCAGGTCTATCATTTGTGCCTATTAGATGGGACTTAATTAATGTTGCCCACGCTCGGGCTAAATATGCATTTGGCCCCTAGCTTAAAAAGTTAACAAATAATATAATTCGAAACCAATAATTAATTTTAATCACACTTTTTATGAGACTTACTAATTTTTAATAACTTATTTTATTAACTTTTCTCAAAATCTATTTACCAAAGAAGGACTCAAGGCTTAATAATTGTAGTAATGTAGTCTGTAATCTTCTGCTCGGGAATAAAAGTACTCTGGAATGGGGATATAATATATAGTACATGTTTTAGTTGATTTCCGAAGGTCTTCGCAACCACCTTATATATTACATTCAATAGAATTATCGATCTGTATTCAATGATGCTTCTGGCACATTTGACTTTTGGGATTAGCACTGAGTAAGTGTTGTTAATTGATTTAAGATACCCGTCACCATTTAGAATATCCAAGCAGAGTTTTGTAACATTAAGATCGACAATTTCCCAATTCAATTTATAGAATGCTTTATAGAATTCGTAGGGGCAGTACGGTTAAATCCACCAATGGCTATCAAGCTTTATAATTAGTGTCATCATGGTCATCCAATTTAATTTTATTTCACCATAGCTACCTAACTTTATATTTAGTATCACCATGATAATTCAATTTGATTTTATTTCATTATGACTACTCAATTTCATATAACGTTTCACCACGATTACCTTTTTTTCATTAATTTTAAAAGGGTAAAATGACAACTTTGAATTATATATATATATGTATGTATGTATGTATATGTATGTATGTATGTATGTATGTATACATGTATGTATGTATGTATGTATGTATACATGTATGTATGTATGTATATATGTATATATATAATTTAAAAAAAAAAAGATAAATTAAAAACTATTTAAAAAAAAAATTTAAAATAAAAACACTTTCATTTTTGTTTTATTTTTTCAAATTTATTTTATATATATAATGCAAAGTTACAATTTTACTCCTTTAAAATTAGTGAAAATTGTGAAAAGATGTTGGGTGGCTATGTTGATATGTCATATGAAATTGGATGATCATAGTGAAATAAAATTAAATTGGATGACCATTGTGAAACAAAATCAAATTGGGTGATCATAATGACACTATGCATAAAATTTGGTAATGATTGGTGGATTAACCTATGGGCAGGTTGCCTAGAAAAGCCTCATATGAAAGAGTGCATCCCAAACCTTCGAATCTAAGAATGGTTCTACTAAGATGATCAGCGAATAGGGATGGAGTCCAGTAATCTAAAAGCCCAAAGAGCTGGTGGCCATAATCGGTTGTAAAGAGGTAAACGGGTCAAAGAAAAATTCAGAGACCACTCCGGCTATGTCTTGACCATTTTCATGCCAGGCACCATCTCCATCAACCAATCTCATTATCTAATTTTTTTGCCCTCCTACCAACTGCCTTTCTATGCAACAATTGTCTAATAGAGTCAGCTACCCAAGTGAACGGATCATTGATTATTTCCCTTCCTCTAATGAGCTGTGCTTGACTTCTAGGTTGCCATTTGGCGCCCCTATGGGGGGGGGGGGGGGGGGGGGGGGGGGGCCCCTTT
>NC_036251.1:10605990-10622205 GCF_002742605.1 Olea europaea var. sylvestris
TTTTTTGTTTCTAGTCCCCCCATAAGTTGAAATTTGCCTTGAAAGCTAGCTTATGGCTCGGTTCATAAACAAGTAAAGCCGAACTGGGTTTGATAGTAGCCATAACTCTTATTTTCAACAGGATAAATCATTAAAAATGAATAATTTATTATGTAACAAGAGATCTCAAATAAAGAATAGTATAATATATCACTATATATAAATAGTATAATTCTCAGTGTCCATCCAAAAATAAATAAAAAATAAAATAGTATTCATACAAAACTCAGTTTGTATGATGTACGATCTCAACGAATCGTAAGGAGCCGATGGAGAACCATGGGCAAATAATCTAGTTCTTGATGAGGACCAAGAGAGACAAAACCAAAGAAGAACCCACAACAGCGGCAGAAACCGGCAAGGTGTATCCTGCACCGTGGTCCGGCGCCGGGGCAGGCGACGGAGACATTCCGAACTCATCCTGAGCCATTGCAGCAGAACAAATTGCCATCACGGCTACGAACATGAACACAGCCCTCAACATTGTCATTTCCATATGTATTTCAAAAAACAGAACAATTGAGAGAAATTAGAAAAGAATAGTTCAAGAAAATTGTGTTCGTTTTCTTGGTCCTTGAGTTGGGTTTATATATTGCATTTAAAGCCGTGTGGGGTCCCAAAAAACAATGACAGCTAGTGACTAGGGACACGACACGCAGCGGCGCCGCCATGGTAGGTTGGCTGCGACACGTTTCTTGGGTTGGCGAGGCGAGGCAAGGCTGTTAACCTAACTTTCTTAGTCTCCAAGGGAAGCCTCTATAAGTCGGTATGTACGATAACTCAGTCAAGGTGGACTTCGATTATTAGCAAATTAAACTCTTTTAAGTTATTTTAGTCTTCCTTGTGACAATACTTAACTCATATTTTAAGAGAATCTTGTCGAATAAAGTGAATCAAATACTCTTTACAATACAAAACTATCCATCTCCTAGCCATAATTATTAAGTATTAAAATATCTCAAGAAAATATGATTTTAAATAATTAGTTTCTATGAATATATCAACAACAAATCTATGGTCTGTTTGGGAGCGATTTTTTCTCCCAAAAAATTGATTTTGAACCTTTATTTCACTATTTCAGCCGTCATATTTGACTTCTTCTCTTATAGATAGATCCCACTTTTCTCTTAACGGTCAAAAAATCAATTCTCAAAATCACTCCCAAATAGGCTCCTAATATTTATAAAGTGCTTGTTTGAATTTTCTTGACCTTAAAAAATGGTCCAACGGAATTCCGACCATCTCCCCTCCACGTAGGTGTCATTTACGCACTCGAACATTCCCATTAGGAAGCAAAGGCCGCTGGCCGAAAACAAGTCTAACGATCGTTTGCACTCCGATAATCAAATCAATAACCAAATAAGAGATAATATAAATGCAAGAGAAGGAAATGAGATTTAGTTAGGGTTAGAGTGACATACCATGATTGTGAATGGACTCGCAAATATGTAGGAGGCAAATGGGCCAAGTGAGCTAGTGGGCTGGACCCAAGCCTAGGTTGCTTGATTAATTGGCCCAATCCAATTAAACAATCGATGTCGAGTTAGTCAATGTAGGACCCTTCCTTCACGAGCATGCAATATAATAAATAGATATAACATATTGTGATATCAGTATCTTAATGTCCTTATATTATTATTACAAGCATATACATTATATTATTGTTGCAAAATACACGTCATATCATTGTTTTGGCTAGAATTAGTCCCAACGATATCCATTTCTATTATGAAAATTGAAATTTATCATATTCAAAGTAAAGAAAGGAATAAGGCTAATTGGCACAGAACGTCCCCACCTTTCAAATTTATTGTGAAAAGCATCCATACCTTTTATTTTTTGACATTTTTGCCCTTACCTTCCCCTTCCTTTGCGCAGAAGGTCCTTTTTATCAATTTTGGACAATTTTACCCTTCATTCAAATAAAACAAAAAGAAAAGAAAAAGAACTAATTGCAACTATAGTCCCAAAATTTTCAAAAAATTACAAATCAATCACAATTTTCAAATAACTAGTACCAACACTTTTTTCTTCTATTTTTTAAGTTTTTTCATTTTCATTGGCTATGATTCAAAAATTGTGAAATGATAAAAGTAAAAGCAATATTCATATCAAACTTTTGTAACTTCAAAGCTATCTTCACTTCGTGATGGAGCCATGGCCTTTTCAATCTAATTCTAATACAAATTCCCCGCAAAATTTCCAACTCAATGGCCAGCTATGGTGGCTGGAAGAAACATGAAATCAGTGGTGAAGACAGCTACAACGACAAAATAAAGACACTAACATTTTAAGGGCTCGCAATTGGGAATGATTCAACAATGCAACTTTTGAATCAATTTGCTTGTGAATTAGATAAAATGAACAAAATTCAACATTGAAAGCCAGCAGAATACCAGAAAGAGAGAGAGAGAGAGAATCAGATAGGGTTTGGTGATCTAGCCATCCTGGAAATATCCTTTTTTTTTTTCAATAAATATATGTAGATTTGAACTGCGTAAAGTTCACATTCCAAAAACTCCAGTAAATTAATAGTATAAGTTTTCACTCCACATTCAACAAGTCAATATCATTTATTTCCTCAACAAAACCAACTACACAAGTTTGACGATTCCAACACAGAACCAGAATAGAAAATCAGAAAATTAAAACCACACCCCAGGTAATATCAACCTTTCTAATCACATTCAGTGTGTTGAGTCTGTGAAGAATCGAATTCAAAGTCGTTCTAGTGCTTTCCGGTGGGCCCATGTCTCGATGGTGAGATCAAACTTGGCATTGAGACCTGCTCCAAGGATAACGATTGTGAGGAAGCCGATGACATGGTAGGACAACTCCCAGTCCTCCCACTTTCAAGATTGTCCTGGCGACGGTGGTGAATAGGTATCCCTTGGGGCATTCCTCATGACCCGACTTGCCTACCAGTGAGTCTTTGGATCTAAATTCCACACCCATCTCGGAAGTGGGAATATCCTCATTATACATTATATAGGAACAGGGCCGGTCCTGTGATTGTCAGGGCCCGAGGCGAAGTTTCTAAATTAGGCCCCCAAAAAAATTGACCTTGTTAGCCACTGCCTGCTGATTGTGGCGAAGAACAAAGAAGAGGAGAAGACGGGCACAAAAGAGAAGGAAAAAGAGAAAAACCCCAATTCAAAAGAAAAAAAAAAAAAAAATAAATAAATAAAAAAAAAGTTTGAGGGGATATGCTAGGATATTCATGGGTTTTACAAATTGTGAATAATTTGAAATTTTTTGAAAATTTTGGGACTACAGTTGGAATTAATTTTTATTTTTTATTTTTTATTTTTTTTGTTTTATTTGAATGGAGGGTAAAATCGTCCAGAACTAATGAAAATGACCTTATGTGCAAAGAAATGTGGAAGGTACGGGCAAAAATGTCAAATAAAAGATATGGACGTTTTCCACAATAAACTTAAAAGATGTGGACGTTTTGTACCAATTACCCAAAGGAATAACAACGAATATGCTTATTCCAATCATTTATACATCCGTTGTATAAATTTATTCCATTTATAGAAATATTAGTCTTGTGGAAGTATGTGCACTTCCATATTATAAGAAATATTGCAATCTCATCATCACAACATGAATTGCCACTACCACAATGAAATTAAACAATGGCCGAAACTTGCACCTTGAACCTCCCAAACTAATAGCAATAACCAACACAAATGAAAGATGGTCACTCACATGTTCCCGAAACCCATTGTTAAATAGGTAAAGAAGGAAGAAATTAAAGTTGGTTTGGCAGCCTTCTTCCACTAATGGCCACTGGGGTAAGCACAACCATTTATACAGAGAAATATTCACATGAGGTAAAACAAGACCAAAGTTAGTCATTAATTTGAATATCGAGTCTATTTCATTTTAACAAACCCAATTTAGAGAATATTTTACTATCATTATTCTCTCCAAAGTAAGCATCTATTCACATGCTATTCGCCATATTTCAAAAAAAGGAATAGATACAATGCTTTAAAAATTAAACTGCCTTGGCATGACAAAAGAACTCAAGCCCTTTCATAATTAAATCTTTAAAACAAACTGAATTCTTAGAATTTAATCGACAGGTGAACAAATAAGACTTAATCAAAATAACGCCCAATGGAGCATAACCGTTAAAATGGTACGAACAGTAAATAATTAATGCAATAACATATTTAAATCTCGCACATACCATTCTATAGTCAGACATATAAAACAGATTTTATATGTTACCAAGCCATATAATCAAATCATGTAACTTATTTAACATAATATAAAATGCACAAAAATTATCGTTTTAAAATTGTTGGAAAAATAGACATGCATAAATTATATTCAAATAGCATACATTTTATATGCATAAATTCGGACATAATTTTTAATTTCTAAAATCGAATACGTAAAGCAGAAATGAGAAATGCATGTATATGAATTTGGTCGATACAAGAGTTCGACTCTTTTTCCTTAAGAGGATAATGCTACACACGAGTGCTAACGATTTTCCATCATTTGTCTCCCAGGATACAACGATCGCATCTTGTACTAGGAGCACTCCAAATTACGTAGACCAATGAACCTATTTATATTTTGAACACTCTTTATATGAAACTTGACTCTAAATAAATGCAGAATTTTGAAAGGAATATGTATTAGTATGATAATGTAATCATGAAGTGAATGAACGAATAAAAACAAACACATTGGATCCATATACAGATGTTGAAAAGATTGTCGCAAATGACACAACCTATGGATGAGACGTAACTATTGAAATTAGTCTCTATATTTGAAGAGATACATTTATTGAAAAATAATAACGTCAAAAGTCGCAATCTTTCATATAGAAAGATACATTTTCAACAAAACAATTCACTTATTTAAGTGACTTAAATTTGACTTAATTTTTCATTTACCAAATAACAATTTTCACTTAACTAAATAAGAATTGGTTAAAACCAATTTCATATCCAAAATTCCAACAAGAAGGACACAACTTCTTTGGAATCGCGGCAATGTGCAGCAACCAAAAATCGAAGTCTTCATATGCCTTCACCCTATTCGATATTGTATTATAAAACTTTGCGGCTCTTTTTCAGGTCTATCGTTAGTGCCTATTAGATGGGATTTAATTAATGTTGCCCACACTCGGGCTAAATATACATTTGGCCCCTAGCTTAAAAAGTGAAAAAATAATATAAGTAAAAATTAATAATTAATTTTAATTACACGTTTTATGGGACTTGCTAATTTTTAATAACTTATTTTATTAACTTTCTCAAAATTTATTAAAAATTTAATTTTTATGTATACCAAAGAGGGCTCGGGGATTAATAATTGTAATAATGTTGTCTGTTATCTGCTGCTTGGGAACAAAGGTACTTTGTAACGGGGTTATAATATCCGGTACATGTTTTAGTCGATTTCCTAAGGTCTTCGCAACTGCCTTGTATATTACATTGAATAGAATTATCGTTTTGTATTCAATGATGCTTCTCGCACATTTAACTTTTAGGATTAGCACCAATGAAGTGTTATTAGCTGATTTAAGATACATGTCACCATTCAGAACGTCCAAGCAGAGTTTTGTAACATTAAGATCAACAATTTCCCAATTCCATTTATAGAATGTTTTATAAAATTCGTACAAGCAGGGGTTAAATTCATCAACGACTATCAATTTTCATACTTAGTGTCACAATGGTCAATCAATTTGATTTTGTTTTACCATCACTACCCAATTTTATACTTAGTGTCACCATGATCACTCAATTTGATTTTATTTCATTATGACTACTCAATTTCATATAACATTTCACCAAGATCATAGACACCCGGCGTCTTTTCACTAATTTTAAAGGGAAAAACGACAACTTTTAATTATATGTATTATAAAATTAAAAGTAAAATAAAACTTATTTTTAAAAAAATTACTTAGAAAAAAAATAAAATAAAAAGTTATTTAAAAAAGGTCACTTAGAAAAATAAAATAAAATAAAAACTTATTTAAAAATGTTTTTAAAATGAAAACACTTTTAAATTATTTTTTTCGAATTTATTTTATATATAAAATGCAAAGTTGCAATTTTACTCCTTTAAAATTAGTGAAAATTGTGAAAAGAAGATTGCAAAGATGGAATTGAATTACCTAGAAAACGAATTTTAGGGAATTGAATTGCCTAAAATTGTTTTCCTGAGTATTGTAAATTATTGTGTTTGATTGGTATAATTTTTCACGTGAAAAATGTTGAAATAAAAGTGTTTTTTAGTATTCGTTTGGTTTTGTTTTATATGAAAATTATCAACTAAAGGAATATATTTTACTGATATTGGGGGATAAAATTTGTTTCTATTGCCAATACAAAAAAAAAACAAAAATTTCAAGAAAATCATCTATCTCTTGGTGTTCGTTTGGCTTTGTTTTACATGGAAATTGCCACTTAAAGGGAAATATTTTTTTTACAATAATTCTTAGAATTTGTTTTCCATTGCCAACAAAAAAAATAATAATAATAATAATACTATAGTAGGTAGGAAAACCAATTTCCCACTATATATGGTGAGAATTGGTTTTCCCTAAAAATCAAGAAAAGTCCAAACTTCAAGGAAATCAAGAATTCAAATTCCATGAAAAAAAATGTATCAAACACCTAAAGTTGGAAAACTCAAATCCAATTCCAATTCCAATTCCAATTCCATCTTCCAATTCCTATTCCTATTTCACCCTATCAAACACGTCAAGTATAAAATTCAGTGATCATAGGTGAATTTAACCTATGGACAGGTTGCCTTGAAAAACCTCATATGAAAGAGTGCATCCCAAACCTTTGAATCTGAGAATGGTTCTACTAAGTCGCTAAGATGATCTGCGAATAGGGATAGAGTCCACTAACCTAGGTGAACAACTCAAAGAAAAATTCAAAGACCACTCAGGCTGTATGTCGACCATTCTCATGCCAGACACCATCCCCATCAACCAATCTCATTATCTAATTTTTTTTGCCTTCCTACCGACTGCCTTTCTATGCAACAATTGTCTAATAGAGTCAGCTACCCGAGTCAACGGATCATTGATTATTTCCCTTCCTCTGATAACCATATTGCTCGAACTTGTAGCAACATTATATTTTTTGTACACCTTGTTAATACCAAGAGGAAAAATAGCATAGAGAAAATTTCAAGGGATGAAATCTGAGCAAAACGAAAGAGTATGGCTAGTCCCCTAATTTTATTCAATAAAAATACTTGTATCAAATCATCCATGTCTTGTGCACAATTTTTTTAATGCCATCATCTTCATACATATTTTCTCCCAAACTCATCACCTTCCAAGGGGTCGAACCACCACCAAATGTCCCTTTTTCTTTTAGAACTTCATAAAATGCAATCGTCCATCTATCCTCATATTTGTTTATACTTCACCAATGCAACCACTACCAATGACATCTCCAATTAGTGAGCAAGTTACGTAAGAGAAAAACATTATCAAGTGAATTGCAAAGGCCTCAGGAGGTCAATTATCTCAAGTCTTATTACGACCAGTTCTCAGAATTTTGACGTCCTAAGGGACTCATAATTATGAGACCCTTAAAACATAAAAAAATTTTACAAACATAAAAATACTTAAATATTTAAATAAATCATATATTTACATTTTAAACAAAGACTTGATACAATTCAAAAGCTAAAGTAACAAATTCAAATTATTTTCGATGAATCAAACTATGGACATTATGGACTCATGAAAAAATTATTTTCGATAAATCAAATTCAAGTTATAACTTGTTAAAGTAAGCTATTGGATGTGTAATATTGCTTTCCAAATTAAATCATATTCCATAATAATATTGGACTCATTTCCTAGATGTAATTAATCATGTATATTAAAGTCAAGAAAATTTTATTTTTGATAAGATCAATCTACCAGAAAATTTATTTTTAAATAAATTTTTAATTAATCCATCTTTTAAATTTATACTAATTTAAAAGGATTTTTACCATGGTTTTCATTTAGAGACCCCATTAGATGTGAGGCCTTAAGCCATTGCCTAGTTGTCTTCAGCTTAGTGCCGGCCTTGAGTCTTTTGATCTCTTCCTGATCTGTAAATTATATCGATAAAGTTTAGACAAGTTACATTCAACTTTAAAAACGATCAAAATTTTTTTTGTTTCTAGTCGCCCAAAGGATCCATTGTACGATAAGTTGGCATTTGCCTAAGGCGGCAATCTAGTCCATGGCACGGTTCGTAAACAGGTCAAGCCGAACTGGATTCGATAGTAGCCATAATTCTTATTTCCAACAGGATAAATCATTAAAAATGAATAATTTATTATGCAACAAGAACTCTCAAATAAAGAATAGTATAATGTATCACTATATATAAATAGTATAATTCTCAGTGTCCAACCAAAAAGTAAAAATAAAAAATAGTATTCATACAAAACTCAGTTTGTGTGATGTACGATCTCCACGAATCATAAGGGAACCGATGAAGAAACAAGGATAAATAATCTAGTTCTTGATGAGGACCAAGAGAGACAAAACCAACGAAGAACCCACAACAGCGGCAGAAACCGGCAAGGTGTATCCTGCACCGTGGTCCGGCGTCGGGGCAGGCGACGGAGACATTCCGAACTCATCCTGAGCCATTGCAGCAGAACAAATTGCCATCACGGCTACGAACATGGACACAGCCCTCAACATTGTCATTTCCATGTGTATTTGAAAAAACAGAACAATTGAGAGAAATTAGAAAATAATAGTACAAGAAAATTGTGTGCGTTTTCTTGGTCCTTGAGTTGGGTTTATATACTGCATTTAAAGCCGTGTGGGGTCCCAAAAAACATGGACAGCTAGTGACTGGGGCCACGACACGCAGCGCCGCCGCCATGGTAGGTTGGCTGCGACACGTTTCTTGGGTTGGCGAGGCGAGGCAAGGCTGTTAACCTAACTTTCTTAGTCTCCAAGGGAAGCCTCTAAAAGTCGGTATGTACAATAATTCAATCAAGGTGGACTTCGATTATTAGCAAATTAAACTCTATAAGTTATTTTAGTCTTCCTTTTTACAATACTTTACTCATATTTTAAGAGAATCTTGTCGAATAAAGTGAATCAAATACCCTTTACAAAACTATCCATCTCCTAGCCATAATTATTAAGTATTAAAATATCTCAAGAAATATGATTTTAAATTAGTTTCTATGAATATATCAACAACAAATCTAATATTTATAAAGTGCTTGTTTGAATTTTCTCGACCTTAAAAAATGGCCCAACAGAATTCCGACCATCTCCCCTCCATGTAAGCGTCATTTACGCACTCGAACATGCCATTAGGAAGTAAAGACTGTTGGCCAAAAATAGGTCTAACGATTATTTGCACTCCGATAATCAAATCAATGACCAAATAAGAGATACTATGAATGCAAGAAAAGGAAATGAGATTTAGTTAAGGTTAGAGTGACATACCATGACTGTGAATGGACTCGCAAATATGTAGGTGGCAAATGGGCCAAGTGAGCTAGTGGACTGGACCCAAGCCTAGGTCCAAAAAGAGGTTGCTTGATTAATTGGCCCAATCCAATTAAATAATCAACGTCGAGTTAGTCAATGTGGGACCTTTCCTTCACGTGCACGCAACATAATATATAGATATAACATATTGTGATACTAGTATCTTATAATGTCCTTATATTATTACTACAAGCATATACATTATATTATTGTTGCAAAATACACGTCATATCACTATTAGAATGTCATGACACTATTTTCATTATAGTTAGTACATATGCCACGTTACTTACACAATCATTTTATTATGGACATCATGTTACTCGCTTCCTATTAGCAATATTTTTTACTTTAGGTTGTGCAAGCATATGATTTACTTTGATACATGATAAGCTCTCTGCATATTATCATCATGAGTATGTAGAGAGGGTAAATGGACCTCAATTTATTATATATATGTATAGTGGAGATCTTATATTGCAATACAGGTTGGTTTAATCCATATTGTAGAGAAGAAGCTATCTAAATTTTGATAAATCGTAGCAGCTTATATTCTTGAGACAATTCGTGAGTTCTCACCTATTTAAGATTGATGCATATTTTTTACGTGATTCGTAAGGGCTCACTTATTGGAGCTATTTATATTTCGAAGCAATCTGTAAGATCTCGTCTACTTGACAACTTATATTTCAAGTTCAACCCTCATATAATTATATGATTCAACTGGAAGGACTATTCTTATATCTATAAATTACATGGCATGTACGTGATGAATGGAGTCATACATTGGCCGACTTAAGATCAATTATTTAATTGAATTGGCCCAATTAATCAAACAATCTATTTGGGCCTAGGCTTAGGTCCCTTAGACCATTTACCTCCTATATATATGTGAGTCCATTCACAATCAATATATGTCACTCTAGCTCTAGTCAAATCTCCTCTCCTTAACTTGCACTCATATTATCTCTTGTTTGTTCGTTGACTTGGCATCGAAGTACAAATGGTCATTGGACATTTTTTTGGCCGACGACCTTTACCTGCTAATGGAGTGTTCGAGTGTGCAGGTGACATCTACATGGAAGGGAAGTGACAGAGATTCTGTTGGCATATTTCTTGAAGTTAACAAATTTCGTTATAATTATTGAAATAAAAATGAGTAATTGATCTCATGAAACATGTGCATAATTAAGTGGGTAGTGGTTGAATAGACCATTGATGACATTACACATCAATTAATGATGAATAAGTTGATGATATATCTTAAAAATTAAATAATTCACCAATTAATTGATGTAGCATGTCATGTGCTTGTGTAAGCTCCTTTACTTAAAAGATCATTTCTCGTAATTATAAATTCGTGGTAAACTTTAACTTCAAATTATAAAGAGATTATAATAAAACACAAACAGATACGGATGATAATTCCTACCCGATAGAATGGGAGAAGGTTAAATTCATAGGTTTTGTTCTTGTTACAAATTAAACTACTGAGATCACAATTCCATGAAAAATATAGGTTTAAAACTCAATCATTTAAGTAGATTTTCTTCTTTTTCCTCCCCTCTCTTATTTTTGTTAAAATTTACGGCAGAAATTTCAAATCATTCAAACTATGTAGTGCAACCCTGAAACTTTAAATCGTAGCAGTTTCATCGAAAACATATTTACGGGGGTGTCCTCAACTCAGAGTTTAGTAGATTTGTTAATATTTATAAATTCTCATGGATTGTATGGAATTTGATAGATTTCATAAGATTTGAATGAATTTCTATTTTGTAGATTTTCATGGATTTTTATAGATTTTAATGGATTTTATAGATTCTCATCGATTTGGGTAAAATTTATGGTAAAATAGATTTCAATGAATGTGTATGTCATTGTAACTATATTTCGTAACTCTTAATTACTTACACATGGAAAAAAATTTGTAGTATATTCAATAAGAAAAATCCAGAATTAACATGTCAGAATAAAAAATCAATTGACGACCATTGGTGAAATTAACAAGTCAGAATATGTGGGAAATTAATGGCCATCGGTGAAACTAACAAATCAGAAAATTGATAAATTCAGTAAAAATTGATCTGTTCATGGTAGAGAGATGCGAGATAGGGAGGAGAAGAAGAAGAAGAAGAAAAAGAAAAACCTTTTCACCAGAGAGGGAGAGGGCGACAAATCTGCAGGCGAGAAAAGTCTTGAAATTTGTGGGGTTGGGATATAATTGTTACATATTTTTGGTATTTATACTTTTGGCTTGAAATCTTTTAAAATCTACCAAAATCTATCTAATTAATGAAATCATCTTAAATCAAGTAGTTATTGAGGACACGTAAATTTCTAATTTACCTATTAAAATCTAAGTTGAGGACACTTAAATTTATAAATATTTCTAAAAGTTTAGGTTGAGGACACCTACATTTTAATGAATTATATTTAAATCTGAATTGAGGACACCTCAATTTATATGATGTTTTAAAATCCATGGACTATTTCCATCCAAAATGTCATCATTTGACCTATTTTCTTTACAGTTATGGTGGTGACTATTGTGATGGGTGGTAGTGGAAATGATGATTATTTTCATTATTTTCTTATTTTCAGCTTCTCTTTTTTCAATTATTATTCTAAATAATTAAATATTAAAGATTTTTGTCTCTTATTAAAATGGTTAAATGCAAGTCAATTGGTCAACTAATGTGTATCTAGATGAAAAATATCCAGAGGTCCTTCTATCGCATATTTTCAAAAGATTGTGATTTAACTGTTATGATTTAGAGATTTGAGACTGTATTGCATATTTTTAAAAGGTTGAGGATCTATACAGCAACTTTCCCTTTAAATAATATTAATATATCTTAAAATTGAGGCCTCACACTTGAAAAGTCAAATCGTCCTCACATACTTCAATCAACAATGCTATTCGAACAGATTCCTTTGCACAGATGTTGAACAGGTAATAAAAAATTAATAATGAACACATCAATGAACAGTAGAAATTGTTTGAAAAACGGGACAAATTTGGCAGACCATAGCAGTGTGTCACGGAGACACTTTCTCCGTGACACACTGCCCCACACTCTCCGTGACAGTGTGTCATGGAGAGAGTGTCTCCGTGACACTCTGCTCCGGAGCAGTGTGTCACGGAGACACTTACACACTTTTTTTTCATTTTTTTCTATTTTATTGTTGTTCGAGGATGTGGTTTTGTAAACAAAAATAAAAATATAATTTACGATCAATTGTATACTTTTTTAAGTTCGTCTTCTATATTGGGTGTGTCCCTTGAAATGAAAAACATATCTGTTGGAAGTAAATGTCAAAATGAACAGATGTACCTATTCAAAAACTTTTGAAAATAAAATTCTCTTTCGGGGGCGTTGCCCCCGAGCCCCACGGGGGACGCTGCCCCCTCGACCCCGGGACCTGACCGGGCAGGTCGATCCCCATTGCGCAGCGGCAAACACTAGTCAGGGCGGCAAATCATTGAGAAGTTTTGAAATGTTTATAGATAGTTTGGTGTAAAATTTCAGCTTGCAGGTTGCAATGCATATAATCCTGAGAATTTTTTATCTTTCAGTTTCTACTTCTTTCTATTTAGGCGTTTTCAAAATGCGCGGGACAGTCCATGCATCTATTGCTCAAATCATTAACTAACACGTTCAACACAAATGTACAGTTATACAAAATGTAAGCAAAACACAGGTCTTGAGATTTGTTCACTTAAAATCACGCAAGTTTCTTATCAAACCAATTCTTATTTCTACAGGCACGAAATAGCAAGTTTTGATTCTGCATATTATTCTACCTGGCCAAAACCAAATAGTCCACTATGGACATGCATAAAATTTTTCCTCAATTGATAAAACTTAAGAGGCAAAAGATTTTCTTTCTGAATTTTTCATGCTAATGTTGGGACGCCTGAAGTTCTTGTGTACCAACTGGAGTAGCACTCTGACTCGAATTTGGTCTCTTTCCTTTGCTCGATGTTGATGTTGCCTGCATATCAAAGCGAGCGTATGAGGAATTGTTGCAACAATCTGGCAGAATATGAATTATAATATTTTAAATTACCTTTACTTTCTTCGAACTCGACTCCAACGGGCTTTTACTTCGAAGTTTCTTTGGTGCACCCTTTCTTCTCGACACGAGAGGGTCCCGTACGCTCCCGCTCAAGGTATTCTGCGATACATTACACTGGGGGCCTAATTGTACCGTATGATGTGCGAGGACATTAGTGCTTGTACTCGTCCGTGTCAACGTAAGAACTGTACACTGCGATTCTATCCAGTCCATTATGGCGCGAGTCTGCCCGTCATCATCAGCAGCAAGATCTGCCAACCCAGCAAAAGACTGACACATACTATCATATCTCAACTGACTAGGTGTACTAACCAACCCAGCGTAGTTCACAGCCACCCTCGTGTGTGTTCTACTAACATCTCTTCTCCATCGTCTCAGTATGTACCTCTCCGGTATTGATGTATGCAATTACGGATCAACACCGATATCGCATGCCTACAAATTATACCCCTAAACTCGAACAAGTGACAGCTGCAAATGAATTGACAATTCTCCTTTTGAAATGACACAAAAAATATTTTTTTCTTCATTCGCTCGCCGCATGCCACAACTTCGCAGACCTCGCACATTATCCCAAAACTATTTTCTGAAGTAGATATGAGGTCACAATACATCTTCCCTATAAACTCCTCCTGAACCTCCTTGAATTTTGAGATGGTATAAACAGATTGAAATTGTTTTGTCCATTTCAAACATACTTACGCATGGTAGCATTTGTGAATATGATTTGAAATCAGCTTGAAATTCCTTTTCAACCTTATTCCTTAGTGCTCGCTCATATTGTTCTACAAACTGTTTCAATGAAGTCTTTGAGTGTACATATCCGTCAAAGAACGCATTCATACTCTCACTTCTTTGCGTTGTTGACATCCCTGCCCAAAAAGTGGTTTTCAGAAAGCAAGGAACCCAACGCTTTCTGTTCTCGTATAGTCCAGATAACCAATCATTTTCATGCAATCCAAACTTATTAATTATTGCGATCCAACCTTCTTCAAACTCTTCAACGAACTGGGAATCATACACCAATCCATGTATATCAGAAAATATAGAACCCTTATCAATATGGTACCCAAACTTCTCTGGCAACTTTTTCAAAATGTTCCATAAACACCACCTATGGTTTGTATTTGGAAAAACAATTTGAATTGCATTTTGCATGGCTCTATCCTGATCAGTGATTATTCCATGGGGAGCTACACTGTGCATGCACTGAAGCCATGACCTGAATAGCCACACAAAACTATTTGTGTCCTCGTTCGAAAGCAAACCACAACCAAGCAGTGTTGATTGTCCATGGTGATTGACGCCAACGAAAGGAGCAAAAGGCATATCATACTTATTTGTAAGATACGTTGTATCAAACGTGACCACATCGCCGAATTCCTTGTATGCCTGCCTACACCTATTATCTGCCCAAAATATGTTCCTCAACCGCGATTCATCATCCAAATCAATACTAAAATAAAACCCCGAGCAATGTGCTTGCATATTTGAAAAATATGCTTGTATTGCGGCGGCATCTCCTTCTCCGAGTCTCAACCGTCTCACTTGTTCGATGTAGTTCCGACAATCCTTTTCCACACAAGTCATATTTTCGTATCCGCCCGCCTCAACAACTGCGGAATTATAACTTTTGTGCAACGGAATTCCCACCACATCGTTCACTTCAAGCCTCCGCTTAACCTGTGCACTCAGTTCTCTATTGCATGGAAACAACTTGGATTTCGATGGGCTTGTTCCATGATTGTGGTCGAGGTGGACTGCATTAATTCTCCAAGATCCATGATCATCTGAAGATGCGCTTATCCGGGCCTTACAATTGGTTTGAATTGTTGGTTGCGGCCTTACAGATCCGGTAGCAGTACTTGGCCTTCGACCTTCACGGCCACAAGTATATGTCACAAATCTCAAAACTCCACCGGACCCTTTTTTTGAATTCCTTTTTTTTACGGGAAAACCTACGCTGTATGCATATTCTTTGTACAATTCAAACATTTCATTTTCACTGCTAAATGTCATTCCGACCTTAGGTACAACGATACCATCATCTCCTAACATTTCATCTTCCACTATGTTCCTGTTCTCCGCAACGATCTCATCCTCAGTTTCCAACAAAAAATCATCAATGCCACCTTCCATATTATTTCCTGCGTCCAGAAATGAAGCAAAAATTGTATCGTCATTATTATGCATAAAGATTGAACATTCTAAGTAAATTGTAAAATAAATATAGTTTATTGGTAAAATTTCAAAGATCTAAGGTTCTCACTGCTATCAACAGACTGAATAAGCTAAAGAGAACTAAAGTAAAAACCATGATTTTAACTTCCAGGTTACAAGCTTCTCGTTACCTTTAGAGTTTCACAACCTAAAGAACTAAAGTAAAAACCATGAAATCCAAATTGTTCGAACAGCATTATTGTAATAACAATAACCAATGCAGGACATGTTTTTCATCCCCATTACAGAGTTTTCCTTTTCTTTAACACTGGACGAAATGCCATTTTACGCTTGCAGGGCAGTTCATGGTTTATCATCCCCATTACAAATTTTTCGTTTATTTTAATGTTGCA
>NC_036251.1:10622838-10640552 GCF_002742605.1 Olea europaea var. sylvestris
CCCCACGCAATCTATTACATTCACTCAATACAAGGATCTCCAACAATTTTGTTTACCATAGCTTGGTCGAGGCGATGGATCCTTGGTGGTTCCATGGTATGGGCTCTTCGATCTCTGGCAACCAATGACGAAAGAGATGCATCGAACAATGCTACTGGCATCAAGGGCTACTAAGATTTCTTAGTAGCGTCGTCGAGCAATGCTAATTCCAACTCTAAGAAGGATGACGACTTTGCAGTCCTTCAACGTCGACTGGTGGTATAGTCCTTCGTCGCACTGGAGTCCTTCGTGTCGACGTTGCAATCCTTCGTCATGACGTTGCAATCCTTCAACATTGACTTAGGATTTTTTGGTATGATGGTGGTGGTGAGATAGTGGTGTGGTTGGATGCGGTGGTGGTGGATATGGGTGTGGGTACTGTGGTGTTGGCGGCATGGTGATGGCACTGTCTGTATGCAGTAGTGTTTGACGAGTTATGCAGATGTGGTGGTGGTGTGTGTGCTTTGGGTGCACATTTGGTTGACATTGTTGAGAGTGATGGTAGTGACGATAAAAATTAGGCATGACCAAGTCTATCTTTATTGTGACCAAAACTATGTTAATTGTGACTGTATGTAACTTGTTTACATACAGTCACAAATTAGACTGATATGGTCACAGACGTTACAGAGAAGACAACGTTGGCCACATCTGGTCACAGATAATATAGGTCAGTGAATGTAGTAAAGTGGGTGGTAACGGTTGTAATGACGGATGGTGGATTATGGTACTGGTCTACGGTGTGTGAAAATTTGTTTGTGGTGACTCTTTGTGAGCAAGTATGTGTTTATTGTGAAAGTTGTGACCAATTTTGTGTTTATTGTGACTTGATCACATACCGTCACATTTAATACTAACTTGTTCACAAACAGTCACATTGAATATAAATTTGGTTCAGCTAGTTACATTAAATACAAATTTGAACACAACTAGTCTCAGATAACATACGTTAGTGGCTTGGAAATTTTCTGGATAGGTGTGGTCACAAACGATAAATCTGGTCACAGAAAAAATTTTGGAGATTTTTCTACAATTAAGCATAGAGAGAGAAATTATTTTCAATTTTTGGAGAATTTTCTATCGTCGAAGTCAAAACGATCGCTAGAGCAATAGTTGGAGCGATCGCTGGAGAGGTCGTCGGAGTAGTAGTCGAAGCGGTCACTAGAGTGGTCGTCGGAACAGTTTGTTGGAGTGATCGTTGGAATGGCTACTGAAGCGATCACCGGAGTGGTCGTTGGAGCAGTTTGCCGGAGCAATTATCGAAGTGGTCACCGAAGCTGATGGCCATCTTCGTGGAGAGTTGAAGGGAATGTGGTGTAATGGGGTGAGGTGGCATGATGTGGAAATAATTAAAGTATATTATATTATAATTTAATATTTAATAAATTTATTTACCACCTAATTTTTGAAATATTTTAGTAAGTTTGTTATTTATGAAATGTAATTTTTAGGACTGAGACTTATGTGTTGATCCCTAAAAATAATTAAATGGACTTATATATATTTGGTAAGATATATTAAATGGACTTGAGATAAATTAAAGGGAAAAAATCGTATACACCTTGCATATATAAAAAAAAATAAATAAATAAAAATTCATATTTTACTATTATATCAAATTAAAAACAGAAAAACTACAAAATCAAATAAAAATATCAAAAGTACTATAATATAAACTTTCTTTAGTTTTATCAGTAATTGAAACATTATACGAGATTCAAAATGGATGAATTAATAGAATATGCTAAACATATGCGCATTCAAAGGATTAATAGAAACTTTTCTCAATTTTACTATTGTATATTACTTGTTGCAGGACATGGTTCTTGCTATTGCAAATCCAAAGGAGCTAAAATTCGAGGAAAAACCATTGAAGTCTCTTAATGACAATAGCAGGTATGTGGTTGCCGAGATACAAATAGGAAATCGTATCTGTGATACACTCAATTTATATTCATTTTTTCCAAAATTTTCATTTTTCATGTGTCTGCTTCAGTACACTGTTATTCACAGGAAAACCAAGGCCTTCTGATCAAGTGTATCTCACAAGATCTAGGATTTTTTGGGGGCAAACCAATTGCAGCTTGCGTTATTTACAAGTGTTGATGCATTTGTACAGTCCGAACTTGACAGCTCGACTAACACTCTCCTCACAAGGGTGAGGGGCCTGATCCCAATAAAATAATGCACGGGCCTGGCCCATGTGAGTATGATGTACACCAGGCTGTCAAACTCGATGTACTTATAGCATGATTCTATTTACAAATATTCTTTTATTGAAGGTCTTTTGAGGTTGAAAAGACTACTGTATTTCAAAGAATAATTCAATCTGTAGCTTTAGCTATTGAGATAAAGTGAATAGTAGTAGAAATTATTGATGTTTTGTGTAGTAGCTGTTTATTTGACCAGTTGAATGAATCAGACATTTTGTGTGATGGGTTCGTCTCCAAATGCATATCTATGTAGCATCACCGAATCTGAATTCTTCCACTATCTTTAAACGATTCTTATCCGTCTGTGACTAAATAGTGAATATGTACTTTTAATGATTTTGTTATGTAAACATGAATACATTCACAGCCCATTTGGGAGTGATTTTTTGATCCAAAAAATTAATTTTTTGACCGTTATTTCACTATTTCAACTGTCATATTTGACTTCTTCTCTCACGGGTGGACCTCACTTTTCTCCTAACAGTCAAAAAATCAATTCTCAAAATCACTTCCAAACAAGCTCTCAAAGTTAAAGATATAGATACACAAACCCATAATGTAATAAATTATGTCGTATAATAAAGGTGCATTAGATTTACAATGTTTCCATACGGTGGACAATAAGATTACACGACGATTTACGCATTCAGGTGCGGGGCTAGTTACCAAAAAAAAAAAAACAGAGAAAAGGGAAGAAAAATAAACTGGAATGGTTCTCAAATAGAAAAGCATACAAACGCATGATAGTGTCATTGCATAGTGACACGATGACATAGCTTGTTTTTTGGACATACCAAAATCAATAACAAAGTCTTGACAGAGTATAATGAAACATTAAACATAAACAAATTCTGCCCCTTGTAACTAACTGTTTCAGCTACATTACAAAATCCAAAAAAAATGATTCTACGTATCGACAGTATCACAATGCCCTTCAACCTCCTTTCTCACCTTATGCAACGCGGTACTAGGTTGAAATTCATATCATATGCTTCAATCACCTTCTCACATCCATTTTGAAAAGTCCAATAAACACGTTTTTCTACACTATAACGTCAAAAAACTCCCACGTTCATCCAAACAACCCTCCAAACGTAGCTCACTTACCATATTAGTCTTAGCCACAACATCCTTCACGGGCATCATATTGTAAAGACTCCTAGCCTCATCAATTCTATGGTAGTGAATCAATCCATCTAACATCATCGTCCGCGAGACCACAGTCTTTTCTGGCATTCACCAAAACAAAGCTTTTGCCTCAAAAACCATCCCCTCCCTCCTCAACATAACCTCTAGTCATGGCTGTCCATGACACCACATTTCTTTCAAGCATTCAAATATCTGTCTAGCTTCCTTTACCATCCCATTTTTTATGTACCCAGAAATTAATCCATTCCAAGAAATAGTGTTTCTCTCTGGCATTCGATCAAACAAAAGTTGGTCTTCACGCGGTTGGCGGTTTTGAAAGTAGCCTAAAATTATAAAGAGACGTTTTTGTGAGGAAGTTGATCGAATAATTTCCCTGCACCGTCAATTTGGCCCAAACGTGGATAATGGGAAATCTTTCAGAAGAAAAGTTTCCAAATCTAAACACAGAAAAAATATTGAATTAAATTAGTTTGACAGAAAAAGAGTGGCATGCGGTTTAACCTCCTATCACATGTTGTTGGGACTTGCATGAATAAAAAATTCTAAAAAAAGTGGTCCCCACCCTTATTTTGAGTGTTCGGTCAAGGAGTCTATCATCCCTATTCTATCCGTGTAGCATAATTGAAAAATATTTAATAAATCAAAATTAAAAATGCATTACGAACAATCACACAAAATTATAAACATTTCAATTTCTTTTGAGTTAATGTAACTAAAATTTCATATACCAAAATTACTTAAATTCGAATCCTTTCCCTCACCATCAACATTTCCGCTTGGACCCTTTCTTGTTTCGATCGTGATTACAAATTGAGATACCATTTGTAGTGTTCTTGAGTGTATTAAAATTTTTTTTCTTTTCATTCACCAAATTCCTAGCTCATCAGTATAATGGTGATACGGGAGATTGAGGATTATTGGAGATGAATTGGGGGTAGGCTATGACTTATGAGGCACGTTTGGTGGAATGATTTCAGCTTTTACTATATTAGCTATGGGATTTATTATATTTTACATTTTTATTTATACTACATATATTGCAGTTTATTTGGTGAATAAAGTTTGTTAATGTAAAAAACAATTTTTTTTTTTATAAATTTTATGTACCTGGTGACATTTCCATGAAATTAAATTATATATAACATTATTAGATAAAAAGAAGAAGATTTTTAAACTATTTTTTGTAGTCACATTCAATCCATATTAGTATTATACATGTGTCTATAGGTGAGATCAACTTTCGCTATTATTATGAATCCATATTTGAGAAATGTTTTATAAATTATTTAATTTATAAATAAATATAAATGAATATTGAATAAGTGCATAATAATAATAATAAGTCCCTAAAATAAATTATTTAAATATTTATAAATATGAGCCAAACGAGTATAGAATTCTCTCAACCCATCTAATCGACTTGCTGAAAACATGGAGCTAAAAGCCTTCTCTGCCATAAACAAATCTGGCCATAGAGAGAAATATACTTTGTGTAATTCCATATTTTACTCTATTCAAATATGCCATAAATTCTTTTCTAAATATATATTTTAGAAAAATCCTTGATAGACATTAAATTAAACTATTCTTAAAAATTGCCAAACAACCCCTATAAATACCATCCTACACCACCACCTTTGTTCACAAGGCAGCAAATAATTTAAAAATACACACATACAGGCAAGATACGGTGACTGTTCAAGTTATTCGCCAGATCTCGCCGCCGCCACGATGGAGATGAAGAAGATTGTATGTGCCGCCCTCGTTGCCGCCGCCTCCATGAGCGCCGCCATGGCCACCGCCCCTAGCGAGGCTCCGGCTCTCGCCCCCACCAGCGATGCCATTGCTGCCTTGCCCACAATTAGGTCCTTCATCGGGGCCTCAATCTTGTCGTTCTTTGCGGTTTACATGCACTAAAATAACTGGTGAAAGAAGTGATTAATTAATTGGAAGGAAATGAATAAAAATATTTTCTTTTGGGTGCTCAGAATTGATCTTTTCACTTTTCTGAGTTTATATTATATTTCTTGTCTCTTCATAGCGATAATTGTTTCCCATACAAAGCAATAAAAATAAAATAAAATCATAGGTTCAATAAATTTATGATTTTACTTATTTACTGTTAATTTGTTGGTTGTTACACGAATTATTGGTACAATATTACGAATTGGACTATAATAATTAGAGCTGAAAATAAAGAAATATTATTGTTATATATAAATACTTTTACATCGGTATTTTCGTGGTTTATAGACTCTTGAAAGTTGCGAATTGATAAAATCCGAGTAAAATTATGTGTTAAACAACCTAGTCGACTCAAGCGATTTGAGGCCATTGTGCAAAAAAAAAATTTGAAGGAGCCTTCTCCTGAATAATAATTTTTCTATGAAAAATATATAGCACTCATCTCTATGAAAATACGTTATTGCATCGCCAAAAAGGAAAATGGCAATAGAAGTTTGAGCACAAAAAATGATAAATTCTATTAACAGCAAAATCCTTAAACTAAAATATAATATATAAGAGAGAAAAAAATAATAAATTAAATAAGCCACCACACTGAACCCAAAAAATAATAATAATAATGAATAAAAAATTATAGATTTAAAAGACCCAAGTTAAAAACCGATCAAATGCTTCTCAACCAATATTGAGAATGTTTTCGTTTCACAAGAATTATGACAATTTAGTTAAATAATCAAATATCATAAACTCATGAAAATTATAATAGCAAGAAGAATGAAGGGGTCATACTCATAAATCCAAATAGTTTATCAAAACCATAAATTTGTTAGATTCAATTTTTTTTTAACTTGTTCAGTTTTAGGAACACAAGATCTTTACTAATATATCCTCAATCCTATTACATTCTCCATCTCTTCTTCCCCTTTTTACTCAACAAAGTATAGAATTTTCATTAGATTCTGATGCAGGTGTTGAAAGCTCATTCAGTGACCATTCTTCGCTTGTTCTTCCTAAGTTTGAGTCGTCATCTGATCTTGTCATTACCTTCGAGTTCTCTCCCGTTCCAGAAATTTCATGGTCCAATAAAGTAGGTACACTTCCAGCCCATCTTAATGATTATTATTGTTTTTCTGCTATTGCTACTCTTTATGAACCTAGCAATTATCAGAAGGCTTGTACATGTTACTTTTAAATCTTTATTGTTGAAATTTAGCAATTTGATGGTGGTGAATGTTGGAAAAAATGAGCAAATAACTCACTTTTGGCAAGATTTTCGGTGAGATCCATTGGTCCAAATTGGAATATCAAAGTTTATCCTTGTTCTCCTCCGTGAGAGCATCGAAACCATATATTTATTTACCAAAATTGATGAATGGATGAATGAGAAATTGGAGCTCAAAAATGATCACTAGAAGATGGTTTATGTGAAAAAATAAACTAGTCCCACATAAGAAATGAAGAAAGTATTAACCACTTTATATAGGATTGCACATTGAAATGGTGTAATCATGTGTAGCATAGAGACTCTTTCCACTTGCGCGCTCAGGGGGTACAAATCATGGACTGAAATTGCCTTCGGACCTTGAACTTGTATACGGGCGCGACCTACGTACATGAATGTCTGACCGAACGGAGCAAAAATTGGTCCTTTTGGAGTATTCACGTTTTGCAATTTTTTTGCTTTCTTCAACTGACCTTTGAGTTTCCAAAAACTGCCAAAACTCCAACAAAAACTGAAATGGCTCCAGTGTTTATTGTCATGGAGTTATTGGACAGATTTATGTTATATTAAATCTCAATTTTCCAACAATTCCTACACACGAAAAAAATCTCTCTGTCTCGCACCAGAAAATACTCTACATAGTTTTGTTCAGTCTGCATATACATAATCTCTAGTCGTGGCGGTGATATTGTTCGAATACAAACTCAGTTCGACGGAGTAGTTTCTGTGGTGCTCAGATTCTACGGATTTTACTGTTGTATCCTAGGAAACAGACGCTCGGATTAGACCTCAAACACTTACGGTGAGGGTGTGAATCTGTTTTAAGGAAACTATGCTCGCACAGGCCTCGTGTTGAAATTTTATTTACATATCTGCAATTTATTTATTTATTTAGCGATTTACACGTTTACAATTTACTAGATTCATATATTTTGTAGTTTACTTATTTTTATATTTATGTTAAAATATATATATATATATATATGAATATTCTTGCTAACAGTTGGTAAATGCAATTCGATATATGTATGTTACATATACGGTATTTCTATAGAAAAAAATCTTTGTTATTTTAATAAAAATAGTTTGTGCTAATTTTAAGCATATACAGTGAGTTTCGCTGCCAAATACAGTGAGCTGCACTACCATATACGGTGAGTTGTCAAATACGATAATGTACAAATATGGTAAGTTGCCCACAAATACGGTGAGCTACAAATACGATAACCTATAAATACGGCATGCTTAAATTGGTATCTAAACTACATATACGGTATGCGATAGTCCAGTTTCATTAATACCACCATATTCCAACAAATTTAAAACAGATTTTTTTAAAAAAAAAAAAGGTTTCTTATACTGTTAATTTTGGAAACTATTTTTGTTTTATTTTCAGAAATGGCAACCGAATCGATCAGCATGGATGTGATCCAAACTGTGCCTATTGGAAATCAGGCTATGAGCTCAGCTGTGGCTCAAGGGCCAAGCTCTGTTGTGGCTCAGACTGTGGCTAAATTGTCAAATCATGTTATGAGTCAAACGGTGGCTCTAACAACTAGTCATACCGTTAATGTTCCGGTTAATTATGGAGCAAAATCGGAGAAATTCAATGGCTTGAATTTCAAAAGGTGGTAGCAGAAAATGTTATTTTATCTGATCACTTTGAATCTTACGAGATTCTTGACTGAAAGTGCTCCAAAACTCAATGAGGGTGAATGAGATGTTCAAACAATTAGTGCACTTGATGTTTGGAACCACTCGAATTTTTTGTGTCGAAATTAGATTATGAACAGCTTAGCAAACACCCTATACAATGTATATACTACTATAAAAATTGCAAAGGAACTGTGGGAGTCTTTGGATCGAAAATATAAAATTGAGAATGCTGAGGCTAAAAAGTTCATTGTCGGCAGATTTTTAGATTATAAAATGGTGGACCCCAAAACAGTTATCAGTCAAGTGCAAGAACTCCAAGTGATTCTTCACGAAATTCATGCCGAATTGATGATTTTGAGTGAAACTTTTCAAGTGGTTACAATTATTGAAAAATTGCCCTCGGCATGGAAAGATTTCAATAATTATTTAAAGCACAAGCACAAGGAAATGAACGTCGAAAAACTAATTGTTAGACTTCGAATTAAAGAAGACAACAAGAGTTCTGAAAAGAATGGTTCAATCCCGATGTTGCTAAAGCTACTGTTGTGGAGCATGATCAAAGTAGTAAGAACTACAAAAACAAGTTTGAACCATCCGGTGGCAAAATGACCAAGCAAAGAACGAAAAATGAAATTTCTAAAAAGAAATTTCAAGGAAAATGCTTCAATTGTGACAAAGTGGGCCACAAGTCTTCGGAGTGCAAATTGCCAAAGAAGAAAAAAAGCAAATGTGGTTGACTACATGGCACAGATGTGTCGGAGCTGAATCTCTCAACTATCATTTCTACAGTAAATATGGTGGGTTCAAACTCTAAGAAGTGGTGGATTGACACCGGTGCTACGAGACATGCGTGCTCTGATAAGGAGTTGTTTGCCGCGTTTGAAGTAATTGAGAATGGGGAGAAGTTGTTCATGGAAAATTCATCAACTTCTGAAATCAAGGGATAATGAAAGAGGGTTCTGAAGATGACCTTAGGAAAAGAGCTGACTCTCAACAATGTGCTATATGTGTCGAAAATTCACAAGAATCTAGTGTTCGGGTCGGTTTTGAATAAGCATGACCTTCGCATTGTATTTAAGTCAGACAAAGTTATTTTTTCAAAAAGTGGAATGTTTATCGGAAAAGGATATGTTTCCGATGGTAAGTTTAAACTCAATGTAATGGTTGTTAAATCGAAAATGAATAAAGCAAACTCTTCTGCTTATTTGCTTGAGTCTTCCAATTTGTGGCATTGTAGATTAGGACATGTTAGCTATAATACTTTACGAAGACTAGTTAACTTGAATTGTATACCCGAGTTTCATGTTAATTCAAAACATAAGTGTGAAACTTGTGTTGAGACAAAATTGACAAGGTCATCGTTTAAATCAATTGAACGAAACACAGAACCACGTGATTTAATTCACAGCAATGTATGCGATTTAAAACTCGTACAAACTAGAGGTGGCAACAAGTATTTCATTACTTTTGTCAACGATATCATCAAATACTGTTATGTGTATTTGCTAAAAAGTAAAGATGAAGTTATAGAGAAATTTGTTCTTTATAAGAGTAAAGTTGAAACTTAACTTAATAAGAAAATTAAGGTGTTAAGAAGCAATCGAGGTGGTGAGTATGAAGCACCATTTGCGAAATTCTGTACACAACACAGAATCATACATGAAACCATCGCATCTTATTCATCGCGACAAAACGGTGTTGTTGAACGAAAAAATTGTACTTTAAAGAAAATGATAAATGCAATACTAGTAAGTTTTGGGTTACCTCAGAACATGTGGGGGGGGGAGCTGTGTTATCAGCAAACTACATTTTAAATAAGGTACCCCGAAAGAAAATAGAAAAGACCCCTTATGAGTTATGGAAATGAAGAAAGTCTTCCTATAAATACTTACGAGTGTGGGGGTGTCTTACCAAAGTGGCTGTTCCAACACCAAAGAAGGTAAGGATATGGCTGAAAATGGTAGATTACATTTTCATTGGTTATGCACACAATAGTAGTACTTATCGATTTCTTGTGTATGACTCTAAAATCCCAGGCATACACAAAAACACGATATTGGAATTAAAAAGTGCTTCATTCTTTAAACATGTATTTCCATACAAGTCTAAAGAGGAAGTAAGCTCCTCCAAACGAACATATGAAATTATAACTGAAAAAAGTCATGAAGAAGAACTAGAAAAGGAGATTGAGGTTAGACGTAGCAAACGGGAAAGGACAGAAAAATTTTATGATCCTGATTTTCTAACCTATATGCTAGAAAGTGAACCTCAAAATTATCAAGAGGCTGTGAATTTCTCGGAAGGAGGCCATTAAAATTGAGATAGATTCCATATTACAAAATCATACATGAGAATTAGTGGATCTTCTTTCAGGAAGCAAACCACTAGGATATAAATGGATTTTCAAAAGGAAAATGAGAACAGATGGAACTATCAAAAAATATAAGGCTAGATTAGTAATAAAATGTTACAAACAAAGGGAAGGCCTTGATTACTTTGATGTGTATTCTCAGTGACGAGAACAACATTTATTGGGTTGATACTTGTGATTTCCGCTTTGTAAAATCTTGAAGTACATTAAATGGATATTAAAACTGCCTCTTTAAATGGAGATTTAGAAGAAGAAATTTATATGGAACAATCCGAGGGGTTTTCATCACCAGGGTAGGAAAAGAAAGTTTGTAAATTGGTGAAATCACTATATGACTTGAAACAAGCTCCCAAACAATGACATGAAAAATTTGATAATGTCATGAAAGAGAGTGGATTTAAAATTAATGAGTGTGACAAATGTGTTTACGTCAAGGACACTAAAGATATTTATTTCATTTTATGTCTTTACGTTGACGACATACTTATTGTTGGTGGCGACAATAAAATGATTGAATCCACCAAAAATTTGTTGAATTCGAGGTTTGACATGAAAGATATGAGTTTAGCTAATGTTATACTTGAAGTAAAAATCTCAAGAACATCAGATGGGCTTGTTCTAAGTCAATCACATTATATGGACAAAATTTTGGAAAGTTCAATAAATATGATATTGGCTTGGCTAGAACACCAATAAATACAAGTCAGCACCTATCTAAAAATAAAGGCAAAAGTGTCTCTCAAGTAGAATACTCGAGAGTTATTGGAAGTCTAATGTACTTGATGAGTTGTACAAGATCAGATATAGCATACACAGTCAGTAAACTGAATAGATACACGAGTAATCCAGGAGCTGATCACTGGAAATGAATGGTAAGAGTATTGAGGTACTTAAGATATACTCGTGACAATAGACTACATTATATCAGATATCCAACGGTCATTGAAAGATACAGTGATACTAACTGGATATCTGATATAAAAGACTTAAAGTCTACTAGTGGATTTGTGTTCACATTGGGAGGTGCTGCCATATCGTGGAAATCCTCTAAGCAAAAAGTTATAGCCAGATCTACGATGGAATCTGGGTTTGTAGCTCTAGATAAATGTGGTGAAAAGGTCGAATGGTTGCGCAACTTCTTAGAGGATATTCCAATATGGTCAAAACATGTGCTAGCATTTTGCATATATTGTGACAGTCAATCAGCAATAGGAAGGGCACAGAGTAACATGTACAATGGTAGGTCTGAAAATATACGTTGTAGACACAATACCATAAGATAACTAATCTCAATTGGAGTTATCACTATTGACTACGTAAGGTCAAAAGATAACATTGTGGATTTGCTAACCAAAGGGTTAAATAGAGAGTTAGTTAGGAAATCATCGAAAGAAATGAGACTTAAACCCTTGAATGAATAAGTCATTATAAAAGAAACCTAACCTGGTTGACCGAAGATCCCAAGATCTATATTCAAAAGGACAACCTAATTGTAAAGACTTAATAAAATCACTGTGGGGGTGTTTCCTCCTGTCCATTCCTATTATGTAACAGTGATGTCCGTAAAGATGAAGAATAAGGAATAGACTTTTAATGATTCTTATGCATCGAAAATCGAGCTAAGTAATGCGAGTTACTTGTAATAAGAAATCACCTATGTGAGAGAGAAATGGGGCCGCTTCTAAGAGAATTGTGTGGGGCTCAATTCTTAAGAACCTCACAGAACTAGACATATGTTCATGGCCAAAACGAACATAATAATGATAACTGAATTGTGTTAGGAAGAATCCTATGGAGTATATCATCATTTACATAAATGGAAGAACAATTCAAAGACAACATGTCTACTGGTCAGTTAGTAAAGTAAATATGCTTTCGCAAGGGAAGGTTCAAAGGGTAATAATTACATATCCTATGCAGGCTTCAACCGTTGAACTTTATCACCTAATCTTGTGTCTCATGGTTATCAAGTCTCGTGTCTCACGGTCTCATGTCTCTCCCAATTTTCATTCATGTGGGGGATTGTTAGGAAAAATGAGCAAATGACTTACTTTTGGCAAGATTTTCGGTGGGACCCGTTGGTCCAAATTGGAAGATCAAAGTTGATCCTTATTCTCCTCCGTGAGAGCATCAAAATTGATAAATGGATGAATGAGAAATTGGAACTCAAAGATGATCATTGGAAGATGGTTTATGTGGGAAAATAAACTAGTCCCACATAGGAAAATGAAGAAATTATTAACCACTTTATATAGGATTGCACATTGGAATGGTGTAATCATGTGTAGCATAGAAGCTCTCTCCATGTGCGTGCGCAAGGAGTGCAAATCATGTACCGAAATTGCCTTCGGACCTTGAACTTGTGTGGGGGCATGACCTGCGTACACGAATGTCGGATCGAACGGAGCAAAAATTGGCCCGTTTGGAGTGTCCACATTTTGCAATTTTTTTAATTTTCTTCAACTGACCTTTGAGTTTTAAAAAACTACCAAAACTCCAGCAGAAACTGAAATGGCTCCAGTATTTATTGCCATGGAGTTATTGGACAGATTTATGTTATATTAAATCTCAATTTTCCAGCAATTCATACACACACACAAAAATCTCTCTGTCTCGCACTAGAAAATACTTTGCATAGTTTTGTTTTGACTGTATATATATAATCTCTAGTCGTGGAGATAATATTGTTCGAATACTAACTCAATTCGCCAGAGTAGTTTCTGTGATGCTCAGATTCTACGAATTTTACTGTTATATCCTGTGAAACAGAAGCTCGAATTAGACCTCAAGCACTTACGGTGAGGGCACGAATATGTTTTAAGGAAACTGTGCTCGCATAGGCCTCGGGTTAAAATTTTATTTACATATCTGCGATTTATTTATTTATTTAGCAATTTACACATTTATAATTTACTAGATTCATATATTTTGCAGTTTATTTGTTTTTATATTTATGTTATAAATAAAAAATAAAATTAAAAAATATATATATCTAAATCTTCTTGCTAATAGTTGGTAAATGCAATTCGATATATGTATGTTACATATACGGTATTTCTATAAAAAAATCTTTTTTATTTTAATAAAAACAGTTTGTGCTAATTTTACGCATATACGGTGAGTTTCGCTGCCATATGCGGTGAACTGCACTATCATATACGGTGAGCTGTCAGATTCGGTAAGATGCAAATACGTTAAGTTGCCTGCAAATACGGTAAGATGCATAAACGATATGCTTAAAATCGGTATCTAAACTATATATACGGTATGTGATAATCCAGTTTCATTAACACCACTATATTCCAACAGAGAATGTGTAGAATACATTTCTTAACAGTGATCTAGATGAAGAAGTCTATTTAAAACCACTTCTAGGATTTGAAACCTGCCTCAAAAGGTTCACCTCCTACGAAAGGCTCTTTATGGTCCTAAGCAATTTTCTTGAGCTTTGTTTTCCAAGTTTAGTTTAGTGTTACCTTAGAAAGGCTTCACTCCTAGTGCATATGATTCTGCTTTGTTTATTTGTTGATCTGATGTTGGTATTGTCCTTCTCTTACTTTATGTTGATGACATGGTTATTTTGAGTGAAGACGATCTTTCAAGCATACAAGCACTTCAACAATTTCTGAGTCAACAATTTGAGATGAAGAATTTGGTTCTGTTAATTATTTTTAGGTTTTAAGGTGTCATTCTGCTCAGATGGATATTATCTTTCCCAAACTAAATATGCATCCGAGCTCTTCTCTCTTGCTAGATGACAGATAGTAAGATTGTGTTTAGCCTTTTAGAGACAAATGTCAAGCTTCTTTCTAGCTAAGTGAGATTTTAGATGATGCCATAGTCTCATTTACTTGATTGTGACTCGTCTTAACAATTTCGTGTAGTCTCATTGATAAGTTTGTTTATGCATTCTCCTTACCCTACTCACTATGCTACTTTTCTTCAAATTCCTCGATGGACTAAGGGAAGTATATTTCATAGGGTTCATTTTTTTGCCAACTCACCATTGGACCTTCAGGCATATTATGATGCTAATTGGACAATTGATCCTACAAATCGTCGTTGCACTACTAGATAATGCTTCTTGCTAGGCAGATTTCTTATCTCTTGGAAAAGTAAAAAAAGTAGACAGTTGTCCCTCGCGCTAGTACGAAAGCTGAATATCATGCATTGGCTTCATTATGACAATGCAAGTGCCATTCATATTACCTCAAATGATGTTTTTCATGAGCGCATGAAACATATTAAGGTAGATTGTCATTTTGTTCGTCATCATATTAGGCGAGATACTCTTCAATTACATCATGTTATTTCTACTAATCAGCTTGCTGACATCTTTATAATGGCTCATTCTCTTGAGCATCATCATGATAACTCAAGTTTACATCTTCAATCCCATTTTAAGTTTGAGGGGGTATATATATATATATGTTCCTGGTTAGCCTTAATTAGTTGATTTGTAATTAGCATCAATTAGTATTGTTATTTTTTTGTTGTTGTCTCCTTCTCTTATAAAAGGACAACTCTTGTACAGTTTTATATATGCCTCGAATTATACAAATATTCGTTACTTCTCTCTTTCTCTCTCTTTACTTTTCTTATTTCAACACTTTGCAAGCTAGAATTGAATACTCTAGAACATAACAATTAAAACTTGACTCAATACATTGGCTTGACCGAAAAACTAAGTAGATAGTTGAAGCTAGATGGTAAAACAAAAACTTTGATCCTTGGCAAATCAGTTGTTAATAGGTGAACCAGTTGACAGCAAACGGCCAAACCTAACAAGGGTCTGGCAAGCGGCCAAATCTAATCAGGATCATTAGATGATGGTAGGCTAACTGGTTGATGCTAGGAACTAGCTAATGATAGTCTATCTAATTGATAACAATCCACCTAGTTGATGGCAGACAACTTAGCTATTGATAGTCTATTGAGCTGCTGACTGTCTAACAAGTTGATGGCAATTTATTCAAGAGTATTTGATTGACCATACCAAGGAGTGCTCAGTCAACAACCCCATTAAAGGTAGATCAACCACTTCCCTAATAGTTGATCGCACACTTAACATGTTCGAAGATAGACAGTTATTCAAGTAATTTGAACTTACTCAATAATCGAATGATGGTTATGCTCCGCACTCACGCCAAATGTCAAAAATGATGAGGTAAGTATATGAAGAGTCTCAAAACCGCCAGCACATGAATAGGAATTGCTTAGCATGGAGAAAAAAACCACCTAGCACATGAACAAAAATTGTGAACTTATAAATACCCCAAAAAGGGTTTGGTATGGTTAAGGTCTTAGTTACCAAATTTCTTACTACTATACTTTTATCTTGTCATCAGAATTATCTTTTCCCTCCATCTGCTTGCTCTCATGCTAGGGTCCAACTGGGAGATAATCCCAAAATTTTTGCAAGTAATCAAGCGAAGAAAGTGATTCACAATATCACGTTCTGCTAAGCAACTTTTTATAAATATTTAAGACCTCTCTTCCCATAAGAAACCCAGGAAGCTTAATTTAAAAATTAAAGATCTAGCTAATATGTTTTTGAATTGGATAATTAGCAAATAACATTTTTACCTTTCAATACTATTGTGAAAAAACGTCTTTATTTTTCATGTTTTGACATTTTTACCCGTATTTCTACATTTCATTGCGTAAAAGGTTTTTTTCATCCATTTTTCAATTAAAAACCGTGAAATGACGAATATACCATTCTATTTAAATAAAATAAAAATAGAAAGAAAGAAATAATTGCAATCACAAGCCCAAATTCTTTTAAAAGTGCAAATAAGTCCAAAATAAATTATTAAAAGGTGATTAGCACATAATATCCTTACCTTTCATTATTATTGAGAAAAAGTCCATATCTTTTATTGGCATTTTCACCTTTATTTACACATATGATTGCACAAATTATCATTTATATCCATTTTCATCCAATTCATCAATAAAAGCTATGAAATAACGAATACACCCTCCCATTTAAATTAAAAAAGAATAATAAAGTATAATAATTTTTTAATATTGTTTGTACTTTTTAAATTTTTAAATTTCTAATTTTTTTAATAATTCATTTGGGACTCGATTGCACTTTTAGAAAAAAAAATTGAATTTTAAATTTTTTTTATCATTTATTTAGGACTCATTTGTATTTTTTTAAAAAAATTGGGACTATGATAGCAATTAATTTTTTTTTTTAATTTAAATATGAGAATATATTCATCATTTCAAAGCCTTTTTTTTTTTTTTTTTTTTTTTTTTTGAGTTGGATGAAAATGAATTGAAATGATGGTATGTGCAATCAAATATATAATTAAGAGTGAAAATACCACAAAATAAAAGGCATTGATGTTTTTCACAATAATAGTGAAAGGTATAGACATTATGTACTAATTACCTTTTAATAATTTCTTTGGGACTCTTTTGCACTTTTATAAAAAATTAGGCACTACCATTACAATTAATTTTCTTTTTGTTTTATTTAAATAGAAGGGTGGGTGTATTCGTCATTTCACAACTTTTAATTGAAAAATGAATGAAAATAGCATTTGGCGTAATAGAAGGTGAAAATAATTGTAAAAATGCCAGAAAATGAAAGATAAAATTATTTTCCATAATAATAGTAAAAGGTATGAATGTTATGTGCTAATTATCCTTTTTGATTTTGTAGGGCAAAAAGAAAGAATTTATTGATAATCTGATAGCTATGTTCACAATAATTAAATGGTTATGGCTAATTTCATTTTTGAGACTCATTTCATAAGAAGATTAAGTCTATGTTTGAGTCCCTTGTTTGTAAGAAAATGTATTTTAGATTAGTATTTTTTGAAGAATGTGTAATTAAAAAATAAAGAAATTTTTTACTTGTAAAATTATTTTGTGGAAGAATATTGTGGTTGAAAATGAGGGTGCGTATAGTTTAGTTTAGGTTTTTTTTTTTTTTTAAACTATTTTCAATTTTCAATTTTGCATAACACTAAAATATATGTTTGATCTGATATTTTAAAAAATGTATTTTCGAATTTTATAAAATTTTGAAAATTAAAAATATAAACATAAAATATAAAATTCTAACAAACAAAAATTAAAA